>NC_088787.1:29777093-30094280 GCF_949628265.1 Cloeon dipterum | reverse complement strand
GAATGTTTACAATATGAAGTCGCTCGCGGCGCCGTCTGCTAATCGCACAAGCAGAGCAGCGTCGCTGCAAACTTTCCATTAGCCAAAAAGCCAAGTTCTGCTCGGCGGGCCGTGCGAGCGTGCAAGGAGCCAAATATTCGGAGATTTAGCAGCCTTCATTTTTGGGCATTAATATTTTATTACAATGGCAGCCGTTTTGGGCTCTTCAGCGATCACGATTAGGAGGGAGCGGCCGGCCGGCCGGCGAGAGTGGCACCATAATTACGCCCTCCTGCAGGTCAGCCAGGCATGTGCTGCAGATTTGGAAGTAAAAGGGTCACCCTCTCCCTCTCACTCTGCTGCTGGATCTCTTTTACACGCGCATGAGTGGAATTGCTGATGATGCCTGCGCTCTCGCTGCTTGCTGTTTGCCACACGCGCACATTATTTCACATTATATGTGTTTTAAATGAAGAATTTCGGCCTGATATACCGTTGGGGCATCCCAACTCGCGAAAGAGGCATCAATCCTTCGGCCCTGCGGGTATAACGCGCGGCCCTGCACTCATTATCGAAGCCGCCCGCTGGAAATTAATTTTTAATCGCGAACAGGGGGCGCGTTCGCTTTCTTTCCGCACCGCTCTCATCTCCAGCGGTTTCGATTTAGGCCGCCGAGAGATCAAAGGCGTGAAATTTTGAATTTTTAATGCCCTGCCTGATGGGAAGAGCGAAAGTATGCAGCCGGCCTGGCGGCCCAGCCGGGCTCGTTGCATACTTTAACGACGTCGGCCCGAACTAGCGGCCGCAACATGAAAGGGGTCGGGCGTGTCTCTATTAGGGTGGGTCTCAAGCAGGCTGGAATTTGGGTGCTGGATGCCGCTGTTATGGCCGGAAAGTGGGGCTTGTCGTGCGGTTATGCTGGACAAACGTGTGACGCAATTTAATTCAAAATCAGCTCACTTGCATGAAATGGAATAACTTAATTTTAGCTACTAGTCCTACGTACTAGTTAAAAAGATGGTCATTGAATCATCTCAATTTTTCCTTTGGTGCAATATCCTCGTATGTGAAATTTTTCAAAAAGTGGCAGCCAAATTAGGGTATTGAAATTTTGACTCTGAAACTTAAATTAAATTATGCAAGTGCTTGATAGCAATTTGTTTAAAAATATCAAACAATATTTTTTACATTTATAGGAGCTCTTTATATCATCGGAGCTAAACACTTCAGTCTTGAAGTTTATGGAAATAAAATAAACGGCAAGTATGGATTAATCTTGGAAACTTCAGTTCGTTTTGCAAACGGAGAAAATTTAAGTTAAATTCTTGCTAGGAGATAATTGGAAGAGCTTTTACAAGAAGATAAATAAAATTCTACATAACGTTATGTTGGAAAATATCATTTTTCCGGTGTCTTTTACTGGTCTATAATGAAGAACGGGAAATAAACAGGACAGACTTTTTGTCGCCATTGTGTCATAAACCCTTCTGGCGAGTGTAAAAAATTAGTGCGTCTGACGAGATGAAGGCCGTGCAGGGTCACATAAAAAGTGGTCTTATCTCGGTGCGTCCTCTCATATGACGGTTTCATCAAAAATTCATTCATTGCTCCACCAGCATGATGCAAACGGTCAGAACGCCGATAAATGCGAAAGATATTCCGCCGTAAAGGATTCGCCTCGTGCGCGTTCATATCTGTCGTGGGCGGCAACCTGTAATTCGCCGGCAAATGTCGGATGATGGCCCCCGCTTTTACGATCCTTACCCTTTTTTATTATTATGAAACAATAAAAGGGAATTGTTGCTCGTCCACCCGTGCACGACGAGGAAAACAGTGAAGGAAAAGGAGCTGGTCAAAGTTAAACACAAGCCACTTTGGATTCGGCACCGCACGGTTGTTTGCTAAAAGTCGTCCGCGCTGAATATAAGTCCATTACGAAACAAACAACCGGCTCTGAGGGACGCCAAAACTAATTCTGGACGGACGAATTTTTTCAGAAAGGTCTCAATTTTTTGACCAGCCGTGCGAAATGTGTTGGTCAGCGCTTTCGTTCAGGCACAACTTTCATAATATATCTTTTCAGCTGCGTTAAGTGGACGTTCACGCATTCCAACCGTCAAAGAGCAAAGCAGTTATTTTTCTTGCTCTTTTTATCCCTGTCCGAGGACCGGGAAGGGCGCGCACTGCACTAGCACGAATGCTGAAACCCGGGTCCCAATAACACCGCGAACGGATAACACGGACCCAGCCCACTGAAGGGCCACTTGCACCGAGGACTACATTGAAACGCTAGACATTCGTCCCGTGAAGCAAAATCACGCATGCTGGAAAGGTGCAAACCAGCAAGTAGCGAGTCGCCTCCCAGCCCGTTGAGCAATTTGAGCAATTCGAGTCACTAAACTAACCACTTTTTGCCATCTCTGACATTGGGTAGCCAGTATTAGATCTCCGAACTGCTCAAATACCTCCCATATTGCTTTGACACTCCTGAGAATGCCTTAACAATGCGAGCCAATCATTTGAGGAAATGATTTGCATTTTTTCCATTAAATCATTGAGCATGGAGTTGACTTAAAGATCATTTTAAGTAAATTTAGGGCCCAAAATATTTTTACTTAGAGTGGCAAAAATATTTAAAATTTTTAAAATGGAATTGGGAGATTTAGTTCATAAAATTAACTTTGCAATGGCTACTTTAATAGGCAAACAACAAGGAATGAAAATCTGAAAAATGAAAAAGAAATTCATTAATAATAACTGAACTTTAAAATTCAGGATACCTATAGTACGTACATAATTGTGAATTTTTGAAGCGTAGAGCCAATCTTGTCCCTGCATAATGTATGTTCATAATTTGTTGTTAGGGAGCAGTTTTTCATGGTTAAAAGCTCTCAAAGGAAACGGTCGATGGATATTCTCCAACTCTGGTCTGGACTGTCAAGGGGGAAATCGAGAATTGAAACGGCATCGGTGTCTATTTGCACTCGGTATGAGTACACAAACATCGACCTCGAATTTGCCTGCGACCAATTTGTTTCACTCTGAATTTCAACTGCAGAGAGACGCAAAAACACTTGAGCCAATTAGCTGTGTCTGCGGCAAAAACAAATCTGCCGTCATATCCGTTGGCACCGGCGGGCAAAAAAATCTGGCGCGGCACACCAGACTGCAAATTAAGGGCAAAAATTCTCTGTGCGGCTGGCGTAAAAAGCTCTTTGCCTCGTAATGAGCGACTAATTATGTTTGCAGGTAGGTAAGCCTGTGAGAGCACACCCGCGTGTCCCTCTTTGTTGCCTGGGAGCAGCAGCCGAGGGTTAATTAATATTTATTGTGCACCCACTAGAACATAACTCGGAATATAAAGGGTCGGCCGGAGACGCCGACTGCGCCACGATGCTTCACGGTTTCTCTTGATTTTCAGCTTGCCAAGTAATATTTGCCTTTCATTTGCTAAGTAAGTGGTAAATCAGCGGCCGGACGAACAAATAATGCTCATAGCTGGCCTTGGATCGCCGCGCGCCAACCCTCGGGGCGCGGCTCCGGCTCTGAACGGCACAGAGGCCGGTGATATTTGTTTCCAGGCTAAATGGCGTCAATTAGGCATGTAATTACGGTCATATAATCACGATTCGGGCCTTGTGATTGAAGTAAATCAATATCCCAGCGGCCGCCGGCCAGTGCTGCAACAAACAACGGAACCGTCATCCATTTCCAAGGCAGCCGCTCGTGCCCTGCCTCCCGGCCTGATTAATTATTTATCCTGCTAATGCACTGCCAGATCGCCGACGGTGATTAGCCAGCCAGAAAGAAATCGCCGATTGCATCTAATTTGCGGATTGATTAATTAGACCTGTCCAATGCTGCTCGCGGATTAATTTATGGAGGGTGTCGCGAGGCGTGCGAAAGGCAGATTCTATCAGTACGCCTCCGTGCAGCAGGTTCACGCAAACCACTTCTTGTTGGTGCTCGGTTTAATGCATGACCAGGTTTGCGAATCTTGATTAACCTTTGGAGACACACTCGATCAAACAAGCATGAAATATTGTGACAAAAAAATGCTTGCTTTTCATAGAGGTGTTTGCATGTTTATTAGCCAGCGGTTGATTTTAAATATTAATTAATCAGCCAGTCACGTTTCTTGTTATTATTTCAATTCAATATTCAATGCTCAAAATATTTTTTAAATTTAATTATTTGTTACAAATTGAAGGCGAAAGTATTTAAAAAAAATACTAAATAAAAAATTTAACTTTTTATCATAAAGGTCTGTTCTAACATGAGATGGGGCATTTTCAGCAAAAGCGAGAAGATAAATTATAAATTTTTTTTCATAGTGCTGGGAAGAGAGAAAAGGCCATCATTTTATACAAATGGTTTGAAACTTTAAAGGGCATATAAGATTTTTCCTATCTCGAAACTATTTGAGCTGCTGAGAATTTCTTTAATAATAAATGCAAGTAGCTTCATTATAAATCTGAAGGATCGAAAAGGAAGTGGAAAAAAGTACACCTTAGTTAATTTTACAAAATCGCGCTATATATTCCATTCCTTCATACACTTTATTAAGTACCTCTGCGGCTTTAACTAGGATGAAAATCTGCAGAATATTGTCGGTTATGAATAATTCGTAGAATTAACTCAAGGCATTAATCCGAGTCTCAGATGCCATAGGGGCATACATATTTAATTGTTTTGCGGTGGTGGAGTGTGAATTAATGAGCTGCTAACATTAGAGAGCGCGAAATAAAAACAAAGCAGGCGGTGCTGCTCATTTCTCACACACTCACCGGCGGGAAAAGGGAAAAGTGCTCAGTCAGCTGCACTCTGCTGGGAATATTTGATGCCGTTAGAGGGAGCGGAGCGCAGGGCAAGGAGCTGGCGAGATTGAAATAAACGAGCCTTTCCAACAATCATTTATTTTTACAGCCGGAGAGTCGAGCTAGCAACGCGAGTCGGCACAAAAATTCTGCTGCAGCCGTCTATCGAAATGAAACTACTTTCATTCCGCCAGGCAAATGTGGAGCAAACAAATTAAAATACAGCCTGGTGCGCGGAAAAGTCGCAAGCTGCTGGCTTTTTGTAAGCTGCTGCAGGCGGAAAACACGCGACTCGAGAGTAATATTGTTTGGCGAGTGGAATCTAGTCGATCTGCCTTGCCTGCTAGCTGCTTGCTCTCGTCTGTTTTGTTTGATGTCAGCAGTCGCGAGCAGGAAATTTCGTTATCGGCGCAGTCGAGATTGCATTGAGCTTTTCTGCTTGACGTCGACACACGGTTTGAAGCTTGATCGAGTTTCTTCGGCTCTTTTTAATGGAAAAGACATTAAAGTTCAATGCGTGAGTATGTGCTCGAGCCGTCTTGTTTATTTTTCTAACAAAGTTATTTGCGCCAGCACGTGAATGGCATTCGCGCTCACTATTGACTTCAGCAACAAAGAGAAGGTTGAAAAGAAAATATTAATGTTCAATAATTTAATTTTTTTGGCAAGTAAGAGAGTAAATTGCAAAAAATTGTTACCAATTCATTGTCAGGTGTACGATGAACAATTTTATTTTTAAGGTTTTTAAATTTGGCTTTCATATTTTATGCTTCAACGTTTTCCAATGTCACTTTTGCTATACTTTTGGTTAAATGGAATTAAAATGAATTGAAATTGCTTTGCATTCACGTCCGACTAACTAACAATTTAAAATATCACATTCAATCAAAAACAGTCACGTATTTCGCAAATATCTAATAAAATTAAAATTGAGCTCAGTTTTGCCAGTCCTGAAATCACATAATAACATATTCTTACAAGTTAAAGGATCAATTTTGTGGAATTTTAACCTATTATTATTTGTAATTAAATGATTGTCGTTTGTTTCCAATTTCCTCCGAAAGCAAAATTTTGCCTCCCTTGATTAAAGTGAAACACTTTTTTTTAGTAGTGATGGTTCTTGAACGCAGCCTAATGCAATTAAAATTAATGGATATCAACGACACGTTGCAAAAATAATTACATTTTTCATAGCTAAAAGAGGACTTATAAAACATCACGGCAAGTTTAAAAACAACGGTTTCTTGCAACCAAAAATAAAAGAAACCTCAAGTTAAAAATGAAACCAGCTCATCAACACTAATTGCACGAAGACGGTCGGGTCAAGTGAAAAAACCTAGCTTTTTTGAGAAGGAATAAAATGGTTATAATTCCTTATTAATATGAATAGCAATTAGGTAGGTTTGAACAGATTTTTTAGACCCTCAAGGTCTTAAAAAATGTATTGTAACAATAACTGATTTCACGTTTAATTGATGCTCCATAGCAATTATGGAGGCTACAAAAAATAGAGTCTAAATTTCACAGGCCTAGATACATAAAATCTCGCAAAAAGCGTGGCAACTGTATTCTGGCCGAATAACGAGGTGCTAAATTTTATCGGCCGCTGCTGCAGCTAGCAGCTATTGTTGGGCGGCATCCAGCTGTAAATAACATAATTGCTCATTACGCGTGCACACATTCATAAAGCTGCAGCAGGTGCGCGCGGCGACGACGCGGCCGACTCTTTGGCGTCTCCAAATCAACAATGGCCGTCATTAAAAGTAAAGCACGTGTGAAATCTGCAGCCATTAAAGCGGCCGAGTTGCTGCTGTGTGTAAATGTGTGCATGCTGAGGCGTGTTTGCAAATAATGGGCCATTATGCAGTCGCAGGCGGCGGGCCATTCATCGGCCGCGTGCGCCGCCGGCCTGTTAGCGAACCGTGTATTCGGCGCGCGCGCGCGCGGCTAACGAGATGCCGATCATTTGTCGACTTTATTATGCATCCAGTCTGACTGACTGCCGCTCCGATCGCGTTTTATTTATTTTACGGCCAGTCGATAAAATATTGCACGTACAGTTTGGCCGTTGCTCTCTAATGAGCGGTGAAGCTGCCGCCTCGGCAAATTAATCCTGCTTGGATTATGTCGGCCAATCAAGTTCTGGATGGATTTTAGAGAATTCTAAAGCGGCACTGAATATTGATTACCAAAGTTGCTTCATCAGTCTTAAAAATTTCAAACTTTTTTTAGAGAGCTTAATTTTGTGAACAAAACACTCTTGACCTTTTAGCGCGTTTTAATTTATTTTCATTTTCCACTCTTCGATCTGTTAATATTTGGGATAATAAACTAAGTGTCAGAAGAAATTAAATGCAGCTTTAATCTATTTGTATTCCTACTTTTCTTTAGAAAAGAACCTGGAGGAAGCTGCATTTAATTTCTTCTGACAATAACGATAACCTCGCGTGCTTCTGCTTTCATTGACATCTACCAAGAATATAAATTAAGATCAGGAAATGACAGGAAAATGTCCCAAAAATCTGGCCAAGAACCGCAGGTTTTATATTTGTAATCAATTCTAAAGAGATATATGTATTCCAAAATTAAAATAAGTTTTTATTATTGTTGAATAGCATCTAACACTTTTCAAGAAAATTGGCTCACTGCTCAAAATAAAGCAAGATATTTTTCATTCAGCTTTTTGGCCTTCACTTTAGGTCTCATCTCTTATTTTAACATTTTACCGGGCCACTGGGAGCCTGTCAAAGAACCGCACTCATGCAAATATCAACCGAGAGGAGCATAATTCAAATGATCAGGAGATTGAAGATAAAATCGCACATTTCCATTGCAATAACACGAACCAATCCTTTAATGTTGTGAAATTTGTTTCGTTAGAAAACAGACTCTGTTAGAAAGAGCAAGGGTGTGCTGTGCATGGTGGAGTTCCCTTTGTGTGCAAACATTTATCACTAGGAACGGAGTACATTTTTGCACAAGTTGGAATGAACTGGGCAAGGATGTTTGCGGCCGATGGTTCATTGGCTCGGCGCAAAGCTCTCAATACCGGCGATGCATATAAGCGCGCCAGAGTCCCATAAATTGCGAAAACATAAGCCACGGGGCGCTCAAAACGGGGTGCCAGCCAGCGAACGAATGCCGAGCGTGTTATCCCTGTGCTTGCTCGCCGCGCTCGCCGGCCGAAATGCAAACGCGATAAATCACCCGGCATGAGCTGCTGGGCGAGCGCGGTCCTCTGTTCCGGAAATGGACACGAATACACCTTCTCGATATTAAATGCCATCTTTTACTTCCAGCCCGCTGGGCCAAACAAGCAAAAAAGTTTGGACATCGCACGCTCGAGTTAATTACTCAGCTCTGCGAGAGATTACAGCGTACCACGCTCGCTTCCGTTTATTTGCATAAACGTTTCGCACGCATGCTATCTCTTTGCCACTTTTTGCTCTCAAAAGCAAAAATTGTGTAACGCTTCAAGCTTATGTACATATTTTTGCTATTATTCACAACACAAATTTTTAGTTTTTAGACAGAAATTTGCTGGCATTCGAATTATTTCAATTTATACATCAATTTCAAATATAATAAAATGTTTAGGTCCTTCATGAAATTTTGATTGAAATACTTGCTGAATGATAAAACTTTAGACAAAATTGATATAATAATAAAGCTTTCTTTTTAAATGTTTAATTTTTAACATATTGCAAGCACTACTGTATATAGAATTTTCTTGAATTTTTCTTAGTAAAGATCACGCAGTTATATAAGCTAGAAACAAATATATTTTCAAATACAGTAATTGACTGACAAAGAGACTTACACCACTCAATTTCATTAAAACTTTGAAATAATCTCTGAATCGAGTATTCATCTGCATAACCTAACTTTGCAGTTTCTTATGATGGAAGCGCCGCGAGCTATGAAATCTTTATACAGCCATCGTTGAAAACTGCTACTTTAATTAGTAATCAAGCAGCACGATTGGTTTCACTGATCGTCGTCGTGCTAAATTATTCAGTGCAGCGCGCCATATTTGCTTCGGCGGAAAATCGATTCGAGCTGCAACGACAGCACCCTTGGGTGATTGATTAATTAATTAATTAATTAATTAATTAATCAACTGATTCGATTGCGTTAATCCAATGGCCTACTTTCCGCTCACGGTAAAAGTGGGAGAGCTCAGAATTTGCAACTTTAATCTCGTACCTTCGCGCCTGCATCTGCGTTTACATTTGATGCGAGCACAAAGGCGGCAAGTAATCTCACATGACAAGTTAGTTTCGTTTTAATGAAAAGCAAAACTTCGCCGCCTCCACCGCCGTCCGCTTTTGTTGCATACTCACATGCGTGTGCCACCGTGTGAGTGTCAAAGCATAAACCCGAAGCACGTCGCGGCTGCGTGCGTGTAATAAAATCGCAGAGGGTCTATAAATTCGAGCACCAGCTTCACTGAGAACTGGGCGAAAAGAGTGAGAATCTGCATAAACACCGTGGTTTTACGCTCTATATCAGTATACAGGCTGGTCCAAATGGGAAAGAGACTCTTTTAGCTAAATAAAGGAGATAGCTCTAGTCGTTCGATTTTGTGATATCATCTGTTTCCTTTGATACTTTTTGTATTTAAATCTTCACACTGGCTACCAGTATTTCAAAACCTTGCACGTGTTTTCCGTAACCATGAAAATAGTTTACGTGCGTCGTCATGATATTATTGTTTAAAAACCACTTAAAAAATTTGTTGACATTGCCCCTATAATGAAATTGAAATCTATCCAGTGTCCTTCACTTGAAATAAGGGTGATATCTTTTTTGCATTTATTAGTCTGGGCCCACTTCGGATTTGTCCTCCTGGACAGAGTCTCAGCTAATTTATTTGCATGCCCTTTCCCACATGCTTTGGACTATGATTCATTAATGTATTTTTGACTAATTTTGAGAATAAACAAACATAGGAAAGGAGGAAAATATTTTTTCATGCCCCAAATTCCGTTCTACCTGTGCATTAATAAGGGAAAGGTGTGTCGTGCGCTGAAACTCGGGGTGGGTATTTATTTATAGGCCGTTATATCCACGCAGCGCGTTGTATTTTTCGCTCCGAATTTAACTTGGCGCCAATAAAATTGTAAAACAGGCCGAGATGCTGCCGTGCCACTAATGTATTCCGAATTTCACGAAAAACAACCCCTTTCTGCCCCTCAGCAGGTATATATTTTTTACGATCGCTCTAAATTCTCAACCGCTACCCTGGATATCATTTTCTCTGTGAGTGTGGCACTGGCGAGAGCTGCTTTTTCGCTCTTTCCTTTTCGGCTGGCCAGTTCGGACGAAACGTGATACTTGGCCACGATTAATTATTCACGCTTCAACCCTTTTTACATAAATTAATAGTGGAGAAAGCAGGCGCTAATGCTCACACGCGGCTCCTTTTGCGGCGCCGTAAATTTCGAGATTATGTGCGCGTAATTTTGCATGATTAAGCCACGATCATTAATATTTAAAGTCACGGCGTAATGTGCCCTTTACGACCACTCTAATTATGCAGTATCGTGCATTTTTCTCCTCTCGACACCATGCCGCTAAGTGGCTCTTCTGGAAAGATTCTCCTCCAAGTAAAAATGTTACAATGGGAGCGCCATTATTCCACCATCAATAACAGCGTTGAATCAAGAATGTTTATATGTTCTCGTTGAAGTAAGATTTGTTAAATTCAAAACAATCAAAAATGCAAAAGGCAATTTTTAAATCCAGTCGAAATTACTTATTTCTTTAGAAACTTTGCAGATCTGAGAAAGGCAGCAATAAAATTCCATTAACCTGTTTTAAATAAATCTTGAAATTCATTATTAATTTTCATAATTGATCAGTGATGGAATGAATTATTTTAGCAATGTTTTTCAGTTAGTCCCTTTAACGCATGCAGGAATGAAGGTTTCATTAAAACGCCACCATTACACATTTAAGGTGTTTTCTTGCTCTGCCCGGAATAATTTTAATCCGCCTGCTCAGCACGCTTCCCGTCCGGCCGCAGTCTTGAATATTTGAAACGACATGCACAGCACGCCGCAAAAAAGCAGCTTACGCGCGCATTGTGCACTTTCACAGACCCCTCGCCGGCCCGAATTAATTATTCAGACCAAAAAGAGCCAGATCAGCTCGCTCGCCGACGTTTTCCAGATGAATTTTACCGCTCTTTTTCACGAGTTTCGCGTTTTTTACATTTATACATCTCACTAATTCGCACGCGTCACACACTCCTCTTGTTGCTGTTTATTATTCACACTCGGGCGCCACCCCCATCAATTGTGTATCCCTAGTGACAAGTACAAATTTTTTAACACCTCCCACCCGTATTATAACCGGCAGGCTGACCCGTCGCGTTCAAAATAAAAAGCATTTCCACGCTGCTTTTTCCATATTGTGCTCCAGTTCAAAGGGTTGTGAATTTTAGATGATAATTCCTGGGCAAAACGGTGCAAGCTACACAGCTTTAAAAATTTTTAAAAATTACATATCTCTAAATATTTGAGACTGAAAACCAGAAACCTCGATCGTCAAGACGTTTGCAAAACTGGAAACCATCACCAATTTTTATTTGGGTGGAAATCGGAATGAAACCACGCACTTTTGTTTATTTTGGTTTGAAATCTTCAACCCTGTTCACCCTCTCATATTATTCGCGAGATTAAAAATATTTTGCTCACCACCACGTGCATATTTCCGCTAGGCCGCACCGCGAATAAATTTTTCTCCCGTCGTGACACACAATTTACATGACAATACGCCGCCGCGCGTGTATAAAGTATGTGCGAGAGGACCTCTCCAGTCAACGCGCGTTTATAGCTTAGGGGTCGGCCGAGTGCATTTCATATTTCTTTTCTGGCCTGCTCCATGCTTCTCAGATGGAATGAAAACAAGTGGCGCGCGGTTCGAGTAGCAGCGCTGCAGCAGGATGGCACTTTTGCCTCTTGTCCGGCAAAACATTTGACCCTTTCATTGCAAAATGTGGTCGGCTCCCTGTGCAAACACTTTTTGGGTGGCCTTTGTGGTAAGGGCACTTGAAAAATTCCTGGTCAACGCAGCCTTTTTCCAACACAAATTTACTCTCATGACCTAGTTTTAAAACTAACTTTTAAATAGTTTTCAATGCATTTCCAGCAAGAAAAAAGTGGATAGACTTCCTTTATAGCACGAAAATTGTAAATTATGCACTATCACAGTTGATCCCATGCAATTTGATGTCGTATATATATCCACTTGGTGTATTGCCGCGATAGCCCTGACGTCGGGGAGTACACGACTCGGCTTCCTGTTTTGATTGCTGCCATAAAATAGTTGAGGAGCAGTTGTTATAATTTATGCCGGGCGGTGGCCATCATGAGTACTAAAAGGCATAAAAAGCGCCTTTTGACGTCCTCTAGCTATCACCAATGTGCTGCGGATGTATGTATAATGACGCACGAGGCACATAGGCGGCGGCGGCGGCTAGCCTGGTGCGCCCAATATTGCCGCTGGAGGATCGAGCAGCACCAATGGCCCGCCTCTCAGGAGCACTAAATCGTAATAACGCTCGTTCTAATGCGAATTTATCTGAATTTGCCAGGGCGATACTTTTTTGCCGGCGATATCGCTCCGCCGGCGTGACACTTTGAGTGATGGACTCCGTCACACTCGCTGGCTTTTGTTCCACCGACAGTGAGACGCGAACGCTTTCTGCATAATTTATTTCAAAAGCCACTACTCTGGACGAACGCTCTCTCACAATAGAGCGAGAATATTCATCTTATTTTTCGGGGCTGAGTTGGGAAATGGTGATTGAATGTTGAACCGCATTTTGTAATACGATAAACATTGAATTAGGCCTTCAGTTTTTGGGATGCTTTGGAGGAGAAACGTCATTAAATCAAAGCTAACTATGTTTGCACGGAAAAGAAAAAAATTGCCATAGTCCAAATTTTGAAAGTGAATGGCGCTTAATTTATTATTTTGTGTAAATTTTTAGATAGTGTAGTTTCTGAAGATTTGTATAAAAAATATAACAGTAATCATCAATCTAAACTATAATTAGCTAATTAGCACCAACTTAATGAACGTGAATCAGAATACATTCAACCTTATTGTAAGCAGCAAAAGTATTCTACCTCCAAATTAGCAGCGTAAAAACGCGTCCGTATTGCAAGATTCATCTCCTCACTCTTATTCTTTTTTCTTTCCATTCTTCGTTCGCTCTTCTCACTCCCCAGAGTCATCCAATTAAATATTTCTCTCCTCTGGGCCGTACTGTACGTGTCTGTAGCAGAGTTCCATTTATCCAGACTAATTACCATCCGGTTCCATCGAAAGCGCCCTATTACCGCCAGCGAATTCATTGTTTTTTCCCCGCAACTTTTGATTAGATTGCGCACACGTGTGCGAAAAGCGGTCGGATTACACGGCCATTATTCGCACTGTTATTGCGCCATAATGTCGGCTGATGCACGCACACACGCCGCACTCGCACACACAAAACATATTGATTCGCACTTCCGTAATTGCAGAATGGTACAATAACGTAATTAATTGCGCGTTTAATGGCCTTTGTAAGCACTCTCCCCTGCTAAATTATCTATTAGCATGCCGCCATGGCATATTCAAGGATGACGCAATCTAACAAAATTAGCATCTCATACATTGATTAGAAATTAAGTTAATTAAGAAAATTATTGCAGGTAAAAGAGGCTGCAAATTTTGCAAAATAAGCTCATCAGGTATTTTTTGTATATTCTTTGTGAAACACGGAGAAAGACTTCCACCCCTGTTTAAGAAGTGAACAAATATTGAATAAGACTGATAGATGAAAATCAAAATGTTTCAGACGCTTTGCCTCAGAAATGCATTTGTTTGGCAGGTCGAGGGAGCATTGAATGCAGCGCCTGGCCCCATTTTTAAGTGCATTTTACAGTGCTTCTGGGTCATGAGAAAAAAATCTTAAATTTTTGTCTGAACGAAAACTCTGGTCTCTGGTGCAGTAAAACAAAAATTCAGCTAAACTTTTTCTTGGCATATTTTAAGCTGACTGTTCCGTTTCCAATTGATATTTTTATTAATGTCAGTTTTTTATGTGGGGATGTATAGGGTACTAATGTGCAATCAAATAGTTATGAATATCTAATCAAAAAAGTATCATATATTATGCACCTATTTTTTAAGGGTGGTGTTTCAAGGTATGAATCAGGCTCTATTAAACGTGATGTACTTTAATCAAATTCAACTCGACCGTTTTAAATCGGTTAACAACGGAGCAATCCGATTAAAAATTAACGCCAAAATAGATTCAATTGCGGCCACTCTCCGCAAATACAGGCCGCGCGAGATGAATTTCAGCAGACTCAACGTCGAAACGAGACCGAAAACCGCTGACGAGGAAACTGCGTGCTGTCACATTCTCGTTTCAAATAATTTCTATTCAACCAGGCAATGAAATCGATCCTATAGCTCGGCAGCAGTAAATGCAATTCCCCATGTGTGTGGCACCGAGAGTCGGAGCAGCGATGCCTCAAATTTGGCGTCGCCGGCGGCGGCACAAGCATTAAAGAAAAGGCACGTTAATTAAAATGCAGGAATGTCTGCGCGCGCTTTATCAGTGGCTGGAGCATTTGAATGCCAGGGTCCTGACAGCGGAGACAAACGCGACCACATATCGTTTGCGGGCTCAGCGTTTTACTGGGCCGGGCTGCATGCACGCCGGTATATAGAACACACAAAGAAAGAGGCCATTTATACCAAGGGGAGTAGCTGCTATTTTATGGAGCGAATGAGAACGGCAGCCCAGTTGCTCAGCTGCTTTTTCCGTGGTGAAAGTGGCAATCAGCATTTTCTGACAGCACAATTTACACAAACGCACAAATGGAAATTAAATTCATAAAGAACTGGGCGCGCAGCTTGGCCCACCAGCACTGTCAGGAAGTTTGTATTTTTCCGATAAATGCACACAAACCGCGCTCAAGGCGTCTAATTTATTTAACCGGCTGCCTTTTTGCTTGTGAAAATAAACTGGTGCTGCTCTTGATTAGGTTTGCCAAGTATACCGCTCCCCTCTGGTAAAGCCGGACGCGAGCGATGACATCAATGAAACCGCAAAAAGAGGCCGGTTGCAACTCTCGTCATTTTGCGAGCGTCGACCGACATTCTGCACTTTCGTTTTTATTCGTGTCCTTCTCAGAAAACCAACTTATCCATATTGACGTCGTCTGGCAGCCCTACTTTTGCCCTCTCCCTGCGCGAATATCAGCTGTTTTTGATCAGTGTAGTTCTCCAAAGCGTACAGTTTTTGTGACACTTTGCCGATGACTTTGCCGCTCCAATGCTCCTGCTGCTGCCGCAGGTTGGATAAAAGTTTGTGGCGTGGCCAGAATTTCAAAATATGCAGCCATACACTATTTTTCTACAATATTTCACCGGCTATCTCTAGTGAGATGGAAATGAAGTTGTTTAGGCAAATATTTTAGCCGTTTTATTGCGTCAATAAACCTCGACTGCCGTTTTATTTCTCCGAAGAATGCTTTATGCGCCTTTTCATTGCGATTATTTAAATAAAAAAAGGAGGATTGTTGCATGCCGCGTGATAACCGCTCGGCGCATTTCATTCCGCGCGTTTAATTCTTGCTTCTTGCTATCGCGGCTGGAATTTCCTGATACAGAAATCGGCTTGCATAATTCATGTGCGGACGATATTCAAATCAGACGCTGAATGCCACGGATATTGGACATTTTTGTGTTCGTGAATACTCGTTTCTCATCCGGTCTGAAATTCTAACCTCTGATCAGCATAAAATATATTTTTAGTTTAATCGGAGCTACCATATTTCTTTGAGCGTGTCAACTGTCCAAAACTACATTCGGCCGACGTATAGATTTCTGTGTTAAGTTCTTAATAACTTTTACGGAGATCAAACTAACAATCATAAAGTGAATCTTTTTTTTTTTTTTAAAAAGTGAGTCTTAACGCTTTTCCACAGGTCATAAAATCATTCTTGCCGCCTCTGAAAAAAGTAATCATTGCAAACTTCTAAAAGCGTGTCAATTGTCGTAAAGCAGATTACGCAGGCATAAACGCGGCCATAAAACACCTTAACCTCGCGACATCCCATTTTTTAATGTTCTTCGAAAATTGGCCAACCTCCTGCTTTGGTATGAACTATTCGCCGGATTTATCTTCAGCTGCGGTCATAAAAGCGGTGTAGCATAGAGTCATTTAAAAGTGTGTCTCCCTCATCACTAGCCATCGTCCTCCTTTTGTTGTTGATGAAAGCTCTACAGGAAATTGAATTCGCTGTCCGGCAGAGACATTCTTGCAGCTCTTTCTCTTTTTACGACGCCCAACTCGTCCCTCCCACTTGTGTACACGTGTATGCTGCACACCATAAAAACTTCCTGCTCTCCACCAACGGCAGCAACCCAGTTGTAGTTACAAACTGCAAGTTTATCGGGCGTAAAGGCGTCGTTATTATACATACAAACAGACTCGCATCTACACCCGTTCATATATATACATATTCACGTATGGGGCTGGTGAAAAGCGAGGAAGCAAGCACCCCTCCATCGCATCGCCACGCCGTATTGATCCCGTCGGCTCTTCTTTTAATTTTTTCCCACTAACCTTTGCGACTTTGACCTCTCTCTCGCCACACGTAATATGTTTTCCTCTCACTCTCTCACTTTACAGCTGGAAAATGGGGTTGCCTAGAGGTTGGGAATTCTAGTCTTTACTCTATTTATTTTGCAAACCAAGATTTAATTTTTAGTACGAAAAAAAGGTTGCAGCGGTTGCATAAATTAATCCCAACTTTTCAATTTTGACTGCCATTTTTGCGTGGGGTTTAATTATCAATTATTATTCCCCTAGATGACCCACGTAGCAAAACGTGATTTTTCAAAGCAAATAAGATTCTATGCAGTAATACTATTAGGCTCCTGTGATTCAGACTTAACAGAAAAAATAACGTCAATGACAATGAGACGCTCTCTAAAAGACTAACTTGAATGAATGGATGGCAACCGTGTCATTCCTCAATCAAATGCCCGTCATTTTCCCCCTCTGGTAGCATCCATGAGTGCCACTTTCCAGTAAACGCATGTCAGTTAGATGATATCTCGGACGCAAATATCAATCATATTTGCTCGTTACCAGTGGGAGCTATAGACAATTGTCATTCCGTTTGCTGCTCAGTCGGAGTGACGGCGGCACGAAGAGAACGTTTTACCGCAGAAAGAGGATTGAACTGACTGCTGAGGGGCGAGTTTCCCATCTACACTGACGCATCCGTGTGTATTTGTGCGTCATTCCTGTGTGTTTGTAGTGAACGCTGCCTTGAGTGGCGTTTCTGCACGTTCTGACAACAGAGCGATTCGCTCCTGCGGTGATCCGCCTCCTCTAAGCGGATGCTGCGAGCAATTCACAAAGTGAAAAGTGCCATTAACAAATGTAAAAAAGGCGCGATGCACTCGGCGTGAGTGCTTCACTCACCGAACATGGATGTGAGAAAATTTTAAACGGTATTACGCTCGACTCTTATTGTTAGTAAAATTATTACCTTCAAAAGTTGGTGAAAGATTGTTTATTTTTGTTTATATCGCTCGTGATATTAGAAAAAAATACGCTAAATAATATTTCAAGACTAAGGTCGCTCCGTGGTCATTATTAGTATATATAACCTTAAATTTTCCCTTTATTAACTATAAAAAAATCGGTATCATTTCTAGATTTGGGAAAAAGATTTGTGACATCCTTTTCTTAGTTATGTAAAATGCAGCTGATTACATAAGCTTCGTAATTATGATGTTCACTATGGGAATTTTTGCAATTTTGACAGGAAAACCAACAACAAGACTCTCTCCTCGTTGATCTCAATCAGTTTTAATGAATTTAATTAAATTACTTCTTTAAAATCTTTAATAAAAACTCTAAATTATTTTATTCATTTACCATATAAAATCAAAAAAGCCAATTTCAAAATTGATCATTTAATACGAGAGTGTATTTAGCAAACCCCTACTAATTGTAAAAAGACTAATAATAATTACGAAAATATTGCAGAATTACAGATTCAAAATGATAAAACTGTTGCTAAACATATTTGGTCCCATTTTGGCTTTGCTCTTTAAACTAAAACGTTGTTGCAAAGGATATATTTTTCAGTAAAATTTTCCAGTTGAATTTATGACGGAATAATTTGATCCAAAGAAATTGACAAGAATAATAACCAAAATCTCTAAAAACACAAATTAACGTCTGAAAATTTGGAACATTCTCGTCCAAAAATTCAACCAAAAGAGTCGAAATTTTGGCCTAAAGCCTACACTAAAATTCCCAAGACCAAGTATAGTAGCCAACAGCATTTGCCTGCAGTTGCATCGATTTGTCTCCGTCGCCAAAACCGCAAACAGGACGGCCCAGAAAATTACGAGAGAGAGGACCGAAATTAGTGTTTGCCAAAACACAGTGAGGCCCCTGCGACGAAACCACTTGTTTTCTCTGGTCGTTGGCCGCGGCACCAACAACACACGCGCCGAACGGGCGAGCGTACGAAACGATTCGTGTCCGCAGAACCCGGGAGCAGCGCGCTATTAAAGCGGGCGCTAATAATTCCGGACAGTGCTAAACGGTTTCCTATTCCACCACCCACCGGCGACTGCACAATGCCCGCGCGCGTTGTGAGTGTGCGTGCGAGCAGCCGGAGCTGAGGCGAGTGTTTGGCCAGGCTGAGTGAATGTAAAGTACCATTAGGGCGAATAAACCGCAGAATTGCCAATGGTGTTACACTACTGTGTGTGCGTTTGTGCGGCGTGTTGTTCTATTCAATGGTCCACGACCGGATAATGCGCTCCCACTCGCCCTTCCTGCTATGAATAGACGCGCACACACACACCCCATAAGCCAAGCAAACGCGTCACATCAAATTTCTGAACGCGACATAAGGTTGCTGGGTGGAACGGCCTGTACACAGGCACGTGTCAGACATTTTGCCTCGCCATTGTGGAATTGAGATTATGTCGGAGGTAAATGGGCAGGCCTCGATAAATTTTGATCGGACGCAAATCAATAGTTCCACAAGGAAAGGTGGTTTGGCATATTCAGTAGTTGTTACAAAATTGCAAAGCATTTTCCGACGTAATAATAAAGGGAAATTTCTGTTGACAGAATTCAACACAAGTATCGAATTTGTTGACGAATGTTTATTTTCTGCGGCACTTTGAGGAAATATTTGTTTGGGTCAGACATCGGGAGAATAATGATAATAATTATTTTATACGCTGCGAAATATCTGAAAGTAAGAGTTGATGTTACTGTTCGAAGTTTTGAAATCGGTCTTTGCGTTAGCGGACAACGCCTCCTTAATTGCCCTGATTGATGGTCTCTTGAAACGTAACATAGGAAACAATGGAAATAACCCATCAAGATTTCCAACAACTACTGTTTAACAATTTGACACATCTTCATATAATATGCCACCTTGTGCAGTCATGGCGTAACGATAAATTACTTCTTTTGTCCACAAACGTGCGGTGGACGGTTAAAAAGCACTGTGACTGAGCTCTAGTATTTCTGCGAAACGTTTTAAATTAATATTTTTGCCTTACATTTCCTTATAGGAAGCTCAGTCAGATCCGATAACGATAATTAATTCATACGCATTAGTTTTTAACTCAAATATTAGGAGGAGCTTTTGCGTTTTAAAAAAGCTGATTCAAACATGAAATACCGTGTTAAAATTTGGCTAGTTCGGTGTTCACTAAATATGAGCTGCTCAAATACTGTCACAAATGTTGAGCAATACGTGGTTCAATCTGGCGGACGAACACGGTCTGGAGCATTCGTATGCACATTCACAAAAGGCTCCGAATCAAGAGTCTTTTATGCACACGCGGCGAGTCAGATTAACGCAGCCGCTTTTACTCTCGTATTTGTCGCCGGGCGCGCGATAATATTAGTCGAGGCAACAACATATATATGTATCCTGTTAGGGCCGGTAATAAGTTTTTGGCCAGCCAAGCGTGAATGGATATGTATTAGTTTCAACATGGGAAATTCCGTATAATACGGGCGTTGTAAATTCCGCTGGAGTCTGGCGCTTTGTGGCCCCTCGGTTGGTTTCCCATTCAAAACACAAACAAACTTTGCTCGGCATAATATAATTTCCAATTTTGGTTTTTCAGCAAACAAAACCCTTCGACATGCCTGCCGGTCGATTTGCTTAAATTAACCTGTTCGGCACGCAAGAGACGCAATTTGATTGTTTTCCTAGCCAGCAAATTAATTAATTGTTCGTCCGATGCGGCGGCTCTGCGCGCTCAAACACACAGCACACTGCAACAAACTATATCATTATCGCGCTCGCTCGACTCGTTTGAGTGTTTGTTTTCAATTAATTGAGCCCCCTCCCCGCCCCCCCGGCCCAGTGCCTGGGTATGAATCATAACAGTCTCGTTCGAGACTCACAACAATGATTACAGAGTCGCGACGTGATTAATCACACATTTTGCAGCATGTGAACAATGCACCACTGCAGCACGGAGCCCGCAGCGGGTATGCAACCGGTTGTACAGCTGCTGCCTGCAGTTTACATAACTCAAGAGTCTGCAGGCGCTCGCACGATTCGAGAGTGAATTATTTCGCGTTTCACGTTGTAATCCGCTCCCCACCGCGCAACTTTCAAGCCACTTAATTGCTCAACTTGAAAAAGTAGGTTGCGAAATCAGAGCTTGTTGAAGTTGAAGTGGTTGGTTCCCTGATGGACGTTAAATAATATTCTTTCCTTATTGCTACAAATTGCATCTCTAATTTAACTTTTGTTACTATCCTGCAATTACTTCTGGGAGTTGAGGATGATATCACACGAGAGTGCATTTTACTCTAGTGTAACACAAATTAATGTATATGAATTCTCGGCTTGTTTGTCTACTACTGAATTAATTTGATACAGTTGTTTTTATTGTTCATTAAGAAATTCGTATAAAGTATAATCTGCAATTATTTGCTCTTTGGAAAGCTTGAAAGGCTATTTGCTATTTTTCATTCTTTGGCAACCAAAGCAACAATTTTGAGTGGTAAAATTTTACACCACGGTGGTTCTCGTTAACTAAACCTAATTCGTTCTGATTGAAGATCTCATTTCGCATCGGTTCACCTCTTTCGAGATGGGATATTGGGTCAATTCAAGATTTTTGAGCGATTATATTTTGCAAATGATAAAATATGTTTTAAATTTCAACAATATTTTTGACTGAGTGGATTGGTACTCACCAGGATAGTAGACGAAGTTCTTTTTTATCTCGTACTGCGCCTCTGGGATACGCAGCTCGCAGTGGAAGACGGTTGGTTCAAGCGGATACTCAATGACTGTGCTGGCAAGCACGTCGTATGAGCCTTTTTGGGATCGCGTCTCTATCTTTACATCTTCCAGGGTGCCACTGTAAGAAAAATATGTAGCGTGTGTTAGAAACATGTCTATTTTTTTCAAAATTATTTTGTTAATTTGTCATTTTCAAAAACCAGAAATAAATGAGATTCATCAAACGAATAGTTATAGATCTAGCCACGTTAACTTTAATTACTGTACTGATGTATAAATGCAAATAAATATATCTAATCTAAGCCTACAAATTTAGGACGCACGTAGTTCGCACCGAGCTGTCTTTAATAGCTGCACCTCCTAAAGCAAAATGTTTGTTTATTTTTCTTCTAGCCACTATGAAATTTAAAATTTGGGCGCTAAATTACCAGAATGAATGGCCTGAGTGAGCTCAAAAGGAAAATCTGTTGTGCTAAAAAATAAAAAAAAGATCCCAATTACATTTTTTTCTTCATACATTTTATTTGCATCAATTGATTGCTTAGTTTTTGTTTAAATAACACCCTCCCCCTAAAAATGGCAAAATGTATTTTTTGATGTATAACAAAAATAGAATCAGCCCGTTTACTTGATTCTTTGCATTTATCTCGGGCACGACCAATCAGAGGCCATCAAAACATGCCCCTTCTGAAATGACACGAAAGAGAGTTTGTCATAGTGCCACTCCAAGCGGAGATGAGCAAAACTTTCACAGTATTTTGGTCCGCGCGCCGTGAACTCTGGCTGGATCGAGTCGAAACGCGGCCTCTTTAAAAGCTCAGGCAATTAATCACCGCTGACGATGACTAACGACAGGAATTGACGTCCGCGCTGTCACAGGCGCTGTCGATTCGGCGGCCATCCCGGCCCGTCGCTACACTGCGGCCCCTGGGCTGGAACCACAGGTTACCAAGCGCAACGCCAAGCGTGCTCATCGCTCGTTCCGAAAGCTTTACCGTCCTTAATTGGCGCGAGAAGCCATCGCCTATCGATCACATGCTGCTGGAAAATATTATATACAGATTCGCGGAAAAGGGTTTAGAGTAAGTGGATCGTGATTATTCACCATATTGAGGAGGCACGATACTAATTGATCGGTGCTGGAGCCACGGATTTGCAGAGATAAGCAATATTTTGATATTACCCTATTTTCAAATTTGCTGATCTGGGAGATAAATGCTTTATGGGTTATTTGATATGAAATAGGATGAGATAATGAATCAGTTCAAAGTTAATCATATTTTCCCCTTAATCTCTGTTTTTACATTTACCAGCGTAAAACAAAATGAATTAAAATAAATTACTGGAATTATATTTGAAGCATTTATCCTTTGCTTTAATAATTATTAGTCAGTAAAATTGGAAATTTAAGACGATTTGATATTTTTCTACGCGTCTAATTCAAATGAGCAAAAATCACGCAATTAAAAGTTCTGTGAGCCTCACTTAAAATGGTCAAAATCTACGTTTAGAGTCCAAAAAGCACTATTATCGTTTGTATACATTATGATTAAAGCCTCTCAATAGCTAGAACTAAACAGGTGGTTAAATCTGGCGCATAGAAAATAATTCAAATATAAATATATGCTTCTACGAAATGTAGCTCATTATCAAGCATCAATGTGGCCGCAACTCATTGCACACAGAATATTCGAACAGTTAAATTCGCAATAGCGAGACGAAATAATTTGTGCGTGTATTAGGGCTTCAGTCGAAAGCTTTGTATCTGTCAATGACTATGATTGTGAGTTTCAAAGCGGCTTTGTTTTTGGATTTCAACCATTTCATCAATGTCAGTTTCTACTGTATTTACGTAGTGCTTTGAGTGCTTTTGAGAGCTCCAAATTTGCTTCGATTTCTGCGGAAGGCACAATTCTTACTCTAATTATCTGGAATATAATTCGCGTTTGTGAGCAAATATTGGTCAATTAGCATGCCTGAAACGAGGTCAGAACGAATACACGTTTAACCAACAACCAACACACAAGCCCAGAAGCTTTATGCTGTGCACAACGGGGAACAATCCAATCCCATTTGCATTAAGCAGGTTTCAATTTTCATTAGAGGCCTAATTACTTGATTAACTGGAGCCCAGCGCGGCGCATGAAAAGCCGTTGGGAAACGCTGACAAAATAATCTTCTTGGCGCAATGCACACGTGAGCGGGTTGCAATCCGGCTTGTTTACATGGTGCGGGTGCAGCGACCGACCGCAGGCACCGCAAATAGATGTAGAAATCTGGTCGGAGCTTGCCTCAACACGACATTTATTATGCATTGCGTTTGTCTAGTCGGACGAGTGATTCCTCAGAGCTGCATTTGATTAATGCCGGGCTGCTTGAGCCAAACAGGAGATGAAACTCGCGTGCGAGTTTGAATTTTTCAAGTGGCTCGTACGAGATGAGCGAGCGAGCGAGCGAGCGGGAGAACGCACTTACATACTTACGAATGCAAATTTCCATCAGCAAGAAGTGTCACTATGATGCCGACAAACTGCGCCGCCACTCCCGTGTGTTGTTAAACAAAATTTAATTTCGACGAGCAGCGACCAACTTGTCGTGCAGAAACTTCGCAAGTTGTTAACTTGCGATTTCACTTGCGGAATTGTGAACTTTGTCTCGACACTAGATGCAGAGAGATGGGCGAGAAGCATACATATACGCAATCACACATCCACTCGATGTTTTTACGCACCAGGGTTGTGTGAAACAGAAATATACTAGTGATAAAATGAATTTTAAAGTTTCGTTTAGTTATAAAAACAAAATGTTGGGATTATGGGGTAAAAACTGTTTGAATGTGGAAGTAAATTATTGGTGAATACCAACAGTTGAATACATAGCAAGCTCATTCCAAACTTCTTATTGTTAGAGACGAAAAAAGTTCATCATTAGAGAATCATTTAGATTTAAATATTTGATTGAAGTTTTTTTTTTTCAAAAAATTGATGTCTTTTGCTTTTTATACCCTGAGGGTTGAGCGCGGTGTTTAGTTAAACTGTTGAAATTGTTCCACTAGATTTGAATATTTAATTTCGTCAAGTCCCATGAAAGCAACAGACACTACAATTGAATCCCGAATTATAGGAATTAAATCCAGAGCTGTTTGACACATCCTTTGTAATGGCTGTGTACAGAAAGTAGCACGTCGTCGTAGCTCCAATTACCTCGAGCTTCTGCTGCTTTGTCATTCAAGGGTGGATTACTTGAGTTTCACGTCTCATCTCTAAAGATGCAACTTATTATTTCACGAGAGCAAAATATCGTGTTTCGCAGCGAGCACAAAAGTGAAGACATGAGACGCTGGGCCGAAAATTTCATTTGCTGTCCGCTGCGTAAAGTAGCGTGTCATTATTTTAGTCTAAAAACTAAATAAAGGGAAAAGCAAGCAAGCAAGTGACACCCTTTGTGCGACGGCGGCGTGTTGCTCTTGCGAGACGAATTGAAAGGAGCAGCAGCAGCAGCAGCATCCTACATCTTAAAAAGATGGTACACTCCTTGTTCCAGCGTGCTTCCATTAAAAAAGATATCAGGTTCTGGTACGCTCGCGAGTGAGAGGGCCTTTCTTTCTCTCTTTCTTTCCCTTCTTTTGTAAGTAATATCCTTGTTGTGTAGCGCAGCAAAAACATCAGCCAGGCAGCAGCATAAGCCGCGTTTTTGGCGGTGGTGGCACTCCTTCGCTGCAAAAATTCCGCCTCCTTTCAGCGGCACGCACTTTGCCAGGAATATCTCTTACTCCTACGCTTTTACCTGCATCTCTCTCGCAGTCCTGTGGGGGCTTATACGCAAAAACGCAGCCGCCGCTTCTGGCCGAATTTCAAACAAATATCGCTGCCACAGTTCGGTTGAAGCGCAGCGTACATCGCACCCGTTGTTTGCTTTACGATGTTTTCGTATAGGCTTTGTACGAGCAAAGAACACGAAATTGTGCCCAATAAGAATAGGCTGTGTTCAGGATTTTTGGATCCTGGTGAAAAAGCCTGACTTTGTTCCTAATTTTTTTTGGTTTATCTTGAGACGTAGCACAGCATAATCTGTGCCACTGATGAATTTCAGAGAAATAAATTTAATTATGGATTAACTTGGTTGGGTAGTTTGCGGGTATTTCTTTTTTTAACTTTCAAAATCAAGTATTGATTTGGTTCGTGTTTGCCATACAAATTTATCCTCTTCGTAGAATTCACGCGAGAAGTTTTAGCTGTAATTGAAAATATATATATACTTTTTTGCATTGTCATTTAGAAGTTACAATACATATTTAGTAATCTCACAGGACACGCACCTCAAGTCATCTCTATGGAATAATCTCGGAGATTTTCGGAAAGTAAAAATGGCCCATGAATCGATTTAAGTCTATTTACTAAAAAATCATCACGATTGATTTTCTTTAAATTATTTTTAACGTTTGCCAAAATATCATTTGTCCAGTCCGTATAACTTAAAAACAATGGAATTGTTCAATATTTTGGCTACGCTTCAGCTTGCAAGTTAAAGCCGCTTAAAATTCCCACTAACAGTTAAGATTTTAGGCCACACAGCAATAACAAAGTGTTAATCTAGGCGAAACACGACCGGCTGACCTTAAATAATTCTAAAAATGCTGCGCCTCTGCAAAATGTTACTTTGTCATATTTCGCATGACGGGACACATACATATTGCAGCATCAAGTTGACATTACAGTGACATTTAGCGTTCGGAGACAAAGAACTAACCCTCGCCCATATAAAGCAAAACACGCGAGCGCTAACCGCACGGAGTGGGGGTGTTTCCAGCAAATCGCAGCATACACACACACGTACACGTACATGTATTATTACATATCGCGTAATTATTAATAGACTTCGCTGATTTTGAGCAAGCCCAGATTCAGCTCCATTTATAGGTAGGCTCTCCATCGGGCCGCCGCGCACAAAGCTCTTGTGGGCCCACATTCGGTCCAAGCGTGTAAACTGATTGGTTCGCCGATATTGGAGCGAGAGCTCGGAATTAGTTAGTCAATCCGCAACTTTTATACTAGCAGCATCCACTGAAGGGAGAACGCAATGCAAACGACAAGCCCAGCCGCTTCTCTACTGCTCTATAATGAGGCCGCAGGCGTTTGATGTAATAATTATAGTGGAACCATTTTGATTCTCAACCTCAGCTTTGCTTGCCTCAGGGACGTATATGCGATAGCTGATGTTGGAACGCTCTTTATTCTAGCCAGCCTTTCGTAATTGATGGAGATAATTACGGGGAGCTTAGCAGATATTTCTGCAGAAGACAGGAAATGTAGGCAAATTCAATTCCGAGAATATCTCGTCTATATTAATCTAAAAATAAAAGTTATGCATAAAATATTGTGTTTGAACGTGTTAGTAACAAATTATTGTCTGCGTTATTTTCAACTTTTAACAAAAATTAAAGTTGGACCAATTTGGAAAATATTTTTAAAATTCCTCATAATAACATGGAGTTTCTCGGTATTGTTAATAAAATTGTCGTGATTTAAGATTAAATTGTGAATATTGATTTTAGATACGCCATTTTGAATGCATGGATATTTATCAGAGGTTCAAAATATTTGTGTCCATATACCCACCCACACACAATGGAATTTTTATACTTTGAGTGTGTCATTTGTCGTGTACATTTAACAAACCCCGCCCCCATATTCTGCTTTGATCTCTGCACCAGAGTTTGTTTTTTCATTAATTTTCGTCAAAGGCCTGGCGACGCATACAAAAAATATTTTGCCAGCACCGTGCTCGAGGATATAGCGCGCGCGCACACACACACACGGTAGTTACTGCGAATAGGCAAAAATGCTTGAAGAGTCAGGCTGGCTGAGATTTTAAAAAGCGCCGGCAGCCAAGCCACCCGCTTTGATATCTCATAATTAGTCGGCCCAGCTTTGAGTGCAGACCACACTTATTCTTTTCAAAGCCGCTGGCACAGTCAGGTAGTTTGTTCTGTTCTTGAGGTGGCGGCGGCGGCAGTGGTGACTCCGTGTGGTTCCGCGAAAATGGTAATTAGACCGACATGGACATTCCGCGGCTTTAGTGTGTTCGCAACGGTTAATTACGGTGAACGTGGACCTTCGCTCTTCCCACGAACAAAAATGCGAGGTTGTTGGAAAACAGGAAGAGGGAAAATGCGTGACATCAAAGGTTTGTGAAAAAGCATTATAAATCGAGTACACCACAGCAACCAAAATGAGTTCGTCTCTTTACTCGGATTTAGGCGTCTGTGCAATTTCACTATTTTACATTTAATAAACAATTATTTAACGCAAAAATTGTATGCTTGTGAAGTGATACTACAACTTTCGACTGTATCTCACGCCGATTAATCTCGAGCTCCCCAACCGTAAAAGCTGCCGGGGCAAATGTCGAAAGTTCTAATCCAAAATTAGCTGCATCCATTTCTCTCCGCTAGCAAAATCAATCAAGCCTCCGATCCATCACCTCGCATTTATTTCCGCTCCGGCGCGGCAGACAAAACTTCAGCTCGAATCATTTCTAGAATTAATCCCGAAAGTTGGTCAGCAGCACCGAGCGAGGGTGCGAGCGCTCCACTGTCGGTCGATCCGAATCCATCCGTTCGTCCAGCCAAGCAAACGACCGGCGTGCTTACTTCAAAGCAGCAGCAGCAGCAAGCGCGACAATCACAAAGGTGGTTGTGGGCCAAGATTTCTAAATAATTACAAACACATCTCGCAGACGGCATTAATGGCTGGCACAAAAGCCGGCGTAATAGGCGGGCGGGTGGTACACAAAGGCTCGTCTTACGCCACCGGCGCATGTATTGTTAATACACTTAAGTGCACTGCATGCGGGAAGCTACGAACTACATGCACGCCTTGAATAGAGAGACGCACACCACCCTTTTCTGGTCAATGGGTCTCTCTGGAATCGGTCTTAACCGAGGAGGAGACTAATAATTCAAAATAATTATACCAAAATGCACAACAAATTTCGAAACTCCGCAAGGAGTCAAGATAAGAACGGATTGTTGAAATTTAAAAAATATAATTTCAGAATTTTTACAAGTCCCTCACTCCATTTGGTTTTTCTGAACTTATTTTCTTTAATGGTGAAATCAACCGGCTGGTTTGACTTAAATCAAAGTTCTCAATCTTTTAATTCGATTGTTTTCTCACATCAATAAAAGCTCTTATGAAAATTTTCGCTTTTCAACATTCAAAGAAATGCAATTGATACAGTATATTAAAATGACAGTTAAAATTGCATATGAAATTGTCGGTTCTATTTTACCATTTTTGGCGTCCTTAGTTTTCAAATCGAAAATCAATTGAGATAGTAAATCACAATTTTCTCGTTTTTTCGCTTTTCTTTCGATTTATTCTCTTGTTCAGAAATTTATGGATTAAAAAAGTTGATTTTGATTTTGGAATTATCAAAATTTTACAGGCAATTCTGTGAGCAGTTTATTTTGATCCCATATTCCTGCTGGGCTCCTTAAAGTTAGTTGTCGATCTATGCAGAGCTTTGGAAAAGTGGGAAGAATTTCAGACCTAGATTAATTACGTCTAATTAATTTTGATAAAAAATAATAATCAAAATTCGCTGGCAAACCCATCTGAATTCTACCTAATTCTCAAGAAATGTTGTATTTATTTAAGTAAAAAGACGTGCAATGCGTACAAAATTAGCTGTATATTTTGGATTAAATTGTCTAAAACTCTATCATTATTCTTTTTTAAAATCAAGGCCCCCGCATCTCCTTAAAATGTTGTGTCGAGCAAAGAGGCCCATGAAACTCGCCTTGGGCGCGATTTAACGCCCTGATTTTCCCCGTCCGCCCCAAGGCAACAGCACACGCGATGGATTGTACAGCATTCCGAAGAGCAGGCAAGTTAGCCGGCGGGCTAATTAGAGCGAGTTAATTAATTAATTACTCACCTGTCCGGGTAGAGTGACAACTTGGGCTCGGGGAAGGCGCCCGTGGCGAGGCAGCTGATGTTCACGAGGCCTTCGCGAGGACCGCGGCTCTGCCACACCTCGAACCGCTTCTCCGGGGCTGCAACACAGACGCACGAACGATCGCATTTATTTCTCAATTTTCATTTGACAGGAGGTGGGCCACACAACGGCGCGTGCACACACGAGCCTCATTTTGCTTAATTGGCTCCTGCATGCACGAGAGTTAAGTGGCGAAAGGGTGAAACGTCTAGGCATTGGATAACAAGAGCTCGATGGGAATTGAGCTATATGGAATGGTTTGCTGCTTCCTCTTGCCATATGCGTGTGAAATGCCACTAGCACCGGAACGAACTTAATTTATTTATGAACCACTTTCAATCCGGATTGTGGCATCGATTTTGCCGTAATCTGGGAGATTGGTTTAATGATTTTCGGATAATTCGTAGCGTTTGACACTTGAATTATATCCACGAATTTTCAGAGAAGAATATGACCCCAGTACTTGTGAAAAAAATCTGGTTTCAAACACAAAACTAAACAATCTTCTTCTGCATACTTAAACTGACATTGAAATTCTGAAGGATTAAACGCGTTAGCAAGGATCTCACTGGATTAATTTAGCCTGCCCTAATGTAGGCTAAATTCAGTACCTGAAATCACTCGATTTGACAACTATGGAATTTTAAGGACATTTTGAATAAGAAAATATATGATTTAATGATGAAAACTTGAATTGATTTTACAAATCAGATTTTGTTTGATTGAGGTGAACATTTTGATGACCATTTTTATGAGATATTTGGGTAGATGGGTCATTTTTTATATTGTGAAAAAATCTCACTGAGGATTTTTTGATATAATTTTTAACAAACACCAATATTCTGAAGGACGAGCACAATTCTTTTCAAATAAATAAATATATTTTTATTGCATTTTTATCACTCAGTACATTAATATTATTACAAATTTAAACTGAGACAAATTTATTTTAGGTTGCCTCTAAGTCAGTTCAAATTTGGAGCAATTATCACCAGGTGACCTTATAGTTTACATAGTTGTAAAGTATGTAGATGAAAAATGTACCACAATATGACCAAAACGTAGCTTCTTAAGAGTTGTCTTAAGAGAATTTCCCACTGCCTTTGCATGATAATCGTTCCAAATTTAAAAAAGAACCTCATATTTTAAATTCAAAAGGTTACTAATGTTCAGTGAAATAAATGCGTCAGGTATTTATGAATTCAGATCAAGTTTTAAAATTGAGCTGCCTCAGTTTGGCGCAGAATCAATGACCCAATTCCGGGGACGCGCACATCGCTCGCTGATTATAATTTATCCTGTGTGCATGACTGCTTTGATCTGGTTGTTATCTGATATTATTGCTTCGGCTGCGCACCGAAACCATTGAACTCTCGCATCGGAACAAAATAGTCGCGTGCATGGAATTAATTGAATCAATCTGCAGTCAGCAGTTCGCAATGCATTTGTTCAGTCAGCCGGCGCCGAGTGGCGGCGGCTGAATCGTTTGAATTACAAATTAATCAGATTTGATTGCACACGCTTTCTCCGCGCTCGCGCGCACACACACTCTTATTGAGATAAATCAGGCGAAGAGACGGCCGGGATCTAACAACTCGGCTAATTGCGAAGTTTGGAACTTGCGAGGCAGACAAGTGGGTCGTCGCTGCTGCACTGGTGACGCCACTTTTTGCAGCTGCGCCCCTGCATTGATTGATGGACAAAAATGCTGCTAATTTGCACCAGGCATGCCGTTCAATTGGTGCAACAGCTGCAGCTATACCTTATTGCCTCTTTTATTGGTGTCAGTTGTATTTGATCAATTATATAGCTGGCATTGTGTTTGCACTCCCAGCGCACCAAGCCGGTAAATATTGAGTTCCTAGAGAATGAATGCAATATTTCTAGCCCAATGCGCCGTTTGATTGCTGCGGGCATGAGGACCGTACTCACTTCAAACCAGCAGGATTCAAATGGATTAAAAAGTCTTTTCAGCTACAAAATGTATATAATTTTAATACGGCTTAAAAGGAATTTGAACCATATTTATATATTTTAAATAAAAGTTGATTATCTTTCAAACAATACTATTGCATAAAAATGTTCCAATCCAACAACTCGAGACATTTAAAAATTGATATCCAATAAGTGGATCATCGATCATTACAAAATTATGAGCCGAGTCACGATTAGCTGATGAACCATGGCTTGATTTTGCTTGTCGCGAACAATAAAAGCCTAAATGTGGCTAAATTAATTTAATGGAGGATTAAGGACAACGCATAGCTCCATCCTTATCATTTCACTCGGGCTATAAAATTTGATTTTCGCTCGTGCTGTTAGTTTCTCTGCAGTGACATTTCGGCCGTTGACTAGGCTGGCCTGCGACCGCTTAATTACTTAATGGTGATTATTTCGTCGGTCATCCCGCCCTAGCGCAGCTGATAACGTTGGCAACACGCACCTGTTAGCCCGTTTGAGATAAGCACACGCCACTGAGCAAAGCCGGTCGGCCGGCAGGGCAGCTTTTGGCGTGCAAAAAATACGAGCCAAAAAGAGAACTCATTCATCTCTTTCAATTTTGATTCAATTGCCACGCGTATCATCCGGGCGCAGCAAGACGCGCCCCCTCCCTGGCAGAGAGCCCTTTTTGCTCACTCAAACACGCCCCGGCCGCGCCGGTTATTGTTTAATTAAGCCCCTGGGGGAAAGTTGCGTTTTTCCTCCCTGCGAAACGCCCGCAGGTGGAAAAATGACATGACTTGCGACTTCGTGCTTCCGCTTTTTCTCTGCCATTATCATGTGCGTGTTTACCTGCGGCTGATGGCTGAGTGAGATGCAAACCCCCCTAACCCATCCCTGCGCTCTCAGTGCGCAGTAAAAGGATTTCGCATGGATGTTTTTCCATGCTTAGAAATGACTTTTAGGGGAATGTTTTCATGGGGGAAAATCGCTCCAGGAGATTTGAGATCGAAATATTTTGATATCCTTGCATATCTTTTTTTAATAAAAAGGGAAAATGCATTTTACTCACCACACCAGTTTAATAATTCCAGTCTGCTGATAACTTGGCTTAATATTTTGATTCAGTAACAATTTAATTTTCATATTCAATGATATATTTGGAGAAATAAGGTTTTGCGGACAAAGATTGTGTTCCTTATTTCCTAATTAAAGTGATGACTCAGGCTGTTAATTTTGGCTTTTTATACTCCCTTGTAACTGTAACTAAAAACAGTTATTTAATTTCTAGAAATTATTCGGTTTTACATGGATTTTAAACCCATCTTTTGTAGTACAAGTCCCTATAGCACTAAAGCCTATCAATGGGAAAGAACTCAGTTAATTTTACGTATAAACACAACACAGAAGTAACATTTCCATTTTTTCTGTGCTGCTTTTACGTTGCCAAAGAATGATCCCAAAGTGTGATTTAATGGGTCAAAAATTTGCAATGAATAACTGAACCTTAAATTAACATAAAAACTGTGTTTGGTTGAAAAATCAATCCAAACCATTTTCGGTAGAAAATATACTAACTTGCACAAATTTGGATTTAAGCATATTAATTTCCTATATATGATTCTAAATTTTGCACTTTTCAGTGATAGCAAGGTTTTTAGCAGTTTTAGACTATTTACGAAAATGCGGCGTGAGATGACATTTGTTGTCAAATATGTATTTGCAGCAATGCTAATGTCTGCAGCGCATTCTTCGCTGCGTATATACTTTTTCAGATTAATTTGTTGTTTTGTTTGATTTTAAACTGTATATGACTTGTAGGAAGAATACATAAATACAATAATATGGTTCATACGGTGTAAAATTGCATGATTTGTTCTGAAAAGATGGTGGCACGATTAATAATTCCCTTGCGTCCAGAAACCTGAGGATATTGATTTAAATTCAAACATAGTAGTAATGCTCACAGAATAGGAATATAAATCAATTCATTTTATAATTACTCGTGTTAGAGCTGCCATGGATCGAATTCTTTGACAGGGTCAGACATATATTAGAATCACTGAGTAATTTTAAGCGTTTTTAAGCAATAGCTAACAAATCTAACATTATTCGTAACAAAGATTGCCAAATTATAAATATGACACTCAACTGTTGCAACTTTTTCAGGTGCTTGCGGGGTCAGTAAGATTTCCTTCCTCACTCTCCCAGTCCGCTCCACTCTCCCGCTGCGACACAGCGGGGGCGATGATGGATTTCAATTATAATTGGCCCCACGCACACCCTGCAGGCGTATTCAATTAAGAGCGAGGACGAAAACCCTAAGTGCACCAGATAATAAGCTGGCTGCGCGCAAGCGAATGTATCCCCTGGTTGTGCTTGTTCTTTTAATGCGGCTCTTTCTCTTTCTCTCTCCGTTTTTGCCAGCTCTCGGAGGCATATAAATCAAAAATGTAATTAACATAAAGTCAAAGAGAGAGAGAGAGAGAGAGAGAGAGAGAGAGAGAGAGAGAGAGAGAAGGAAGAGCGAGAGGGTAAAAAGTGGCGTCCGTCGTGGCCGGCGTAATAAATTCCCACTCGACACGTTTTATCACACACTCGCACTCGCCTGGCCCTGGATCTCTGTTCTCTTGTACCGCAGTCGGGCCGTATGTGTGCATGTTAGTATTATTTTATTGCCTCTGTCGAGACGTAGCCAACGCGATGGATGACACAATAATATATCTGCAGCAGTTTCCCGCGCTTGCTCAAGTTTTCCAGACTCGTTGTCTTTAAATTATTGGCCGGCTTAATGTGGCATTATCTTTCTGCACATGTAATTTATGAGCGAGCTGCTATGGTGCGCGCCAGGCTGAAATTAGCGTAAGTATAGCGGAAATTAGGTTGTACTTGCACCGTACTTGACAAATGTCCGATAAAAGCTGGCGTGCTTGTAATTTAAAATGGGGAAAACGACGACGGCTGAATTTCCTGTTAGAGCTGTGCTCTCCAAGGCAACTGTCCGATTATTCTTGTGAACCTTTTGCTATGATATGCATTACACTCTTGCTTGCAAAGTTAAGCTTTTATTTACATTACATGTATTACAGGAAAGTGTCAAAATACGCAAAATACGTGTAAAAATGGAATGGAAAGAGCCCCGCTGTTATGATATTATGCAAAGGCATCAACCTTCAGCTCGCTTCTTAAGGCTAATCGAAAGTTGCTCCAATCAATAAAATGTTCTTGGAAGCCATGCACGCACCACGGATATTTTTTTCAGTACAATATTCCAGAGTTTTTCTTTTCTCCGTGCCCTTAAAGGCAGTGCAGGCGACTCGGTCAAAATTTTGTTAAATATTGTAATTTTATTATTTAAAATCTTTCTAAAATACAAATAGCCCATTTGTTTTATGTTTTACTCACATCTCTACAGTTCATCAACTCCCCGTTGAATTTTGAATTCTAAACATTTTCTGTACATATCAAACAGTTTCAACACAAATTAACGTTGCATAAATATTTGACACGTGCTCATTAAATTTCATGAACTCAATATCCGTGTGGTTGGCAAACATTTTGAGCACTAAGAGCTGCCTGCTGCAGCTTGCCTATCAAAATCACCTGAGTCGCGTTCTCGTTTACTGCCTGCCCAGCAGAATAATAACAACTATTATCAACATGGGGCGGAGGAAAGGTTCATGCTGTATGTACGTACGCCAGTCTCGGGTTTCTATATTATCAAGCAGCGTTCGTGTGCAGTCAAAATGTAAATATATGAAAATAAAAGCGGTGTCGTTTACAGTGCGCCGCCTGACGGAGCACACACATACACACGTGAAATGATTCAATATCACGTAATTCTGGCCCCATGCTCACGGCGACCCCGCGTGTTATCGCCTTCGTATCAGCGCCTACATAAAAAGTATAATTAATTACGTTTCATTAGCCACGAATTGCATTAAACAGGAGCGGGGGAGCGGCCTTTTTTGCTCCGGCAAACGGCGCCGGTTGTTAAATATTAGACTTCCTTTGACGTGGGCTCCCTTATGGCAGTGCGTAATTGGCCGTTTACCTGATGTGAGACATTTAATTCTATCAGGCAACGGGCATGAAAGAAAGAAGAAAGCAGTGGCTTGTTATCAGCCCCTTCCGTGAATCAAAAAGAGAACAAGAATATTCGGATTGATATCGCTACCCCGAAGTAGAGGGAAATTTCATGGCGTGTGGCTCGGAGGGTTATTGAAATAAGTAATAAAACCTTGAGGTTTCAACTTAAATCTGTGAAAGGATATATTTTTAAAACGTCGGCAGGGAATGTGTTTGCTAATTGAATCATAAACAAAATTTGTATTAAGCCACTCCGAATTCACTGATATTGTAAGAGTTTGTGCTTGGATGCACCAAGGAAAATAAAGAGAAGAAAAGTTAAACCTCCTCATAAATTCTCGTACGTTTAAGTTTAATTATATTTAACACACGCAACAACAAAAATTTCTAGTAATAATTAATTTTGTTCTTTATGATTATCTTCGATTTCTTGTCCTATTAAACGCATTTTGACCTTAATATTGAAACATGAACGGGATATTTTCCGTTGGATTTTTCGCTGTCCAAACTATCTTAAAATCACTTTAAACTGCGTGCTTGTCTAGCACCTAGCTTTTGAGAAGCAATTTAAAATATTTAATTTCAACGACATTTGAGCTTAATCTGAAAGGCTTAACATTGAGTGTGCTATAGAAATCTTTCATGTCGTATTGTACGACTTCATTACCCAATATCTGCAGAGGACGATAAATTCCTCTGAATAATGAAAATCGAAACGACCTGGCACTAAACTGGTATGGAAATACGGCAGCAAAATTAAAGAGTAAATTATATCAGCCGAGTATAGATACCCGGCAGTATTTATGTAAATCGCCCTCTAAAATACGAGCGCAGACTATGGAGTGGTGGAAATCAAAATTGAAAAATACCGGTCTGCCGGAACGAGCGCGAGGAGCAGCGAGCGACTCGGGCGTTCGAGCACGACATGCAATTACTCAAAAATCACGGGAGAGAAAGACCAACTATCTATATCGCAAGTGGAGCAGGCGGCACCAGTGCGGAATCCGGACTTGTAATAATAATAAATGTTTGTTCAGGCAGGCGCGTTTCGCCGGCAGACGGCGTGCCTAATTCAATTTGCATGCATTCGTGAGTGGCGCCGGCAGATAGATAATCCACGTGCAAACGATGTCGACTGGCTGGCTCATCCCTTTCGCTCCCCCGGCCGGGCTGCTTTCGCGATCAAAATAAAAGCCATCAGCAGCAGCAGCCGCTGCGGCGGCGGTGGCGGCGGCGGTGGAGGCGACGGCGGCTGGAGAGCCTTTCTCAGCTCATGAATGCTTGATGACCAGCCGAGGTGCACTTTCTCCTTGCGCGCCCTCCAAAGTAGGCCGGTAATTGAAAATCTAATATTTAACGTGGATGCACGCCCCGAGTACAGCGGTAGTGCATGCTGTTGCGATCTAATATTGATCGGATCGTGATGCGCTCATCGCGTCGTTCGGTACACAATCGGGGTCTGCTTAAGGGGGAATTAGATTTCTCCAGCGTGTACGTGGACGCATTAATTTAGATTGAGAGCAACTCCAGCTGATGGTTCTGCGATAATTGCAAAGTGCAAAGCATAGTATGGTCTTAAACTTCACCATCACTAGCGTGATCAAGTTTAAGTCTGGAGAAAAATGTATCTTGAACTTCTTAAAATTCAAGAAGATCGTAGCAATTGCCCAATTTCGACGCCCAATTTAAATATTTGATTATAAACGTATGAATGCAAATTTATTCTGTCTGCAAGAGAGCTTGATAATTTGATAAATTTCATAGCCCTCTCATAGATAAACTGCTCGTAGTTTGCGCAGGACGTCGTAAATATTAACGTTACGCCGCTCTAAAGAATAAAGAAGCAAAAATGAGGATGGCTTTATAAATCACTCCCAATGCGAACGAGTAGGAAAAACGTGCAGATTGTTAAATAATTTCGAGCATATAGTTGCAGACTCCACGGTACTTTAGATTCGACCACCAAGCCAGTTATAAATCTTGTGGCACACACAGCAATAAAACTGCGGAAAATTGCTCCATATTTTACTTTCTAAAAGACTCCCCATGAATACGTGATACTGTGTAAATAATCCCAAAAGAAAATCAATTTCCCGTCAGTTTAAGGAGACGCAAAAACTTTCTCTATTCCACATGGATATGCGACATTTGAAAAATCATGAAGTTAAAGACCACCTGAGGAAGGTGCTCGGTGCAGCGGGTTGCGGCACTAAAAAGTATAAGGGGTCAAAAAATTAAACATTTTAAATATAAGCATTTGCGCCTCTATGATGGAGTGCACCGCGATTGTTGTAATTATTGTAAAAGTGCAATAGTTTGTTTAATTTGAAACTAATTGTAAGATTAAGAAATTCTTCTAATTGATTTGTAAATTTTCTTTTAAACCTGGATTGAATTTCAGTATAACAATAATTCGTTAGGATTATCGATCAGTTGGAGAGAAAAAAGGGTTGAAATAATGTGAAATCAAATTCGGAGTAAAACGTTTTAAATTGAATACGCAAAATATGTAAATCATGAATCAAATCCATTTTTTTATAATTTAAGCTCGTCTCGTCTACCTTGCGATATTTTCGCTCAGAGCACGTGACAAGAATAGAGGCCCGGCTAAAAACGCAACAAATTTTACGTCAAATTCCTTTTGACAATTCGATTTGTCCATCCCATATTATTTGCGACACGTCGTCTGCTGGCGAAATGGACGACGGGCAAAAAACGCCATTCGAGTAACAGCATGCTCGTCCATCACCCGGGAGAAATTAGGAATTCGACCTGTCAGAAGCAAGTCTCGGCGGGTTTTGCGCGCCGACCACGCATAGGAAGGCAACGGCGCCGACGGCTGAGGGTTTGACCCGCAGTGACCTCTGGCGGAAGCGATACATCACGCAGGGGACCGCCGCTGCTGACACACCGCGAACAACAACAACGACACACGAGGATATTGTTTAATCACGCGACCCTTTTTATTAGGTGAACATGCACTTTACCTGCTAGCACTACTCTCTCGCGCGCGCGCCAGCTCTGTATGTGTTATATTGTATGTGGCGGCTGTTTGTATGTGCGCTCAGCATGCATGGTGTGTGTGTGTGTGTGTGTGTGTGTGTGTGTGTGTGTGTGTGTGTGGCACGCGGCAAGACTCTCTCAATTACGGGCCACGACACACTGGGAATTAAGGCACATTGCAGACGATTGCACCGTCAATCCATCTCGTTTGTGATGGTGTAATAAAAGGGCAGCGAAATTGAGACATGCGACTATCACGAAGATGGCGATAATTTGATGCATTATACAGATAGACGGGTCTATTTGCATGTCCGGGCCACTTCTCACTCAGCGCAAGGCTATATATTTCAGAACATTGATTGTACTGAATGTATTTAACCCCAATTTTGAAATTGAATGGAACTAGTGCTGGCACTTATTTTACGCAAAACCTTATTTTGTAAGCCGCTAAAAGAATTGTGTCGGTGCGTTTTTGCACCAATTCCCTCTGATTTTAAACTCAATACTGGTATTGTGCACATCAGTGAAGCAAATTTTTCATTTAGCTCCATGCTCAATAATTATTTCTTAACAAAAAATGATTAATTTTTCTAATGAAATCCAGCTGTACATGTTGTCATTTTTGCACAGGGATTTATTTAAACAGATTTTGGGTTGTACTTAACATGTCATTTTAATTTCAAGAGTGTTGCTGTATTATATCCGAAATGAGAGAAAATTAAGCGCTTAAAACTGGCGACTACATAATAGTCGTTAACACTACATATCGGCGGTTTCAACATATGTTGAACAGTCATTACTGTCAATGATAGCATGTGAAAACATTTCAATAAGTGAGGATTCATTGTCCTCGCATTCAGAGAATTTTGAGTTTTCCTAAAGTGCTCCCTATTTTTCTATTAATATATTTAAAAAAGAAACTTAATGCGTTTTTTTATTTTAGATTCTGCAATTTTTTAGTGAAAATGGTGTTGGCAGAAGCACTCGAGAATTTAATAATATTTTCAGTTATAAGAGTTACAATTAAATACGGTTTCCTCAGTGTAAAGTGTGCTGTTTATCTTTCCGTGTATATGTATATATATATATATTTCCTGCTCATTCAGTTTAGACTGCTGGTCTTTATGAGATTCAGTTCCTAGTTGAGCAGGAAATAAATACAGAAAAATAAACAGCCAAGGAAGATATTTTTAATTTCAATTGAAAAAAATCTAAATATATTTTTAACTCTCCTTTCCTTGGGGACAGATTAAGATATACGATCAATGCAATGATTACCAATACAAAATTATTATCTAAGGATCCCCTCAAAAAGATGAAAAAAGAATGGATGATTCAATGTTAGGGCTTGTTGAAATCAAATAGTTTTTCCTTTGACTCTTGTTTTCCAAGTTTCTCACGTATTTATTGACTCTTGAAGCTGTCCTGCCATCTTGGAAGGGGATCATCGTTAAATTTCACTGTCGTCTTTCATTCAACTCAAGAAAACGCATTTGACTGAAATGTTCGCAAGCGCTTAAACGGAACAGCTCGATTTAACGATTTCATTTCGTGATTTCGAGTGCATAAATAAAAGCCAGCTCGAGTCGCAATAAAAACGAATCCAATTTCAGTCGCGTGGCCATCAAAGGTGCGGCCCGTACTCGAGTGGGTCTCGGCCGGGCAATATTACACAGCGAGAGCAGCAGGCACCGAGTGTGTATGCTTGGAAATTAAGTTTCGACTTGATAACCGTGCAATAAAGCGAAGCGTGCCGCCGCCGCCGCCGTCGCCGCCGAGGAGCACACCGCACTCAACATCGCCGCCGGTATGTTGGGCAGATATGCAACCGTTGTGACAAACGAGCCGTGCGGGTTGAGTGAGTGCGATCCGCCGAGCCGTCTGTCTGCGCGATAATAAAGCCCGGTGACTGCTCTCGACATGCAGATAAGATTAAAAATGAGCCGCGATCGCAAACTTTTATTGGCGGCAATAAATTTATTTAATACAGCAATCAATGTTTGAATTTAACGGCTCTATTATTTGGCTCGTAAAACGAAACGCTCGCGCTCGCTTAAGAGCAATAAGGAGCGCGTATGTGTGTTTTGCTCGTCTCATCCATCGTTCTCGTTGCCTGATGGTGCGCGGCAGGGCTGGTTTTTACATTCGCTGTCTCCTTCGCGATTTGCTCGTAAATTTGCGGAAAATTTATGGATCGTGTTAAATATAATCCGTTTTACCCGATGTTTAATTAAGATCGGCCATCTCCAAAGCTGATTTAATCGCTCTTCCTGGGTTTACAGGTGTAATAAACAAGGCGAATGGAATGTTGACTGTATTGAAAAAGTTTATTTTATCCAATCATGAGCTCAAATTGGAAGGCTTAAAAGTCGATAAAGTCGAGATGGTCCTCAAGTATACACGTACATTATGAGAAATCGATTCCTTTAGATAAAAAAACTTATTTATCATCAAGGATGATTAAGCACCCTAAACCTTCTAAATTTAATACGATTTACATTTAAACAAATTTGATGATTTGGTAGCTTGGGCTGGCTTGGGTCACAAAGTCAGAATCCTAAATTAGTTTTGGGTAAATTTGACGTAATACATTGAATTGAGACGTGATGGAAGCATAACAGAAAATGATGTTGTTTCCAGAAAGTTTCATATATTGTGCTATAAATATACATTTTCAAAGGTTCTAAGTAATACATTTGAAAACTATTTTTAACAATTTACGTCGATAGAAGAAATTGTCATAATCTATATATAAAAACATCAGAAATAATGTGAAGATGTTATGTTCCTCGTCAATTGGTCAGAACTAAATTGGCACAGACCGACAGAACTCAGTCTTAATTTGAGGAAAAAAATAAAAGCGTGATTAGGATTAATTGAATCTACATACGCTTAAGGAAAGTTCGAGTTCCTCTTTTGTAAGAATTTGTTTGAAAAATATTTGCTAGATGTGGGCTGTCACGCAAACAAGGTGTTCCCGGTTGCTTTTGTGGTGGTCACTCTAATTTTGGGGACAATTGAGAGCTGCCAAGTGCAAACAGGCCGCGCAGAGATTCCCATCAAAACAGCGCAACCCCAACAAAAGAATTTTTAGACGAAATCGCCCCTCAAAGCGAGCAATCTCTCCTGCGGCTCGACTTGGCTCGGGATTTTATCTAATTTCAGCGTCAGGAATTTCTCGTTGAGCTGACTTATCTCCATCGCGTTGGCCCGAGGGAGCAGCGACCATTGGATTGTAGGCAGGGGGGGCCGATAACTGTGCAACCACCCTTTTATTGCGCTGCAGCAGTCGAACGAACGGTTGCGAAAGGGTGCAACAAATAAGGATAAATTACAAGCTGCGATGGAACTTTCAGCACTGTCTCGTCTCATTAAATTTTCATGAGCTGCGAGCGCAACTAAATCGACGCTTGACTTTTGTCAAGCTGGGCGAGAAAGTGAGGCCCAATTACCCGCGCAGGAAAGTGGAATTAATTTTAAAAATACTGGGGTGATTCCGATCTGCGTGGTCTGCGGTTTTTTCGCACGGCAGCTACCTTGACGATAATTTATTGTAACTTTTCAAAAAGGTGGACACATTTATTACATTAACACCTTCTTGCCAGCACTGGTCTTAAACCATTCCCCTATTGCACAGTACACTTTAGGGTAGCCAGATACTACTATAACCATAATCGTAAACCATTCAACACGATTTCGATTTTTTTAATGTACTGCAGCACAAAAGATTTATTTTTAAATTCATTATTTTCGCATTTGAATTCACACGGTTCAATGCTGAAGGGATAGAATTTCAAGTGAATAGAGAGACAGGTGGCAAGCCTAGCCATATTTTGCTGACTGTGGGGACAGAAAGACGTAGTAAACACGCGAGGTGTGTAAAAAGCGGCGACCGGGTCACGACAGGTTAGCAGGTATATAAGTAGGTGGCCGTCGTTGGTAGGCAGTAATGTCAGCGCCCCTGCATCAGATACCAACCGATTATTTTTATCTGCCGCTATCGCGCGCAATGAATCGCCAGCACGTCGTGTAATTCCAGTGAACGTTCTGCCGGCGAGTGCAGGTCGTGATGATTTAGGGCAAATGCACAAAGGCTGTCGTCCAGAGATAAAGTTTTGCGTCGGAGAGTGTTTGTACGTACCCTCAAGTGCTTTTAATCCGAAAGAAAGGAAAATTTATGGTGCGGCCTGGGCTGAGTTCATAAATTGCGCTCGGGAGGCGCTGAATTTTCCTTTCTGTGGAAATATTGATAGAGTGGGAGGGAATTGATTTTTGCAACAGATGAGAGAATTTCTCCAAAAATAAGAAAATCGCCGTTTGTTTTGGTGGAATTCTAAGTAACACATAATTTTTTAAGAAATAATGAAATTCTAGTTATGTTACCAGCACTGTGGAACCAAAGAACTCACTGTCAGAAACCTAAATGAGGTGGAAATAAGAGCAAAAAGTGCTACTATTTCCTTGAGTATTTTTTATTTTTGGGAGGTAATTTCTCTAAAAAGGTACGTAAAAATAATCAGCTGAGCTATGCACCGAGGAAGCTGCATTTGATTGCAAATTGAAACCTATTTTTTTCTAGATTTATGCTGCTTTTTGCTATATTTTATTTTTGTATTCAATTTTTGATTAGATTTGCTGCACTGGCACTATCTATTATTTAAAAAAAAATGTTAAAATTGCTTTCATCAGTGCGTGGGCCGAACAAATTACTGATCGCTGATGGTGGAAAACCTTCCATTTCTTATCAACCGACTCTAATCGAAAAAAGTGTCGGTCCTAACGACGTCGCGAATATATGTACTTTGGAAACGCCGGTATAACTTTCATCATTAAGGCCAGCGCCTTTTGCTACTAAAAGTGCCGAGGAATAAAATCATTGGCACCGGCGGCAGCAGCAGCAGCTCTCACTCTGCCGATTGACTTAATGCCTGGCGAACGTTCAGGGCGAAGTCGGTTTTAGCAGTTCTCTCCATACGTATATATGCTTGGTGCGCGATAAGGCCAAATGCAGTCAGCCAGCCAGCAAAAACACTTACTTTTTACAACCGGGCCGCGCGAAACTTAATAAAAGTAAATGAAGCTCGAGCTGCTTTCTTTGCCAGGCTGCTCTCCCTGCAGTTAATTAAACAAATAACGCGTGCCTGAGAGCGAACGAAATTGTAGCGGAACATGTCATGTATTCCGTCTGAGAGCACGTAAATAAAGTTATATAAGACGGTGGAGAGGACATGGCTTCGGAATTAGAGCGGCGTAACGAGACGCGAAAGCGGTTTACGACCCGCTTCATTTCATCTTCGTCAAATGTGTGTGCGCCTGGCACTTGTGCGAAACGCGCCAGCCGGCTTTTTGCACGGCAAGGAACCGTCTGCTCGGTCCAATGAGCCGTTTCCTGCTAAGTGCATTCGCTAATGTTTCACTCACATTTTGGATTAATCTAATGAACGTGCAAAAGCCTAGTAAAAACAACATCCATTTCTCTAATGTGATTATCAGGCTGTACGTGTAGTTCTTAGAACCGACACTCTCATGTTGATCCAAAGGTGGAATATATTTATATAGTCTAGCCGATGTTCGTAGGCACGTTCAAATATTTTGGTTCCAGTCAAAGTTGCGCGAGTTGTAGCATGGTTTGCCATAGGATAAGGTTTGAAGTTTGAAGCAGGGTAGTGAGCATGCTTTTTTAAAGATCTTTATTGTTCTTCGATATTCCAAAAATGCGAGTGTGAAAAATTGCAGTTTCTGCTGGATCCAAATAAAAGTTTTTAAGGTATTTGATGGATATCTATTTCTTGCTTTGTCGCTATCGGATTTCCCATGCGTTTTTTGTTGTCTGCAAAACCTTTTTGGACTCTCATCTACAAAATTTATTGTATTTTCCGGAAATGGATGCTTTTTACGATGCCATGGATAATTTTAATAATTTACAGTGTTAGATGACCTGGAAATGAAATTTAATATTTAAATTTTATCTAACAGGTTGTTAGACTATTGAATGGAAATTTTCATGCTTTCCCTCTTTCTTACATTTTCTTCCACATTTTTGCTCAGAAAATATAGCAAAGTTAGTGAACTCTGATATTGATCTGCGTGTAGCTATTAATCCAAAACAATTTGAGTGTTTTATGAGGTTTTATTAAAAAAATGGGGTTAGTTGTGTCGTGTTTAAAATGAGCTATCTGATATCAGGGCATGTCAAGAACAACGATTATCGAAGTTAATCCCATCTTGCTGCCGGATTCCCCTCATTTTGCTGCCAGGCAGGCTGTTATTCTCACGGTGCCGAAAAGGCCCTCTGCTACATTACGCCTTAATTAAGTCACGTCTCTAAACGCACACTTATAAAACGCGACCGGCTTTATTACACTCGCGAGCTATTATATTGTAATAAGTAGCGCCGGGAACACAATAAGCCGCTCGGCGTAATGCCGACTACAATATTAAGAGCCTTATTGAAATATTAGCACTAGTAACGCATTGCGCTGGCAGAGAGACTCGCTCGCCCGCTCGATCCCCTTCCTCTTCCTCTCTCTCACTCTCTCCAGCGCGGTACTTAAACTGGCGCCGTGCATGTGATTAAAGCACCGGCGAATGGTAATTTTTCCATTCACGAAATGCCTGTCTCGTAATGCGAGGGTGTGATATCTCCATTCTCTCCTTGCCGCCGCCATAATTACCACTGTTGAGAATCGTTTCATTCTCGCTTTCAGAGTGAAAAGCGTGCGCACTCGTAACGCATGCATCTGTCTAATCTTAAAAAATGCCTAAATCCAAGACAGTCAGAATTTATTGTAATTATTTGAACATCCAAAAATGCATCGCTGATTTTTGCTGAAGTATATTTTATTTTGGGGTTTACGTTTTGTTTCAGCATTTGTCAAGCTAGACTCCAAATGTTGTTCCTACATAATTGTATCATTACTTTATGGATGTGTGCTGATTTGGGGCAGAGTTGCCCTGTCAGCCCATAATAAACTTAAATTTTGAAACTAAAAATTGTTAGCAGAATATAAAGTTTCAGTGTGCTGGTAAATTAATTCATCTTCAACGTGGATTTTATAAAATTAGCTTTAGTAACAAAAATGCAAAAAGTATAATTATTTTCTGTGCCATATTGCTTTTATAGTCATGGAAAATTTGCAACATTAAGGAAACCCTTCTTACTTTTAAAATGATATTTTTTTCAGAAACACGCCATACAAACCATGCTTTGGTGTGGTAGTTTGATTATTACGATAATTTTTGTCTTCTGAGAGAGGAATTCTAATAATTTTCGACTCGAGTTGAACAACTTATTGGAAGGAACCAACGAAACGAGTGTTTTCTCCTCCATTCAGCAAATAATTATTTGCAGCCTCGTCATTAGGAAGGCGTGCATCGCTTTGAACAATGCGATTGCGTGGCGAACGGACTTGGCCGCGAGCAAAACAAACTGGCGCTGATTGAATTCGCTGCTGCTTGCCCGAAAAGAAAACGATCGATTTCAATCTCGATTATACGTACAGCGGCACGCGCTAAGTATTTTCCAGCTCTTAAAACAACTGCCGAGCCATTAATTCCATTGTGTTATCATCGTGCGTAATTCACCTGTTTTTTTCCACGAGTCTCGCGCCAAACAAAAGGCGGCGTGCATTTCCCGTGGAGCGAAACAAAAGACAATGGCTGAGTGTGTGTGTTTATATACTGTAATTTTTCGACAAAAGCAGCAGCACACGGCAGTAAAAAGCCGTGCTTCGCCTGCATCAGCAGCATATCGAGCATTATAAATAATTTGCCCGAGCCTCATTATTCATTCACGGCTGCAGCCGGAGGCGGAGCCGGGGAAACGCGGGTGCGAATAATGCGCAACCCTTTCTGCTCCTTCCTCCTGCTTTTACAAATCCCCGACCCTCGTGTTCAATGTTGATTTTTTCATTCTGCAACGCTTGTTTGACATCGCGTTCCTCATTTTTTTCCGCCTCGGCCAGTGCAAATGTGAAAAAATTCAGCTGTATAAAGCGTGCAGGACAATGTGTGTAAGATTGGCTCAGGCTCAAAAGGGATGATAGTTGGAGGAAAAGCTACCAAGGGTCGTGGAAAATGGAAGCTTAGGTATCTTAAGCCGGCTCATTTTTTCAGATATTTCATCTCTAGCTCTAAGCCCATAACAAAAGAACTGTATTTTCATTTCTCAATCAATTTTCTGTTCGCTTAGACTCCCCTGTTTAAAAAATCTAAAAGTATTGAGGAATGTAATTAGATATCAAGTGCCTAATTTTGGGGTTTCCCCGGTAATGTCTTCATGCAAATAAGCCTCTACAGAAAAAACTCGAGCGAAAGTTCAAATTAAATGTTATGTTAGTAAGAAAGGATTTTTAGTCGTTTATATATTTTTTGCTTATTTTAACTCATCTAATTTTTCTGAGATACATAGCCCACTTATTTTTCAAGTCTATATTCCACACCCCTATTTTTTCGCTTTCTCTTTAACATTTTCCACGCTGTATATATGAAAGACCGCGTTCATCATCATCACAAGGGGCCCTTATTTTCGCTGCGTGCCGCCATAATACATATTATGGCAATACAATTTTACAGCGGCACACATATTATCTGAGCAAAGTCAACAAAAGTCTCCATCTCTCGCATTCGCCGACTGGGATGTTGGTTTAGCGCGTACTAAAAGCAAATATGAGGGAGGACGAGTGAGAGTGAGAGTCAGCGCCAGCATCCCTCCGCGCAGAGAGAGCAAAGATTTATTTCAGAACGTGCAAAAGATGACTGGGTCGAGTGAAAAACGTTTCATTACCAGCGCGAGAGAGAACCTCGGCTGAACCCCTGCCTTTTTATCTTTTTAGGCTGTGTGGATTTACAATTTTTTGCCCCTTGCCATCCTCTGGGTCGAGGTTGGCGTGAAAATGAAAAGCACCTGGGATTCGAGAAAATCTCAGTTTAAATAAAATGGTACTCTAGAGAGCGCAGCGAACCTTGGCAAATACTTCTTTCAGCTCTAAAAATGCTTCAAAGCTCTGCGGAAAACTTTCTGTTCAAAAGAAATCAGAAAAAAACCACGGTCAAGCAGTCTTTATTTAAATACCATGCCAACTGCTTGTTCAATCAACCATATCAAAGAACGTTTTTAAAAACGTTGATTGCTTATTTTTACGAAAATACATGACTAGGGTCAAATATTATTGTTGCTTTGCAATTAGTTCGAAGTCGTACAACATATTATCCAGGCATACGTGCAATCAAACAGAATCACAGTCGCAAATTAACTTCAGTGGGTATATCAACCGACACTTTTTAATTAGCTCAAACAACGGGACGAGGGAGCTGTAGAAACTGTTGATAGAAGGCAATGCAAAGCTTCCAATCAGGCTGGTGAGGCAGCAAGAAGCCTCATTTGGCATAAAAGCGGCGTCATTGTGATGCAACACGATAAAGTACCATGGGGCTGAATTTCCAATCCGTGCTTGCTGTGTACTAGACGACGAGAGCGAGAGCGAGCGAGCGAGCTGAGCAGACGCCAAATTGAATCGTGAAAACAGAGAAAGGAGGAAAACTCCCCGCTGGCCAACGGCCCTCCACGATACATCCACCATACCATAGGATAATGGCGGGCGGGTGTGTTAACGTTATGGCCGGGCGTCATGCAAAGTCGCCCGGCCTCGTGTCGGCAAACGCACCCCATGTATTACGTTTAGTAATCTGCACGCCGACGGCAAAATGAACCCCTGAGTGTGGAAAAATATACTTACTCCGCCCTACGCATATTTATAGTCGGGGAGGAAAATTGAAATATGATATATACCTGGCATTGAAGAGTCCCCCCTACCAATTTTTTAAATTTTAGTAATATCCTAGCCGATTACCGTTTTAAATTATAGAGAGCTCCCTGACGGTATAGTTCGTGATATGTACGTTGGTATTGATTTGTTTATTTGGACGGCTATCATTCCATCAAAACATTTCATTAAATTTAATGTTATCGATAAATAACTAAATATCTATCACAGTACAAAGAAATGAGAGAGAGGAAATGGAAGAACTACCATGTTGTATGGGCTGGTATATCAATTAATTATAAGAGTGATCCTACGCGCAAACACAACCGCGTGTCAGTGTCAGAGTTTCACCAGACGATTTTACGATCAATAGTGGGGCCTTGCCGCCACTACTAGTAAAAATATGAATATTGGGATGATGATTCCCGTAATTGTCATAGGTGGCAGTGTAAAGGTGAAGCTCACCTTTGCTGTACCTTTAACCCCCACTGCCTGATTAGACTCGCACGAAAGCAGTCGCATCTAATGTGGTCTCCCGACCCTGATGGAGATGGGGGCGAGATAGGAATTGTATTATTGACAGAACCCGATTTGGGTTCTGTTCATGTATACTAAAATCCTACGATTAATTGCCACGACAAGTCCCAAATAAAAGAGATGAATGATTGAGGACGTAAGCTCCTCTTGTTTTATTAATAATTCTGGCTCCTCGAACTCGAACCATGGTCGCTATAATATGTACTATTGTGTATCGATATGTGACGGTGTCTTTCCTAAAATTGAATCTCATTATTTGTGATGCGATATTTCAATTTGCTTCGAGGGAATATCTGAATTCATTTTGCTAACTCCAAATCAGACCGTCTGCTACTTTCCACCACCCGGCACCTGTGTATCTATCTATTCGAGGGTTGTGTGTGTGTGTTCTTGCTCACTGTCAGAGGTAGAACAGCTCCCGCACATGCATAACGTGATATTAGTGCGCGATGTGCGGGTGCGGCGTGTGTGGCTTACATCATTGAAAACCAGCCTGTGCAGCACTCGTGCCACTGTTCAATTTCATTTCATTACCGACCACCTGGTTGATTTATTTGTAGACTGCAGCTGTGAGTATGGCACTCTCGTCTCCCAGCTCTCATATCCATGGACGCGCCGGTCGATCTGGCTTGCGAATTGCGAGCAGTACAGAAGGGAAAATATTTGTGCGTCCTCTCCATTGTGTTCGTCATAGAGTAGACTTTGTGCTTTTCGTCGGACTGTATTGTCAGCAATGCGCAGAAAACAATTAATATATTTTAGAGTCGGATGCAAACATGTTATTTTTCTTCAAATGTTACCGTTTCTGGGAGCAAAACACTAATTTGACGAATTTTGTATTTCGTCTAGATTATCTAGATGGTTAAAGTTTAATAGTTCCTATAAACCAGGGGATTTCTTAACTTTTGGTTGCTTTATTTGAAATAACAAAAAATTCCAGTGTGATGAAAATAGCTTTTTATTTTTAAAAATGTTTTGTAGCAACGTTTTATCAAAGTATCTCTTTACAGTGAAAGAATTTTTGATTAGAAGTCTCAAAACTGAGGTGGCCCTGAAGAGGACAGGCCTAAAAAACTAAACCAACTGTTGGCAGGCAACGAAATCGGATTTGCGATTAACCCGGCGCGTGTTTGTGTGCACGTGTGTCAGTGTCACAATTTCGGACCGGAAATTGCGGCTCAGCTGGCAGTGCAGGGTACCTGGTTGGCATGGGTCTCATTAGAGCACCTCCAGCCGCCGACATTTGCATTGACGACACGTCTGAATCGTCGCGTCTGCCGGAGGATGAGCGAGCTGATTGTGCAGGTGCACACATATGTGTGTGTATCGCTAATGCCAGCAAGCAGCTCGGCGGTGTCGCAAATTTTCCACGTATTGTATTTCTCTCTGCCGTTTCGCATTGCATGCATAATGCAGGCAAAAACCGGCAAAATGCTCTCCCGCACTCTTTCTGCCTGCAAACGACGCCGCAGTGGCATAACTAGATTGGTCTGGAAATACGAATGGAAATTCATCACAGATTTTTTGCTTATTTCCGGAATAGCGCAGTTTTCTGGATTTATTTAACTGTATATGAATTTAATATTAAAAATCATAGGGCAGACAGTAAACGTATTATTTGTTAACTATTCTTTAGTTTAGTTTAGTTCATTTATTTGTATTTTTTTATTGAGAAGGGACAAGTGTGTCATGAAAAATATTTTGAAACAGCATTATGTGTTTAATCTCAGTAATCCGCTGAGATTTAATTTCTCATATGGAAATATCTTATTTTTATACGTTATTTTAATATTTGAATTTTTCGTTTTCTCTTTTTTTGCATAAAAAGAAACGTTGACAAGTCACGCCACTGGGCTGGTGGCCAGGGGGTGATTTAGCAAGTGCACAGAGAAGAAAAACGTACACACAACGTTTTCCTGGGCTGGTGGGGGCACGTGCCAGATAAAACTAGTGCCGCTGCTGTGTATATGTGCGAGTGTCTCTGCCTATAAATTAGCGCCGGGCTGCATTTGCGGCCTTTTTTAGCGCGGGACACCAATTTGTTGCGCGCCCGAGAAAATGAGCTGTCCCGGTCTATTTCTCCACTGCGCCAGGGCTTATTTTCCAGGGTTCAGCTGGCAAATTTAAGGGGTGCGCGAAATTAGAATTCCTTTCCGTGTCGCCCTCGTGTCTTGACTCCAGCACAGCTAGCATCTGCCTAAAAACAACCAGCGAGTAAGCTCTTTACGGAAATGAGCAAAAAGTAATTCCTTTGATGGAACACGCGCGACGGATTGCTCCATTTTGTCTTTTTTAGCTGAATATCAACTTGGAGAAAAGCTGCGGTGAGCAGAGAATGAGGATGGCTTCACTTATTTTTGGACAGCGTATAATTAAAAGTAACTGCTTAAATCGATCTTCTTTTTCAATCAACCTAACTCTAAAAATATAGATAAATTAATTCGATTTCAACATTTGGGAGATTCCATCAAAAAAAGCATATAATTTTTTTGCTCTTTTTATCCCTGTCCGAGGACCGGGAAGGGCGCGCACTGCACTTGCACGAATGCTGAAACCCGGGTGCGAATAACACTGCGAACGGATAATATGGGCGCACCAGGCCGCACAGAGACCCAGCCCACTCAAGGGCCACTTGCCTGCGTACTCAAAATTTTATCATAAAATTAGCATACTTTTAAATACTGAAATTACCATCAGCAATTTTTTAACTATGTAAATAGCTAAAAGCGATATGAATTTTCCTCTCTCGGAAATCGAGTACAATAAATGATTTTTTTTGTTCGTACAAAAACGGAATTCGAGTACCAAAAGAAGCAGAGAAACCTATTCCGCGAAGTCGGCTTTGGTTTATATTAACATAGCACCAAAGGCCGAAAGGAGAGTAGCGTAAAAATTTGCTGCTTTTTCTGGACAAATGAAGCTTATTTTTCGACGGTAGACGGAGCAACGTCGTTAAAGTAATCTCTGTAAGAGCATCAACAAAAGCTTAAATCCGTCTACACAAATGACAGAGACCATTTCCACGCAAAGAGGGCGGGCGGAAAAACTTTTTGTTTGTTATCAGTTGCTGCGGGAGACAAAAAAAATGTAATTTTTCTATTCTTTGGGTATTATTCTTTGTGCAGACACGCTAATGCGTCCATTTGGCCCTTTATCGTAACATACAGAGACAATTTTTCCGTTTATGGAGTGGAATTAACGAACACATTTTAAAATTATTCCACGGGATTTTACTGGCTGCTGCTCAAGAGCAGAGGCAGGAAGTAGAAGCATGAAAAATAAAAGCTGCTTCGAATTTCAATTTGAAAATTTGATTAAAATTTCTCTCGAATACATTCTGCGAATGAATTTTCATATTACATTTTTCGTACTTGTGGTATGTGAAAGAAAAATGTACGTAGCCATCGGCATATTTTATTCATCTCGCGCTGGCAAAAAATACTTTCTTCTCTTTCTAACCACGTTTCAACCTTCTTGTAAGATATCATTATTTAAGAGGATGTTAATGATTTTTGAGAACCATCAAGGCAAGAGTGGGGTCTCGTGCGTTCAATTGCACAGCAGCAGTCATCGAGAGAATCGAGCACTTTTGCAACTTGCGGTGCGCAATCCCGCTTTAATGAGGACAGATCCGCACTGCTGAAAATGAAAATAACAAACCAGCCGCCGGTTTCAAAGCGCAGCGCAAAAATTTAAGTGCAAAAGAAGCGGAGCAGGAAGTTTGCGCCAACTCTCTTTTAATGATCTCTGTCCATAAAGGACGCGACTGCGGTTTTGTTTGCATCCAACAAGAACCCGACTCTCATTCATTACCGCGCGCGCCAGCAAAAAGCACGACTGAGGGTCGTGAAAAATGTGATCTTCTCCGAATTATAAATGATTTCCCATTCTTGTGACGGTTTTTGCGTTTGATCAATTGATATACATCGTAAAAATCAAGAAGAGCAGACAGACCATTATACTGCCGGAGAAGCATTCGCTTTGAGAAGATTGCTTATTTATTTTCAGAGCAAAAAATCCTTTGACAGACAAATTTTGAGTAATTTGAGGACAGAAAAAAGTTTAAACATATGCTACAATTTTTTTCAAAACTTTTTAATTTAAATTACCTTCACGCCCCAGCCAGATGTGTTCGTAAATTAATTCTCAAATGCAAATTTTATAAAGCCTTTGTACACGTCCCTATCCCTACTTCCGTCTGGGGCTGCGGCGCAAGATGCGTCGCAGACGAGCGAGTGCATGCACCCACGGCTGCACGGCACCCACCTACTGTCGCTCGTTCCATCGCTGCTCAGTCGGTCGTTTTCATAATTTCAGCTCGCAAAAAGGAGGAGACGGGCGGGGGTCTCTAAATAAGCCGCTTATGCGCCTCTGATGTTTTTCCTCGAATTTCGGAGGCAAAACGCGTGTGCATATTCTCCTCTCGGGCACAATGGGCGAACAAGAGCGGCGAGGAGTACAGTGTGAATATTTTGCTTAGAGTGCACGCACGCCACGGCCCGGGCACCTCGGCAGCTCCTTTGATCCAGAGGCGAGCTGCTGTAAAAAATAAGACCCGAGGATTTCTGACGGGCGAGCATAAAATATGTTTTGCGGGAGATATAGTCATCTGTAAAGATTGCACACTCGCTCTCTCAGCCTCTAAAATCCCTGAACGCGATTCAAAGGAAATTTTCAATAATATTTTATATCTCTCGTCGGCTGCATGAGGATGAATACCAAGGGAGAGTTTCGCCTCCCTGGCCGGCAGCTGGTTAGTAGAAGGGCTTCTTTTTCGGATCTCCAGCTACGCGAAAAGGAATTCGACGCCCAGATTTTCACTTTGATAACGCGAACGGCGCATTCCGAAGAAAAGCAAGCGTGCGGTGATGTCTTTGATTAGACCTTCATGTGAAAGTCGTGATTGCTGACAGCAGTTCTTTTGGCATTGTGGCCCTTTCTGTTCAGAATTCGACATATTTTTTGTGATGATTTTCAAAATATCTGTCCATGGGCCTGTAAAAAATGTTCATTCATCAGAAGCTGAATACACTGAATGAGAGATATCATCAATGATTTCTCAGTAATATATTATTTGAAGAAAAGAGATGAATTCTTAAAATTCAATTAATCACAGGCTTTCCCTCTTTTGGCAATAAATAGGGTCTGTTTAATATTTTTTACAATAAAATAAGAAGCTTGGATAGTAAAAAATAAATGAAATAATGGATCAAAAATATAATTTTCATTTTATATTTAGATATATATTGTCAAGGATTTAAAAATACGGGACAGTTCAGACCAAAATGGGACAAATTACTTACACAACCTCTTTACCTGGCAGTCGAACAGTTTATTTGATTTATTTAAAAAAATTCCACCCTGTTTGATTATTTTCTTCTCTTTTTCGTAATATATGGCTCATATTTCATGTTAAAAAATCTATTTGATAAATTGATGCAGCAATTCAGTCGTTGGCTAAAGAGCTTTGCTCATTGCACCCAAGCCCCTGGTTTACTGCAATCTGCAGCAGCAAAATCCGCAACTAAAAAATGTGCTCTTCCGCGCAGCAGCAAACCGACAGCCTGACTGAGCTGTGGCATGCAATTGGGCATTTTGTTAAAAAATCTCTCTCTTTCTCGGATTTGATGTTACGATAAGACATGATTATTAAAATAACAAGGCAATTACATCCTGTCTCTCCGCCGCAGCAGCTGAGGGAGTCGGGTCTGATTCTGCATTTGACGAGCGCTGTTTCATTAAGCGAAGAGAGGGAGGAAAAGAGAAAAAGAACGGGTCGGCTGCCGTTGCAGGCAGTTCTTTGAATGTGCGATTAATTCTCAAAGGGGATGAAAAAGAAAGATTCGAGAGAGATATGAAATAAATTGGCCCCCGGTAATCGTATAATTCATCTCGCGCGCCGTCCCTGCGAGTCTATATATATTCTTCTGCCATTCCTTTCGACGGGAGAGAAAGAGAGAACTGCGTGCGATCAATATTCAATCAAAGAAAATCAACACTTGGCACTTTTCGACATTGTAGTGCTAAGACTGCCTCGGGCGGCATGATGGATTCGATACAAATTTATCGATTTGCCGGCTTGATAAACATCAGAAAAGTGCGCTGGTGGTGTTCTCCGGGGATGAGGGAGAAGGTGCCTGTGTATTGTGCTTCAAGAGCTGATTTCGCACGATCCCAATGAGTTCAAGTGTGAGCACGGAGGGTATATATGCGACTCTGCATAATTTGTCTCCCAATTCCTCCTCTAATGCCCCCGTTTTTCCTCGTTCTTAAATTTAAGGACGTGCAAATTAGAATTGTTATAATCAAAACAAATATGTTCATCATCAAATGTTGACGAAAATGTGAACAAGTATCAAATAAAAAAATTTATGTCAATTGCTTAGGGGTTTTCTGGGAAGCATTTTACTCTTTTTAAATAACTCGTTGTTTGTTTTTAAGATTTATTAGTTTACATTTCATCACAGAAAGGAAAAACAATCGAAATTAAAACTAGCTTGCCGATGAAGTCTGCAAATATTTATTTAACCAAATTATTCGTCGTCGCTCGCAGTGCTTGGGGATTATTTATGAAGGGATCAGCAAAATCATGTACACGAAAAGGGCTAGGCGCAGCATAACTTGGCAGCGGGCTAGACAGCGAGAGCACACAAGAGAACACGCCTGGCGGCCGAAATTTGCATAAAATCCCCGCGCAATAACTTTAATGCCCGACAAAATTTGGCCTCAAACGCTTTTGGCGAATCTGCATTCAGAGAGGCGCGCGTTCAAGGGGTCACAATGTCGGTTCTAATTGGGGTTAGTGGGAATTTGAGCGTATTTCCCGACGTCAGGAGCGAGTATCAGCCTTCGACTGGAACGGCCCGAATACATGCATACACACACATACCCAGCCGAGCGAGCGTTTCAAAGGCTGTGCACCGAGCGAGCGAGCGAAAGAGCGAGTGTCTCGGAAAATTCTGCGCTAATGCTGTTCAAACACACGCGGCGCGCTTTCCTGCTCTGGCTATGGGCCCGTTTTATTGCCGCTTGCTTCTTCTGCTGCTGGTGCATGCTAATAAAACCACCCTTATTGATTCGGCACCCCCGCCCGCGTCGCCAGCTCTTTCTTAATACGGTTATTCGCCCTCGCGCGTAAAAGCCAGATTCTATCCGTCATAAAGGCGTAGCGTTGAGATAAGAGCATTCGAAATCAAATCTAATAGAAATAAAATCTCCGTTCTCAGTTATGTGACAGCATATAGATAGAGAAGATCATTTAGAATGGTTGAAGCATTCTGCTATCATCAATTTTGGGTCAATAGTTTCCAATCACTCTAAGAGTCCCCTCAGATATGTTAATTTTTCCAAATAATGTCTGCCGTATTAATCTCTATTTATTTTGCCAGAATTTATTTCCCTGATTTGATTTCAACTTGTAAATAATGCAAAATTAGTGAGTGTAGCATAGTGAGCGGGGGCTATTTTCTTGGTATTTCGGAAGCTCATATAGGAAGGTCATAAAATATCCAATTTCCGGTTTCCAAATTGCAGAGGATGCTGGTTTCTCCACTTGAAAATATTTATCAAGTAATTCAAACACACATACGATGAATGGGCGACTGGATGGATATTTTCGAAGCCAGGTTTGCGGATGATTAGCCGAAATTGCAATGCAAAACACCTTGGCTCTCCATTTTTTGAGACCACAATTTTTTATTCCCACTCGTAGCGTCCGTGCAATAAAAAAATCCAAACTCTCCATAAGTTTTCATTCCATTTTTTTAGCATTGCAATCAGGAATTATTCAAATAAACTCCCTTGTGAATAGCTTTAATTTTATTTTAAAACACAGATTTTGAAGGGAATGCCTGTGATTAATAATTAAATTTGAATACACGTTTTTAACATAACAAAATTGAATTTCCACCTCAAATCGAATAAATATTTATAAAATATAGAGACTGGAAATGTTACAAAATTGTAAGTTTAGTTTAGAGCGGGACGTCTGATTAAAGAAAATAAAATCTCATGTTGTCTTGGTAGGCTAAGCAAGGCATGAAATAGGGGTGGCTGCAATCACTATGTAAAGGATTAATTAAACTTTTCGATTACAATAAGGATGAAATCCAAGTTAAATATGTAAAACGAAAAAATATTCAGTTTGTTGTTATAGTTCCACTAATTCAGAGCAGAGATAGAAGTGAAAAATGTATATGTATCTCTTCGAATCCATAACGAAGAAAATTTACATATTCATTGAAAAACCTATAAATATATCCCAGAGTGCTTTTGATCGCTAAATTTAGAAGCGCAATTTTTGGCCCTCCGTGAATGATAAACATCACCTTTTAACCTTTTATTAGAATAAAGCTATCACTATGTGCTGAACGTGGGAGGCTAACATTGTCCTCTGCTCTTAAAATGCCAAAGTTGACGAGCTTGAGTTTTCGTTATCAGAGCTGGGTCAATTTTTTCTTTGTTTTAATCTCTCTCGCCGTCCAGTCAAGTGTGCGTAAGCCATTATAGTTCGGCCGGCAAACTTGATGGTCGTGGATAGTGCGCGGTCTGTGTCGGCGGGCGCGCGAGTCAGTCGGCCGACGCCGCGCCAGTTTGCAAAGTATGCAAATTCAAAGACCTCGTCGTTTACTGTATGATCCTCCGTAATTGAGTTTGTCTGCAAGCGGCGGGCGGGCGCGCGGGCGAGCGCGAGAGCGGGCGAGGGGAAGATTAGCCGAGGGCTTTGTTGGCTAACGAGCCATCATCTCCCAAGGCAACTCACACTTACCACTCTCACTCGCTCACTTCATCATACATTCAGCGCTGACGATTTTGTCGCCGCCGCCTTTTCTAACTTAGGGCCCCCGAGAGGCTGGTGTTATTCTCATCACCATTTCCGACTGATTTTATTTGTCTGCGCCTCTTTAACAGCCCCAGTTTCGTCTTTGGCGTGGGCAAATCCGAACCTCAACTGTTGTCAAGTAGTTTTTTGTCGATGGACTCCCTCAGTTCTCAGTTTTCCAAACCAAAAATAAAGGTTTTATTTTGTCTGGGGACGGTAGCAAAAGGAAAGGAGTCAGATTTACAAAAATAGGTTTAGAATCCGTAGAATCTCACCGAATAGCACCTACGCACTGAACAGAACCAAAATATCCAATTCCAATGTTTCTTTCCAGGCGTTAGAAATAGGGGTTAGTCTGCTATTTTCGGATCACGAAAGAGCATCGTGAAAAAGCAGTTAAATTTGATATGGTTGCATGGTGTGTTTACCGATTCGCATCATTATTCTCTCAGAATAAATCGCCGCTCAGGCTGGGGCCTTGTTAGTTGGCCGTAGAGTCACGCAGATCGAAGAGACCGAATTTATGGCCGTGAACACCGAAAAATAAAAGTAAACAAAGGTCTATCCGCCCCGATAAGAACGAGAACCGAGAGGCCGCTACCAGAGCGTTGTGTTTTGTGTTGCAGGAAAGACCTTTCCAGCTTTATCTCAATTATTGCCGCTGCCACTGAAGCAGGCAGTCCCGAGATGGATAAATTATGCCTTGTTATTGCCGCCACACCACGGTACCCGGCTGCTGTTGGTATTTATTAGGAAGCCAACAATTTTGCGCGCTTTATCGCGCGACTCGCTCCGAGGAGAATAAGGTGCGCCAGCTAAATGAGCGGCTTTTTTGCTCCAACAACGATTTGCGGCTGGAAATGACTTGAATACAAATTTGCCGCTGCTGGCACCGAGTCGGACCGAAACGGTTAAATCAAATAATTTATGGAGTGGACACTTTGGTAGCTCGGCCAAGAACCGATTACGGCCAGTAATTGTGGCGGTCTAAAATTGGAGCAAATAGAGAACTGAGAAGACATCGCGGCTTGATTATCTCAATTGTCATTTATTCGGGGGGAAAATTGGCATTAACGCAGAGGTAAATTATTTCGATAATTTCACGAAGAAACGAGATCATACCGGGGATGGAAGCTTCGCAAATTTTCCTGGAAAGACTCCCTGATTTATATCATGCATTAGTCGCAAAAGAGAGTCGGAAATCTGTCACATCTGATATTATTTATAAACCTCTCGTTGAGTCTAAAATTTTATGATCTGCAATATGCCATTGAGAACTGATATTTTGTTTTGAGAGCAGGTGCCTGGAGCACTTTACACTTCAGCAGAAAGTGAATACGGAGTACTTATTTTCCGAATCGTGCAAAGTTAGTCGGGGGAAAAAGCACTGCGGAGCAAATCGCCTGAAGTGCTTAACGCAGAGAGTGCGAGAGCAATACAGTATTGCTCGCGCTCCATTGTTGATACAATTGCTTTCACAAAAAGGTTTTGCTTGGCTTTTATAGACGCGAAATCACCCGGCAAAGTTTACCTCTGCTCATTTATCAGCGCAATAAATAAAAAAATGTTATCGATGTAACTCAAAAAGTGTAACGGATTTTTATAAAGGGTTGCATTTGCTTACCACACGGTTATTTTCACCACTGAGTTTTAGTGGTTTTACCAATTTCTTGCGCAAGAATTGAATTTATTCCGTATTTCCCAATGAAAATATAAAATTTGCGGTCGGAAGTGGTCACAATTTCCTCTACTGTGCAGTTTTTTTTCTTTTAAACTTCCATTTGCTGCCTCAATTTATCTAAAAATTTCACCCTGACAATTTTTCAAGTCGTGGTCATGAGCTAATAATTAGAAAATTATTGAAAACTGAGGTGCAAACATTGCCTGCAAGAAACTGGTGAAATTGAAAAAAAAACATTTTACCACTGCACTGCATTTTTTAATGCGGGTTTTTTGCAACCCTGTTTTACATAACTTTCTCAAATAACTATAAAATACCTTTTTGGTCACGAGAAAATAAAAATTAATATCCGTTAAGGTATTGGATTTTTTTATATCTTAATTTCTATATTATGAAAATTCATTGATGAAAAGTTTTAATTGTATTCATCTGCAATAATCAAGAAAAGTTAAATTAAATCTTTTCAGACGACCTTGCTCTTTATGCGTCGAAGAGGTCTTGAAAGAGCTAGCGAATTCAACTACTGCGTGCTGTTCATCGTACCTTTCTTTTTAATAACAGCAGCAGGCAGACCGTGCTGGTGGGCGCTGTTTCTGCCAGAATTTGTCTTACTTACAACAACAATAATAATAAAAAGCCCAGCGTCCTTTATCTATACCGTTCCACGGAGCCGTATCGAGCACAATGGCGCACGCAGACCATTTCTTCATATCGGAATTGCTGATATTATTATTTTTCGTGCGCTACCGACTGCGCCCGCTCCCAAGCTCTTGCTTTATTAAATCTTCAGAAAACAATCCGGTCTGTCCACTGAACGGTCTCTTTATTATTATTTTCTTGGGAATGAAGAGTGGACGAAGGAAAACTTTCTTTTCCTTATTCCTTCCTCGTGTTTGCTTTCAAAATAGGATTTTTGCTGAGATGACGGTAGAACTTTTGCCTCGTGAATGCTTAATTTAGGAACGAGCCATTTTTCCCAGAGGATGGACCCTGGAAATGGAACTTTCGCAAAATAATTTTCATATGGATGGGAATGAACCGTGCGTCCTTTCCTCGAACTTACATGTGACACGGGTGTACGACCCCACTTCCATTTTTCCCCTGTTATAATATGAACTGGCTGCCTCTCAGAGTACCCGATTTATGCTCGGACCATCTGGGTCGGGGCAGACAACAATATGGGGCTGGTCGCAATACCAGGGACCAGTGTAGAGATTGAAGAGGGTGGAAATAAGTGTGGCAAAATGATGGGCCCGCTCTTTATTGGGCCTTAATAATTCATGTGCCCTCGGAAATATGATGGCTTACAGTTTGTCTTGACTCCTTCGGCCCGTCATCGTTTGATATATAACTGCTACTAACTCAGCCAGAAATATTATACCTTTTCTGAGTTATTAGATTTTTATCGATATTGAGCCATCCGACCGTGGACCGAGCATGCACTGCTGCCACCGGCAACCAGCTGACAGCGTTTGCAAATTCCTATTGGATCGGAAAAGTTTCCCTTTGTTGATCTGCACGCGCGCTCTCTGTTTGCCTTGGCGACTGGTAAATTATTGCTGCTCGTTTATCTTTCACTGCTTCCATTTTCTCCTTTTGTTGATTGGAACGTGCCCCGAGACGGAAAGTTTTATGAAGCTCTCGCCGGCTTTTGTCTTCCGTTTTCGCTTCAAATTGATAAGTGAAGCGAGTTAAAAGATCCTCTCAAATTGTTTCCTCCCAATGAAAAGATCATTTTTTTATTTCAGCTCTGAAAGGACCGTTGCGTTTCGCCCCGTCGAATTAAATCGGTTGACCGGCTCCCTGTCGCTGTGCAATTAGCAATTTCTAGGTCGCGCAGCTGTTCGGTGTATCTCATTCGATCAGAAGAGTCGCACGCTTTGACTTTTAGCTCTCTGGTGCAACAATCAATTACTTTTAATCCGTCCGCATGTGCATTTAATCCTAAATTAAATATCGCTGAGCCTCATCATCCCGTCACATGCACGGTGTAATCCCCTTAATGAAATTCAGCAACGCCAACAGCAGTCACACGAGAGAACATGCGCCCGATCCGATCACTCATGAGAATTGAACTTGCTGCATAATTTACGTGCACGAAAAGTTCTGCGTGATCACTGCGACTAGAACGAATCCATCAAACTCGAGCGAACTATAGACGTGGACGACGGAACCTAAAGTTGTAATTGCAAATTTGCCCCCCGTCATGTTCCTAGTATATTTTCATAATTCATGTCTTACTCCTACTAAACTTGTGCTTGTGTGCTGCATCGGACACGCATCAAGTTGTGTGGAAATAGCTGTTGAATGCTGAGTTTGTTTAAGTTGAGCCTTTCAAGGAGCCTGCATCTTGATATTCCTCTTTCCCTGGCTATTTTTATGATAATTATTAAATTTCAGTTTAATTCCAGTTTTACTCGAAAGTGGATAAATTGAATGAAGACTTGTCTGTTTTTAAACATATCAAGGGAAAATAATTTTTGGATGGAATTATTTAAAAATTTCTTTTGATGGTATACACTCAAAAAATTGGTGCATATTAACCAATACTTTACCAATCCTCTTATTTGCAAAATATCTTTAATTCTTGCATTTTTTTACTTCCAAAATTAAAATAAAATGTGTTTACATTAAAATATTGCACTAATATTTATATTCTTTAAGATCTGCGTACATGACAGAATTGAATATAGTTTGTTTTTCTGCTTTCTATTTATTCCCCGCATATTTCTGTATTGAGAAGGCATATTTTGCAGAAAAAAAAAATAAATAAAAAGCTAACCAAGAAATTTTTTAAAGACTTTTTGTTTGAGTTTCCGTCCATAGAGCCGAAAATATTGAAACCTCGAATAACCATTTGGCAAGAGAGCTGCTTTTCGCAACAATATTTCACACCAAACCACGACTGTGTAAAGAGCATTGCTAAATATGAAAACGTAAGCGGAAAAGCGCCTTTCTGCGGCAAAAAGGGGAGCCTGGGAGCGCCGGGTGCGAGTTGGTTTTGGCACCAAGGCGAGTGGGGTTAGCTTGCTTGCTTTCTTGGCGGAATCACGTATTCACATTAGACATAACGCGAGGGCATGATTCACGGCAAACGACAGGCGCTGCTCTGCCTCAACTGTGCCACACTCACTCAGCTGAATCTTTGTATCATTTTGTACACTTGTTGAGTCCATTGTAAACACCCGTTGTAAAAAATACACCAACAGCAGCGAGCACATGTCAGCAGATACATATGCTCTAGTCCAGACATTCCACTTTCTTTAGCGAGGTCAAGAAAAATGCTTTGGTCTGTCTTCAAGCGCAAATATTTGAGCACCAGCTTCAGTCTCGACCGCTTTTTGCTGGCTGAGGGCCTTTAATGTGGAGCAAGAACGATTCTTTTGCAGCAAAGAGACATTTTTTGCTAAAAATAGTCAGTTTTTGTGTAACACACTGCGATAAAAAGAGGCACATGCTGAATATTTCCTCGAAAGAAAGCCACCTGTTCAAGTTCACAAGTTTAGTTGCGTAAAGCGGGAAAGCCTTTCTAGCAGTATCCTTTTTGTTCTTTTATCACAAAACGACGTTCAATAGCACAGCGCTTTTAAGCCTCAGTATCAAATTGTCAAGTTTGCTGAGATAAAAGCTTTGCTTTTTCTGTTCAATAATAATTATATTGCAAGGTCCCAGCAGATCTTTGGCGTAGCCTTTGAATGGCCGCGACGAAATCCGGGCTCACAGTTCTTCTGACTAGAAGGCTGAGCGATAAAACGTCAACGTTTGTCCAGCCGGCTTGTTTTTTAGTGATAAACGCACCCATTGCGAAATCCGCACTTCAGACGCGCGGTTCAAAGCGGAGCTAACAACCACCGCACGAAGCAAAAAGCTCTTTCATCAGCGAAAGCGGCATTTATTGAAACTCGGTGTATTGCGGCGGGCGTTGTTTTTGTCGCAAAAGCAACCAGCGCAAAGGCACCGAAACGACTCGGCTATCGAGAGCAGACAGAGCCATTGAAAGATTAAAAATGCCGCTCTCGCAGTAATTAGTCGCATACACGCTTTTGCCTCTCACAAACGCAGGCTTTAGTAGCATTCAACCGATCCTCTCGCCGCTTGCTTGTATCCAACATGATTTATACGCCAGGTTGGCGCCAGCGATGAATTCTGTACAAATGTATCCTCTACGCTCTATGCAAATGCAAAGCGAGCCAAGAAAATTACCATACAACCTCACGGGACGCTTGTTTTGTGCGTATAGCCGCCGACCCCTGATATGCGCGAATTACGCCCGGCTGAATAATTAGCTTCTCCGTCAGTAGCCCTATTGGAGACGAAGGTCTGCCTGTGTTTGATATAATTGTCAGTTTTCCCTCCTGAAAGGCAGTGCAAGAAAAGTGATGTAAATAAAAGTAGGCAACCTGTTAAGCGTAACGATCCGACCGGTTGCATAAAATTATTTACATATTGAAGCCCCGGAAAGATGTATTATAATTAATTATTTTAGCGAATTCACCAGTTGTATAAACCCTTAATGTTCGAAGCTGCCAACAGATGGCGCCACCGTATACTTTCTTAATTAAGTCAGTTTTAAGGCACTTCCGCTGCGATTTCAGGCACAATCCTGCCACTTAGGGTTCTTTACTTAATATGTTTTCAGCACGTCAAAAGAAATCATTTTAAATGAAGAATGCACAATGACAGGATTGAGTCTCAAATCGCAGCGGAAGTGCCTTAAAACTAAGTTTTTAAAGAAGTATACGGTGGCGCCACTGTTGGTGGCTTAGAACACTAAGGGTTCATACAACTGGTCATTAGATCTTAAGTTAAAATAAGATCCAGAAATATTTTTACGAGGATGACGATCGCTAATTTTAAATGAAACTATTATATTAATTTTAAATTAAAAACTGGCCTAGAATAAATAAATACAGATTCAATTTTCACGTGGTTAATTTGGCCTTTTTATCGACGGGTTGATTATCAAACCCATTAAACTTCGCCGAGTTGGAAACAATTGAACCACCGCACAAAATGCAAACGTGCTGGAAAGTTGTCGAACTAATCAATCGTCGCCTTTGTTGGGCACGCAGAAAAAGACGGAAAGGGCCACGGGACGTGATGAGCCAAATGATTTGCATTCATAATCCGCAAAGTTGGTCGTCTTAGTGAAAAGTTCAAGTCGGCGAGGGCGAGAGCCGGCCGGCGGTTTAGGGCTGCTTATCGTTTGTCAGTGTGTGTTGCTTATTTCGCAATAAAGGCGATGGCGGAGGCGGCGCGCAGCCAATTATCGGCCACTGTGCCAAGACAAACTTTGAACGGCGAATATCTTTCTGCGGCAGATATGGCCGCAAAGTTTGCTGCGCGGACAACTTTTGCCTGTCACTGCTCCAACCGGTCTGCCAGCCTGCCTGCCGTGATTCACTTTCTTGGCCGCTCGCTAAGCATACACACAGGAAAGACTTAACCGCCGGCTCGACCACGACCTCCGTCCGCCGCTCTCCGGACGCCCGCCGGGGACCCAGAGTGCACACAGCTGCGGACGCTGACACATTTTCGACCAGAAGAGAGTCGCGCAGACGGTGGCAAGACCAGGTTTTTGTCAACTTCGCAGTGCGCAAAAATTAATCACTGGTTTTTGCATCCACATTAGTCGGGGGAAACTACCTTTTCTGTTTAATCTGGTTTAAAAATGTCCTCATTTAAAATAAATTATTTATGCACTTCATTTCCAAATTTTTAATGATTTTTTAAACAAATTGTTGGAGTTGACGTTAATTATATCTCCAAGATGAAATCATTCGTGGTTTTTCTTTTTTGAATTTTGTATTTTGACTCAAAACGCGCGGAGATAAATAGAGGATCTTATTTTTCTCTCTAACGCTGTGCAATGCAAATAAATATAGATAAATGATTAAAGGATTTAAAAACAAAAAGTTTTACATGCAGAAAATAAACGTTTTAAAATTGTAATTGTTAATTTAAATTATTTAATTAAAAAGGCAATTTTATTCAACAGTGAAATTTGTGAAATATTTTTCTTTTGTGAATGATTGAAACACAATCCTGGATTTTAAACAAAATCAACGATCATCTTTATAATTTAATTATTTAATTTGTTCTTTAAATCAGAAATAACATTGTCTCACATGCCCAGTGCGAGAAAGGTTCAAACCAGAAATTTGCTATTGTTTTTCTCCTCAATGCAATAACTATGTCCTCCAAAATAAAAACAAGCAGTGTTAAATTAATTTGAGTAAATTAATTGAGTAGCAAAATATTTCAACATAAAATGAGGGACTAAAAATATATTTTATTTTAAACCGAATTGGTTAAAACATTTAAATGATTAAAAAGGATTTTCTCGTCATACAAATAAACGACTCACGAGTACATGAGAGGTGAATTTAATTGCACTCTGCGTTCGCCTCTCTGGAGCAACGAGTACGTCGAGTTCAGCACAGAGTGCAAAGGAGATTTGCAGCCTGGGGGAGCAGCGAGCAGGTTGGCATGTAACTTTGTCGCTTCCTGACCCAGGAAATGAAACACCGGCCACCACCATTACCCAGCAGACCGGCATTTTTCCAGGCCGGTGATATTATTTGAAGCTGCGCATGGTGCGATCGGGCGTGAGAGCAGGGGTGCCGGGCCAAGAGTGGAGCAGCCATCAGGTTTTAAATTAGCCGCGCTAATTAAATCGCAAATCGATGGGAAAATCGAGCCGAACCGAGGAGAAAATTGAATTTGGAGTATATCAAATGTTTGGTGAGAGGGCAGAAAGGGTTGTAATTAGCAGCTCTCTGGTGCGCGGCAGACGCCCCTTTCAGCGGCGGCAGAGGAGTAGAGTTTCGGCGCTGATGTTTGTAGCTCTGCTCGAGCACAAGAAGCGAAACTTTGCCTGTTCCGATGTCGGGCTTGAGCTGGATTAACGCGGCTCTCTCACTCCGGATCATGCATTTTAAACGACGCTGCATATTTTACAGCTTTTTCTCCTTTTCTCCGGTACAATTAGGATGAATACGCAATTGAATCGGCGTGCATCCTGCAATATTGCTTGGCTCATGAATCATTGATGAAATGCACGCCGAGCTAAATCCCGGAGAGCGAGCGAGGCAAACAACGTGAATCTCCATTTCAAAAGCCCTGATTTGCCGCAAGACAAGCGATGCAGCAATAAAAATTTTCTTCCACGCCGGGGACGCACACATCTAGTCATACAAAGAGGACGAGTTATTGAGTTAGTCGGTAACAAGAGGAATACTATTATCACAGCGGCGGTATAAGCTCTTCTGCGAAGCACAGTACTGTTTTATTGAACGGCGGCGCGGCACTTAAGTTGATGTAATTTTCTACTCTGTAGCATGGGCTGCGAGAAAAATAGTAATTCGAGCTGCGGAGCGCAGCTAGAGAGCTTGAATGGGAAATCTAGGCGCGCGTTACGACAGGCTGTGTGCTCTGCTCTCTGCTCTCACCTCAGCTGGAAAGGAATTTATATCACTTTGTAGGTGGCAAGAGAGTGGCAGACTGAAATATGTAATTTCATTTGAGGGTTAAAAGGGCTGCCTGGCAATAATTCTTGTAGCAGCAGCAGCAGCAGACAATTTGTACGCTGCACTGCTGCCGGGCTGTGATGAAATTAGCCAGACCCAGTTTTGCGAAATGAGCGAAGGCGGTGGCGGATGGAGCGGCCTGCAAACCGCCGCCTTGCGTGATGTTGATTTCAAATTATTCAATTAGGCTGCCGTCTCGACCCGGTTTCTTTGCATTATTCAGACTCCCTCGTTATTTTTGCACGAAGCTCTGCCCAGATAGAACTAATCCCTCTCAGCCGAAGAAATTTAATTTAAACTTGCTTTCCCGTTAATTTGCACAACTTAAATAACAAGACAAATAAAAGAAATTTAATTCAGAAAAAATAATAAATTCGTTAAAAAAAATGCCAGCGATCTGCTCTGAAAGTTAAACGAGAGAGAGAGAGGCAAAGTTTGAAGCATGACATTGTTAAATGCACTTAGCGGTAAAATATAGCTCGCTTCGCTATTAGTTTCTATAAATCTATAATTTGTATTCAGTGCGAAGAACACGTGCCTGCTAAAACATGTCTTCTGCATTACGTTTCTACGCCACCAGGTACGTATAATTTCCAATGCCCGCGTGGTGAGCACATAATTCATTGCAAAAACTAGAAGTGTGTCGTTGTAAGAGGTGTCACTCGCTACTGGTGTGATATATTGCCACACGGATAAAAATATCGGGAGAGTGGTGCTTCAGGGGCACCAGTGCAGCCAGATGCATCCTTAACGAGAACGGATAACACAAGTGGAACATAACAGGAAATAATAACCATGCAAAAGGGACGTGTAAAATTAATTTTAAAAGTGTGAGCAAGCATTTAGAGCCATATCATTAAATTATTAAATTCATAAGAGAGCAGAGAATGCTATATTTTCACATTTTCTCATTTCTAGCTCTGATTAAACTAACAGAATTTCGTCAAAATGCAATATTTATAATTATAAATGGTTTAAATCAACGGACTTGCACGAATGTATTTCAGTGATGCAATTGAAAATAACTATAATAAAGTGAAAGCTAAATGGCAGGCGCGTCATGTGTTCACGTGCCTGTCTGTGAAAATTCCCAGTTGTATTCGACTATCACGAGCTGGTTATGAACAGGTTTTTCAATATTTACGGTGCATCGGAATCGCGATCATGGACAAAGAAACACAAGTCAAAAGTTAGCCACCGTGTAAGAACATCCTTAATTTTCTTGTTTTTTCCTAAAAAAAATACTTTTCACAGCAAATATGCGTCCCCTGGATTACCATTTGCAAGCACGAGAAAATCGTTTCATCCGTTCCACGTATAAATTTCGCGCTATTTTACACGTCCCTGCTAAAACTTCTCGCCGCGTGACTCCGGATTGGAAATTTCCATAATATTTATACATACGCTTATTTCCACTCCACTCATTTCAATAACACAGAATTTTACATATTTGCGGCGAAATAAAAGTTTGCTCGGCAAAAGAAGCTCAAGTGGAGGCTGTTCTATACTTCGGTTGCATACGGAATGAGCGTCGTTTTGTGCTTGTGCTGCTGTGTCCTCCTCGCCGCAGCGTGTGCGTTTTGTTGGTGTGCTGTGTGTTTTCCTTTTTCTTCTTCGCTGTCGCTCTGAAGCGGAGTAGGGACTTAAAAAGAGAGAAGTGCTTGTATTCGGGACGCGATATTGAATGATAGATCTCTGCTGAGGCGGCGGGCGCGCGCGATATTTCCAATTCAAAGTATTATGATGAGATTTTGTATTAAAACTTCTCGTCGGGCTCGCTTTCCGCGCGTCGATCGATCCGCTTTTCTGGGGTGGCAAACGAGATATCGCGCGCGCTTTTCCTTTTGTGTGCGGCTGAGGCTGCTCGAGAAAGCCACCAACGCAGCCCGCCCGCCTTTCTGAATATTAAAATTGTAATTTCGGCCGACGTGATTTATCCTTTTACCGCATGATTCAATTTGAGAGCCCCAAAATTGAATTTAAATTTATTGGGATGAAGTATAATGCGATGCCGCGAGCGAGCCTCTCTAATAACAAAGCCGGCGTAGTTTTCTCTCGCGATACCTATCTGCAGAATTTGGTTATTGTTACGAAAGTGACTTTGAAATAATATTGTTATATGTTGATAATTGAATTGTGAGAAAATTCAATCACGCTGCAATTAATTATTAAGTAAACTGGAATTATTCAAATGAAAAATAAACTGAAATGGACTCGTATCTACAAAACAAAATTCAAACCGCAGAACTAACTGAAGAGGATTCTGTTCTACCAAATTATATTAAATATAATTGATTGCTCGCATTTTTATTCTGGATAAATGTCAAAATGTATATTCCAATACAATATAAAAATCCATATATTAATGGAAAATTTCATTTTTGTTGCTCAATAATCTTCACTTATTTTACAAGTTTTAAATTCAACTTTGCACCCAGGGTTGCAAAAAACCTGCATTTAAAAAAATGCAATGCAATGGTAAAAAAACTTTTTTTTTAACTTTTACCAGTTTCTTGCAGGCAATGTTTCCACCTTATTTTTCAATAATTTTCTAACTATTAGCTTTTAACCTCTACTTACAAGCAAATGCAACCCTGAACGCATGAAATGCAGTCAAATATAAATAACAAATAACAATTGTATTCTTCCTTGAGAAAAAATATTTACTCGAGGTTGGTTGCATTTGTAGCGGTACAACAACGCGGTCCTGTTTTTTGTTGGAAGCCAACAATTTTCGGCGGTTTGAATTATTGTAATTTTGCATTATTGTTTAACAGCAGAAAGATGATTTTAAAATAAGAATTCAGTTTTCGTCCGTCAGCCACACGGTGCTGACGTGATTTGTTTAATTGTGCAGAACCCGATTCAAAGGGGTGAGTCCAACCGTCAGTTAACAAAAGAATTTATCACTTATTATTGTAAAACAATTTCAGTTCTTGTACTTGATTTAAGTATCCGATCGGATTTGCAACTGTAACTAATACACCAACAAAATTCGTCAATCTGAATTCATCGGTCTTCATCATTCCAAGCCCCTCTTCATTACCCCCAAACATTCTTGAGAGGTAAATGAATGACAAGACTTCACCCTCGTTTATTTCAGAGTTATTTTTAATTAAACTTAACCAGTTTCGGTGGATCCATTCCTCCTCGTTTCATGAAAATGTGTTTTTATGATTGATTGAAAGCTCACGTTTTCCTGTCGGAAACAGGGTTGGTGCTCTATTATTGGACAATCGGCATCACATAATGCATAGGTGATGAATAATCACTCGTTCAATAGCAGTATGTGCAAACTAGCGAATTTCATTAACAGCGTGAAGTGATGCAAGCGGCATATTGCACGCTGTCGGATTAGCTGCTGCTGCTGCTGCTCAATTGCAAATGGTGCAATTCCCAGAGCGTCAAGATTAGCTTTCAAATAAGGTGTCACCACGCTGGCTGCCTTTGAAGGCAAAGTGCCTCAACGAGAGAGCAGGCAAATCGTGTTATTTGCAACGGAGAGAGCATTGGAAAAAGTGCACTCGCTGTGAGAAATACATTCTCGAGCGTTGACAACAAAGAAAGCTAAACGCAAAAGCGTCGACGATTGGCTGCGAATAATGGCCACTAATAATATATCGATATCGCAGGGTAATCACATCATTACCTTCTACAGTGCACTAGACGGCGAGAGAAAGAGAAAAAAGAGCTAGCCGAGAGCGTATAATGCACCACACTCTGCGCTCCACATTTCACTGCGGCGCTTTATTCAACAGAACGGACGTATGCCAAGGTGCATTTTTTGTACATTGTTGTCGGCAGGCAGCGTTTCAAGATGCAGCGGGAGAGAGAGAGAGCTGCAGACGAGAATAAATAAACGAGAGCGGGCTCAGAGCCTTTTGTGTGCATCATGCGACTGCCTTCACCACTGACAGTCTGCTGCTTTTTGCCCACCTCCTCCCTCGGCGTTATTATTGCGCAATTGGATTATTTTTGCTCGGGCCCTGCATGCACCGCTGCTATGCAAAATAGGCCAACGTGAGAAGCCTCGAGAAACTCTGCACAGCACTCTTGATGTGAAAGGTCAGCATTTTTATCAACCGCACGCTCGGGTTCTGCCTTGAGGGCGTATTGAATATACATGCCTACTCTTTTGTGTAATTGATTCAAGTGACTAGAGTGGATGCATTTCTTTTTATTGCTTTTCAGTTCAACGCGTTGTGGGAATCAGATAGACTTTATGAGACCAAAATTTGCAATAAGCTGCAAAGAAATAAACGAAGAATCAATACTTTTTGAGCGTGTAAATCAGAGCTCACTATGATAGCAACAACTAACTACTCATGAATAAAAAATTACCATAACAACCCTTTAATCTATCTTGAATATCACTAATCCAGCGCGTGCAGGATATTTATCGCATACATTTTTTAAAAAAAAGTATCTCCTTCAATAGAAAGTAGATTATAAATCAAACGACTTTTCTTTGAAGTGTTTCCCCAAACTAGATTTTTTAACTTCTGTTTAACCTGAAACCATGTGAATAACAACAACAATATCATCGTGGCCAACTCTCTAAACTACAAACAGGTGGAATGCTTCTGAACATAATTTTAATACAAATAAAAAAATTGATTTAGCAAATGAAAATGTTGGTTAACCAAACTTTAACGGCTGAATTTGAATACATCGCAAGATCTCTTTGACGATGAATAGCTTTTGATCGACGATTTCCTTGTAACTGGATTTAAAAAAAAAATTGTAGCGCTCACCAACAAAAAGCGTACGAGTTTGAAGGGAATTCTAAAAATACATCATTGAAAGTAATGGCATCAAGACTTGTCTGTATTTTGCACTAACATGCTTTTCAAAATATCAAAATGATCCTTTTTAAAGCCGGAGAAGCTCTTGGATGATAATTTAGCATAAGTTGCATCAATTTGTCAAATTTTAATCCTCTTTCAGCATGCACAACCTAAATCCATTCACACAATTGCACACGTGGGAAAATCATCCCGCTTTGCAAGTTGTCGCGAATTAAATATTCCTCTGTGTCTGCTGGCATCGCCTGCTCAAATTTCAAAAGCCACACTAGCACTCCATGCATAATCTAAGCGGATCGCATTTTCAGACACCGCAAGAGAGCGGAAACTGTCTTCTCTGTGTATAGTCGAGGGTGAGAAAATCCATGGTCGACCTAAATAGTGCGAAAATGCAGCGGCATCCCGGTGGTATGAATACCAAAAAATATATATGGAAGAAAACGTGGCTAGAGCGGCGCAGGATAGGCAACCGGCGCAGCGGTCTCTTAAAGTCTGTTCAATTGTATATCCGCGTTTGGTGATGCTTGTCACGTGTGCCTGAATATCATAGCCGCGCCGGGGAAGGCCGAATACACACACACACACACACACATCACCCGCCGGCAGCCCTGCATGTTAAAGAGAAAATGCCGTATGTATATGTGCGTCTAGTGTGTGTTGAGTATAGAAATATCAGGGCTAGCTGGCTGCGGCTGAAAAGACGACCGGCGCCCCTATTCATAATAAAGCGCGCGAGAGAGAGCTTTTCTTTCCTGCAAAACATCTCGATTGGACTGCGCATGAAATATGCATATCAAAGCGGTGATACCGCCGCTCATGTGCCGCGTTTATGGTTAAAATATCATTTAAGCCAGCGAAACATTTAAAACGCGCACGCCGGAGATAAGCGAGCCCTAGCTTTTTATGCCCCGGCACCAAGATGGCTGTTCTCGGGCATGAACGTACGCACGCACACCCACACTAGATGAGGGTGTACCTGCCGCCTGTTAAGGCCTGTGCAAAATCCGGTTCGAAAACGAAAGCATTTCTGGTGGAAAAGTGGCTATAGATACACGCTCGTGGTGCTAAGCAAAAACAGTGGACATAAACGAGAAAGCGCTTGCAAACTGAATATAATTTATAATAAACTATTTAGCCGGTGGGACCTTGATGCTCTAACGAGAAAATGAATGGCTCTCAATATAATATTCCAACGTCATTATAAAATAAAAAGTGGAGATTTATCACTGCTTGAGATAAAAAGGACGACGGAAAAATATTCAGATGAATCTATGAAGATTTTGAGTAAATTTATTTCATATTATCCGACAAGATCATTCTGTTGATATAAAACTTTCCAAAATTATTTAATCTTAATGAAACTGATTTCCTAGAAAATTATTAATAAAAAAGGTAAACAAATAAATGACATCAAAAACGTGCGGACCGCTTCTTAAATAACTCAACTAAATTGAAAAAAAGATTAAAACTTTTGAAGTGGAAACTGTAGCGATAATTATGGAGATTAAAATACACAGCTCCTTTTAAAAAAATACTTCGTTGGTATTTTCAGTAATCCTCACTTTTTAGCATTCAAAATTTGCAAACCAATTTACTTTTTTCAATTTTTTTTTTTTTAAATGAAGTTTCTCACTAACTAGTACAGTTAAAAATAGATAACAAACTTAACAAAAGGATAGCACAAACCTGCCAAATTCGAAATGTTGGGCGGCAGATTTCTAGAAATCTGATCTAAAATAAAAAAGGACGTTCGTTCCTAGCTTCATTCAAAAATATTATAGAGCGCAAAGGAAAACTTTTTGTTTTTGATACACTCAAAAAGTTTCGCTCGCGTCGTTCCCACTGCAATACAGACTACGGACTGTGGTGGTGGTGGTGGTGGTGGTGGCGACGGTGGAGGCGGCGGGGGTTCTTTAAGAAACTTTCCACTCGACGAAAACCTAATTTTTGGACAGGATTACCGGCGCAGGGAGGATGAGTTTCTTTCCCCGCCGCCGACTAGCTACTACTTATCACCGGACAGATGTGGCGAAAGTGGGGTGCATTCTGAGGTAACATAATTGAAATTGGATTGCACGCGCGGCCCTCTCGTCGACGTAACGCGCGTAATTGGCAAAGCCGCCGCCACCACCGTCGACTCGAGGGCCAATTTCTCCTCAGCCTCTAATTTACAGCACGAGAGGGCTAATTTAGAAGATGGAGCGAATTTTTTCTACTCACCAAAGATGAGCATCCGCTTGACCATGAAGTCTTCATCATTGAAAGTGGATACAGAGCATTTGTATTCTCCGGAGAGCTCGCTCGTTGCGCTGATAATCTGCAGGGCCCTGTGAGCCTGAGAAGGGTGGCTCGATGCTTGGTACTCCAGGTTCAGTCGGCCCTTCAATATGCCGAGGTCCTAAATAATTGAACAAACTACAATTAGTTACATTGTTTCTTCATTTAACAACATCAATCCAGTTAAGGAATATAAAAAACGTGTTTTTTAATTTAATAAATAAATTTACAGCAGCTCTTACCTAGATATTAATTATTATCACATGCAAGTACTACGTCAGAATTTGATATTAATTTGCAGGCACAGTTCAATTAGAATTAGATATTCTGCTAGATTAGTGTACATTTTTAATTAAATGTTGCTTTTTAATATTCACACTTCATATTCAAGGTTCATGATTAAGGGAACATGCTTTAAATGAATACTTGAAATATTTATTATACAAAATAGTTTTATTACATTTTAATATAAAAATTAATAAAAATGTACTAAATACAAATATTAAAATACAATTATAAATATTTTGACTGTCCTAATAGTATTTGATATAATCTTTTGTACACAACTTGTGTTTAAATAAATTGATTGATTGGTAAATCTTTATTTCAATTAGTACTAACATTTAAATTGTATAACATAATTATATATATCTAAAATGTTATCAGAGTCGTAAATGTATTTCAAAAGATTTTTCCATTGGATTCCATTCATTTGTTTGATAACATTTTATCTTAATAACAAATGTTTTTAAGTCAATTCGTTTATTAAACACCAGTTAGGGTACAACAGATTCTATTAAGTAACAAAATATAAGGTCAGAAAGGTTTTTATGGAGCAATATAATATGAGTGCACTGACCTGAGGTTTCTTTCCTGGGATCCACTGATAGACGGGGGCTGGCTGCGAGTTGAAGAACCACTTGACAACCAGGCCTTCACCCTCCTCATTCTGTGCCAGGGTGTACTCGCAGTCAAGTACCACAGGCCTTCCTGAACTATTCTTCACTAGCTGTGGCACCTTCAGGTCTGTGATTTGTAACCCACCAGCTCGCTCTGAAACAAAAAGCCAGAATTGCATTCAATGAAACCAATGGATGGGTTTTAAAATTGTTGCTTCAAAGGATTGGTTTCCATTTTTACAGTAAAAATATCCAGAGCATAAGCTACGAAATATGATATCAAAAATATATATTTTTTTAAATTTATTTGTCCTTTTAAACTCAATTGGGCCCTCCAAAATGTGAAGTTTTCATTGAAGAAAATAAATCACAATAAACAGCTTGTGATGTGTTGCTCTTTTACAATTTCGTAATTATGATGGACGACGAGTGAGAATGAGAGCTGCTCGCATTTATGAGCTCGTCGCCGGCCGTAAATAAAATTATCTTGGCCGAGAGTTGCTGCCGCCTGCCACGAGAGAGATAATCCCCGCGTTTTATTGCGGCGTCTTAATGCTGCGCCGCTGCATTGAATAAGAAGGCTGACCCGGCGGCCGCAACCGTGTTGACACCCAGATGGCACGCCAGCCAGAGTGTCAAGGTCTGCCTGATTGAAACATCCTCCATTATTGGCCCCCATTATCGCACCAGCAGCGACGGCGGCAGCAACAGCGCGACAGAAAGAAGGGGCATTGTGCTCCGAACAATACAATCACGCATCGCATTATCACCGCCACATTTCACACATACAATACCAATTTTGTTCGTTTTATTTGATCGACCGAAATCACAAGAGATGGTGCACACCAAATCAGCTAATAAGACGTCCAGCTTGAGCGATATGGGGCTGGCCTCAGTTTCGAAGAGATCAAGGTGTTCTCAAACACGGTTCAAACAACTTATACAGTAAATTGATTTTGCCACAACGTTGAACAGATGTTATGAGTTTTTGGGACTCCCTATGAAAAAAGTAAATGAAATTAAACTACCATTAATGAATAGATCTGTTTATATAGTTAGATGTCCTCATCAACCTCTTTCAGAACTAAAAACATTTCAAAAATCGAAATGAATTTTGTCGCAGTGAAGGCGAATGGCGACTCTGTAAAAGGGAATTTGTCAAATTCTCTAATTTTTGAACTCAGCAATCATAAGTTTGAATCCATCGTTTTCAATTGCTTGGTAATCAAAATCCACTGCAATTTTACTTGACTAGTTTTTTTACGGGTAAAAATTGATTTTTTCTAAGATTTCTGCTTGGTATGAAAACAATCAAGAATATTTCCTTAGTTTAATGATTGCCTGTCCACGTATTTTTTCTCGTCTTTTATTATCGTAAAAAATGTTATATTAAACTGTTTCATACGTTTCGTGGACGAATTATTAAAATTCCAGCTCTTCCCGACACAGAAAAGGCTTGATGAAACAACGCTCCAGATCACGCGATAAGCGCAATTGTTAATGCAAGCATCTTTGATATATACCATACAGAAAAGTTTCAACCGCGATGCAGTAGTTTCCCCAGGTGCCCCAACACCTTGCTTTGCTCTCTTGATGCAAAGTGGTGAGAGACGGCGAGCCGTGAAACAAAGGACATCCTAATGAACACCTCGGAGGCGCAATCTGAGTGAAAAATCTGCTCCACGGAGGCAAGGATCCAGCAAATGACTTCGCCACCAACCCGGCAGCGACGCGGCGAACAGGCGAGGGGTGGCTGCTTTAATTGATATTAATTGTGCCACGCTGATTAATGTTGGCCAAAAAGCAGCGGACGGGCGACTCCGCTCGTGTCGTCCGATGAATAAATAATATCGCAGGCAGAGCGAAACGGCCGTGTTTGCGCATCATAATATTATTTCTTTTCATGGGCAGTTCCAATTCTGATCGATTTGGCTCTATTTACAATGAAATGTTTGACGTCGAATGAGTTGAATGCAAATGCTCAATCGAGGCTTGGAAAAAAATACGCCTGCTGCTTCTTAAAGACGTTTTTGAACAATTTCCTGACATTTTTGTGGATGGATTTGTACGTTTGGCTGTCTCATCTGCGTGGACTGCAGTGCGCACTTCATTTTTTGCAAAAACATAATCAATGAGACCCTGGCTAGTTGTATATTTTTTGCTCTCCAGACATCCCGTTTTCCATTATTAGGCTATGGGGAGAATACATAGACGTGTACACGCAGCTCGCACACACTTTATTAGCCTGCATTAGCGGCAGTTGTCATGGCGGAAGATTAACGAGTTTACCTCTGTGGCAGGCGAGGTACTCCACCCCCCGGGGCTGGATGAAGCGATCAATGTCTCCTTTTCAGTGACACCTTGTAAGATTGATGTACTTCTTGCAGGCATTGTTAGCCCAGTCACTACGTACATGATTGCACGAGCGCGCACACACACCTGAGGTGCCTCCCCCTTTTTGCGCCCCCTTTCATTACGCTATTCTTCTTTGCCTCGCGACGGGAAAATAAGACGTCAAGGCTGAGCATACGCACCTTTTTACCGGCGGCCTATTGATTTGCATGCCGCCTCTCGTTATGTTGCCGCGACCTAAGTACTCGAGTGCGTATTGTGCTCTTGACGTCAAGCACATCGCGCGCTTTTTGTTGGCGTGCCGCCTAGTGGTTGGTGGAGGCCTGCTTTTCGGCGTGCCAGCCTGGCGCCCCACTGTTCCCATCCCGATCGCGAATGGCTTTCGTCAGCTCTATCACTGTGGTGTTTCCACCCGATTCCTGCAACTCCTTTCAATACCAGCTAGGGCAAGCAACTGATTGCAACCCTCTGAAAAAATCTCATTTTTATCTGAACGACTAGTTTCACGCAAAATTCAGACCTACTCCGATTTGCATGACTTATACTTTCAAATATTTAAATTCAAATTACGCTTTGATAATCGTGTGTGTCGCATGTTTTGCATGGCGTTCCTGATGATTAATGATCATTTAGTATGCACAAAAACCTCATTTCCTTTCAGCGAGGGTTGACATTTTAACGGCAAAAGGGCAGTTTGATTTCCAGCTAGCTGAGCGAAAAAATTAAACACCATCATGTAAAGGCAAACAAAATTTGACAGAAATGCAAAACGCAGTTGGTCAGGGAACGCAAAAAACGGTTTATGGCAGCTCAACTTCGCTGTATTTTATCCCACAACGACAAGACCAGTAGAGAGGCAAATTTCTGGAAATGAGCACATCAAATAGGTGCAAAAGCTAGGTATGTGTAAAAAGCAATATGAAATTAACCAAAAGTAACAACACAAAAAATCCCACAAATTTTGCAAGAAACAGAGCAACCAAAAGTATGTAACTATTTTATCATAATTAAAAGCAGCAAAAATTGTTTGTTAAGGCTATTTTTTTCATTTTTACTAAAACTGGACGTTTTTCACATCCCCGTATCGTAGAAAAAATCCAGTCGAGATGGAAAAATGCTAAAATATGCAGATTTGACTGGAAAGCCAATATTGGCACATTGAAATGCGGTGCAGGGCCGCGGCAAACAACAAGAATTACGGTTGATTGGTCCGCACGAATTTTTCGCAAACTCCATACGCTGAACGCTGACTGACCAGGCGGCAAATTTATGCGATCGCAGCCGTTTTTGCGCCGAACGTTGGAGCGAGCCGGCAGCATGTTTAGCGAAAAATTAGCATTAATTGTCGAGCGGCGATGAAAAATTGTTTCAGGCCAAACATGGCGTCGCTGCGTTTTAATCGAAATAAAAAACGCTCAGCAAATTGGCTGGCTTTTAATTTTGGCAGAGTCAGCGGCAATTGGCGCGTTTTTATTTCTGCTGCGAGTATTAATTAAGAGTTGGGGGGTTGGAAGAAGTTGAAGAAGAAGCTGCTGTGTGCGTGCCGGCCAGAAAGTAAATACAGAGTGCCGCGCGGAGAGGAAGAAGTTTTAATTCCCAGACTTTCTTTTCAGCTGCGGGTGTAATTTATATCGAGGCCCTCGGGAGTCGTTTATCATCTTTCCTCGTGTGATTGTTGCGCAGACTAATGAAGAATATAATGCCCCTCATTTCGGCAGACAATGCGAGCAGCAGAGACAGCGAGCACAAAAGTGGAGGAGAGACCGCAATTTGGAGACGCTTACGCTGCTATTTATAGTCGTCCCATTCTTGCGTGGAAGTGGCGGAAAAGCGTTCCTTCTTACAGGGTGTCACAATAAAAGTCTCCGTCCGCCGCCTCCGCTGCTGTCAAACGAGCAAAAATTCCCATGCGTGCCAAATTTTGGCACCGTCATTGTTCGCCGAGTCTAGTCTAGAGTGGGTGGAAAATTTCGAGATCATTTTTCACGTGCTTCCCCGTCAACAATGACAAGACGCGCGTCAAAGCGGTGAAGGCAATTAACCCTCTTGACTAATTTTAGAATATCAGCAGAAATTAGGCAATCATTAACGCGGAAATAACTTCATCCCCGTGGTCTTGAGTTGAGTTGGCCCCATCGCTCAAAAGCAAGTGTGGACGAATGCAAGGCATCGAGCAAAATACTTCAAAACGGGCATATCTTAGATTCCTTTGATCGCACAACTTTGAAGTACGAATTTTCCGTCGAAAACCACAGTTTAAAGGCATGCCCCTCAATTTCCCTTTCGTTAAACATTCTGCAACCTTATATATAGCAACGCAGTTTCCCACGGACAGACTCGCCACCGCCGCTGCTGCTTTTGCATGTAATTTCCTTAATAAACCAGCTGCCGCCTGGGGTCTTTGTGATGGAAATTTCTCCGGGCCCGAAATCCATAATAAACAATGTGCCTCTCCGCCATGAAATTAAAGCAGATGTGCAGGGAAAAAATAATAATAAGATGCCTTAATTACCACGCCGTCGCCGGAAAAGAAATTTTAGCATTCCCTTGGTGCGCATCCTGCTCCCTCTTTTTATATAACACTCTCAAAAGAATTCAAACTCTGGCTAGGGGCGTGAAAAATGGCAATTAGCTAAATTTAAACGTGATAATCAAACTTGATTTAAATTTTTTTGGATAATTTATAGATGGCAGAGTTAAAAGTAGTTTTTTTCATGCTGATCGTGTTTTAATTTTAAAAATTATTAAATTTACTTTACACTTTCCACAGCAAAAAAAGCCAGCTTTTCAATATTTTTTAGACATTTCAGAAACCCTGGTTTATCCAATCAGCTTTAGCTTAGGGAGCTGACATTCACATTGCAATTTTGCATCCCCGGAGTCTCTGGCATCCGGCGCGGCCCAACAACGCCGCCCACTCGCTGAATCAATTTTTAGCCCTCTGCTGCCGCTGACACGGCTGCTGCAGCTTTCAAACTACAATTAGCAGTCGACGCGTTTTCCATCTCCGTCAGACACGCCCCCTGCCAAGCGAATTCCGCAAATTCGCGCCCTTTTCTCCAATTCTGCCAAAGGAAATTCGTCTGGGGCGGAAAATTTGATAAATTTTGCCATTTATTTTTGCATCGCTTCCGCACTTAACGTTCGCATCTCCATTTTTTTCCATGCATCGCTCCCGCTTCCACTTCCAGGCTGGCGGCGGCACAAAAATATAATCCTTTTCCATAAATGCGATCCGGGGAGTAAAAAATCTGATGCCATGAGTGCCGCCGCCGCTGCACACGAGAGTTTCATCATCATGAATGATGGATTATATTCGGGCAGGGCAATTCTCTTCCTTCCCTTCAAGCAGCCTCCTTTTCTTTCCTCCCGCGCCAACAGGGCGGCGTGTGTTATCCGAAAGGACGCATCACTTCATCTTTCTTGTTATAAGCGATAGAGGATGATAGTCATTTATAATTTTTCAATTTGCTCGCGTCACATGAGCTGTTTGTGTACGTACGCAGAAAGGTCACATTGTCCGCGACACTCATAAAAGCGACGACCGGAGCCAGCCACTCAAGGGTTGTGCCAGATCAACCGAATAACCAAGCACCCACCGATAATCGATAAGAAGAAGCCAACCGGAGAGGGCAGGAGAGAGAGTAATATTTGGCGCACGGTGCGGAATGCTGGACGGTGTTTCACGTATGCCGACGGCCGCAGCAAAAATTTCATGCACGCTCCTAACGACGTCTAGACGCCAACTATTCTGGCATGAATCATGCTCCATTGCACAAAGTAATTGATTAATTGACAACGCTACCGAGGTCCATGAGAGTATGCTGACTGCTCCGTTGATTTTATTGATTTTCTTGATAGCGATGGGATAAAGAGAAGATAAGTTTTTATTATTTTATTGCAATCGTAGAGCAGAAAAACAGAAAAAGGGAAAATAAGGATGTTATCAAATAAATGAAAGCGATGTGTTTATTTTATTTGCACACCCTAAAGATGCTAAATTAAAAACTAAAAATTTATGTTGAGAAAAAATAAAACCATAGGCTTCATCCTCGTTGTTTCAATTTCGTCGTTTTAAATAAGCCTCAAATTTTAAAAAATGTATTTTTAAAAAAATGACAATTTTAGGCCTTCAAGAGAAAATGTAATGCCCTCTACCTAATTCACTATCGACTCTAACCAAGTTTTATTCAAATCTGTTGACAATTCTTGCCAACTATCAACCACTTAAGATTGAAAATGTCAACTTAAATAAAATAATAACAATAATAAACAAATAAATCGAATACATAGAGGGCTTTTAAATTTAGACGGACAACTTTTCTGAGCTTTCAATCGTTGTAAATATCTAGTAAACTTGAATCATGGCAATTTAATTTAATTATACTGCAACCCGTATAAAAACAACCAATGCCAATAAATTTCAATAATAATATAATAATAAGTGTATGTAACCGTCTAATTAAATCTTCCATAAAATCACATTTTGCTTGTCTTTTGCCTGAAGTTTCAAGATGGAATTTTTCCGCATTTAAACATTATATAGGGTTCGTTTGCAAGACAAAATTAACTTGTTAATACAATTTTGATTGGATCAAATAAGCTAATTGCAATTTTCACACTTTTTTGAAGCGATTAAAAACTCCTGTATATGATGAGTAGCTGGTTTTTCCAAAGAGTGGATAATTAACTCCATCTATCGCAATTAAGCTGACGTGGTATCGTTTTCTAATTTAAAAGTGCAATTGGGATTAAAAGCTCTCTTCGGCCCCCTTCCATCGTATGAAAAATGTAGGCAAAATCGCTTAATCGCCGATTTACCCTTGCGGAGCTTGACACCCTCAGTTAGCTCCATCTAGAAAATCATAATTGACCATCATTTTGACGGCGGAGCGAAAGTTTTTAATCTTACCCACCCTACCAATTTGCATAATTACGTGCAATGAGCGCTCAGCTCTCGAGCTAATAATAAAACCCTAACGGCGGCCATAATGAAAATGAGAATGCCGTGTAAATCCTTTTTCCCAGGCAATATAATCATGCTGCTGCTCAGCGGACGAAGCGAAATTGAACTTTTAGCCGGCGAAAGTTAATATTAGTCCACGCCTTTGGTAAACACACTGCATTAGAGAGAAGGAAAGCCAGCGGGCGTTGCGCTGTGCAACCCTTTTTTCCTTATCGGGAGCAAAGACGACGAAAGAATAACCCGCGTTTCCGTACCCTTCTACTTTTTGCTATAAAAATATATCCACGCTCGTATTATTAGCTGGAGCAGATAGAAACAAAAAGCTTTTTATGAGGAATAAATCTCGAAGTGTCCACGTTTTTCCTCGGCGATACACGGAAAATTGAAGGCGTTCGCAGCTGCGACGCCTTTTTGCTCTCTTCCACTCTGACAGTGCGTTTAGATTGAGATGAATGATGTAAGAGTGGACCGAAACTCGTTCGTTCTCGCTTGCCAACTCACGTGGCCCCGACGTGGAAGGAACACACGACGATTTGTTGCCAGGCGGCCTTCACTTGCTTCGTGCCGGCAAAAGACTGGCAAGCGAGAGAGAATAAGGGTCGACGGGACGAACTTCACCAGGGAAATTTGCTTCATGATTATTTTTATTGATGAGGGGACGTTCGTGCTCAAGGCGGTATAAATTATGATGTTAAGACCCTACCCATCAACACGAGAGGGGAAAATCAGATTTCACAGAGGTGAAATATGAATTTCGAATTTACCATCATTTCTTTTCTTTCTTTCATTGGTTTCGAGATGGAACATCTCGCGATGACTTGAAGTCCAATAACGTCACAAGCGAATAGTATGGGCACACGGGCCTCATTGGAGGAAGCCCAGTCCAGAAAAGGACCAGCTCGCATTTCTGCCCCCGCACTGGAGTCTTTTTATTGAAACGCTTAGTCATTTATTTTGTTCCTTGAAATTAATTCACATATATGCTGGAAAGGTGCAAACCAGCAAGTAGCGAGTCGGACTGGGGAAAGCAATCCTTCAAAATCCAAATGGACTCGTCATTGCAATGGTAACTATTTAAATGCAGGCGCAAATCAGCACGCACTCGACCCCCAAACATTGCTCAGATTTTCACATAGCGAGGGCACGCAAAGCATAATGCGAACAACAATGCGAGCCAACGGCTTGTTTTTTTTCAAATTTAGTACAAGGAATGACTAATTTTTAGCTTCTATCGTTTAAGAATTCCTATGAATGAGCCTTGATTGAATCGGGATAGTTACTGCTACGTCATGTGATGGGAGATAACTAACGTAAATATTATCTATTAAACAAGAACGATTTTTGTGGATTATATTATACATTATACATTAGACGAAATGAAACAATTTATCTAATTTATTCCTATTTGCTAAATGATTTCGTTACAGCCAAATATAAATAAAAATGTGTATTTCAAGTTTTATATATATCACAATAAAATTGATTTTGAAATGGTTTTTGAAACAAAAAAAATAATTTTATAGCTATAACAAAAAAATTAAATTAAAGAATGTACAACAATCTGTAAAATTTAAAAGAAACTAAATAAAAATGGTTTTATTAAGTAATGACATTCTTTATTTTTTTTATTCTTTCTTTAGAATGTTGTAAGCTTGCAACACAATTGGGAATCCGTATTTAAATTTCAATCTTAAGCTGTGAAGCATTTAACAGCAAATAAATGCCACAAAAAGCCAAACCCTATTTTTGGCAAATTTTGAACGGAGCCGAACATATGGCTGTTGTCGTGTGTCTAATCGATTTTTTCGCCGCACTTTGTCTAGAGGCAGAGAGTGGGGAAGCAGCGCAAATAATGTCACTTCCAGTTTTTATTAGCAAAAAAGTAATTGAAATTCCAGGCTTGTAGAAAATTGGGAGCAAAGTGGAATCGATTCGCTGACGGCAGCGGTGGCACATCAAAGTGTAGATCAAAGCGCGAAACCGCCGACTCAATGCAGATTGGGAAATTGAAATAATATATTAACGTCATGAGACGTGGCTTCATTTCAGCGCAAACTCTGAAATCGCAAAGTGGCGGCAGCCGTAAAGGCTCAAAAAGCACATATTGCAATTTTTCGCACAAAAGGTGGTTCAAACCGCCATGAGGTTCAAAAGAAGCAGGGCTTTTTATGGAAGTGTTCGCCAACACACCTGACACATACACATTTGAATGGACTTTTTGCGGAGGATTTCCAATTTATCGTACCTTACTCCGATTATTCAGACATAAAACATTTTACCATACAATATTTTTAGCATCACAAAATGTCCCACATTGTGAAAACTACCCGTAGCTCAACTTCTTTATGATATGTGCTTGAATCCAAAGAAATATAAAATTGATTTATTTAATAGAAGTGTTGTAATTACACTCTAATAATTGACCTACCATTAATTAAAAAGAATTACGGGCTCTTATTAATTTATAGCTCTTCTAATAATTGTGCAATGAAAAACTCTTGAGAGCTATTTCTTTAGACAACGACTGCAAGCAAATTTATTCCACGAAGCGAAACGATTCAATTCCCAAGCACATCTGAAAGAATAGTTTTCCAATTAAATCAGCACAATGAACTTGCACAAGCAGCAGCAGCCTTTGTGGAGCAATTCACAAGCTAATTTTCATGCACATCTGGAATGGTTCTAGTCTATCTAGTTCGAATCTCAGCGCACATCGCGGAAAAATCAATCAAAGTTGCTGCTCTGTAGAACAACCCGAGGTCGTTGCATTATTTCCGCAGTTCTACAAAGGAAGTGAATCGGTACTGGAGGAAAAAGAGCAGAGTGCAGTGCACTGAGAGAGCAAAGGTCGGCCACCTTGTGTGTATACGCATCCACGAAATCCACAATTGGATTAGTTTTATTTAAAACAGCGCGGCGCCGGGGTGTGTGCGTTTGCTAGTTTATGCGAATGTACAAACGGGTGTTGTCATGCATAAATTTCCATTTTTAACCCGTTGCCGGCGCTGATCCGCTTGACAATCTTATATGTAAATTGGCGATTACTCCCCCGTGCACAAATTTCCATGCGGCGAACCACGGCCGACACATTTTATTCGCAAAAGGGCGCGTTGAGCCCTCTAATTCTCCTACGCCCCATTGTGGCTGAATCTTTTTATTAGCTCATCGCGAAATATCATCCCCTTTAAAAAGCGGTGCTGCACCTAGAGGCCAGCCGGCCGGCCCCTTTATTTCTGCACGCGGCCGCAGCCAACCAACCCTCTGTGTAGTCGGAGAGTGTGCGGTGTTTAAAGGTAAACATAAATCTTGGCCGGCATTAGTGGGTTTAGTGGCTTTTGGAAATAAGATCTGTGTTGTGTGTGTATGTTCACTCTGGAGACTTCATTTCTCTCTCTCTCTGTGTTTGCGCGCGGGGGCGAAACTTGGACTAGTTCGCTCAGGTCATTGCAGGTCACACGACGGCCGCAATCGGACTCGAGTAATTTGCAGCTCAACTCTCTCGCACACGGAATTAGTCAAAGAGAAGGCAGCAGCGGATTATTCTATTTGCTCGGAGGAAACTTATTGCCACAGACGCTGCCGGTTATTTATATCCGACGATGAGATTTTCCCGGGCTTGGTGTATGTCGCTACATCGCCTCGACCGCACTTGTTTGAGCGAAAATTTATGTCTTCCCTTTGCACTGCCGCATGCCAATTCTCAAGTCGCTGAAGGGAATTAATGGCGAGGTAGAGCAAACACTTAAAAAGCTCTTCTAAACACTCGGCTTATCAACTTATATAGATGTTGCTAAGGCGACCAGTAAAAATTAATTCATAATACGAAAATTTTCAGTAACCAAAACTTAACTAATAATGAGGATCAAATTAGAATGTTATTACAAAAATAATCTACACATATTAGTTAAAACCCCCGTTTTTAGCTCTGAAAGCGTATTGGGTAGAAGTAAAAGGTCGAAAGAGCAAAATAGCTTGCAAACCGTTTGGTTTCATATTCCCACTTCTCGTAGCAACAGTAGTGTCAATAAAAGCTTTATAGGCTCCGAACAAAAATGCGGAAAGTTCGTGCAATCGCATGTGTGTATGTTTTTCAGCCAATTTTGATCAGGCGAACCAAGTTCCAAAATGAAATGAGCAGGCCGGCGAGAGCATTGCTTATATTGTGTAGGTGGTGGCGTGTGTTTTCGATACAGTATTGCCACACACACACACACACACACACACACACACACCTTGTTTACAGCCCCATTGTGCTGCTGCAGTTCAATAACATTTATTGTGTGTCCGCCATCAGGCTCGAAGGACGGGTCGATGGCAAATGGCAAACCGAACGAAAATGCCAAATTATTATTTCCCACACTCACTTTTGATTGCCTTTTCTCCGGGCGCATTGACGTGTTAAAATTTCCGACAACAATGCGAGGCCTGAGCAGCAGCAAGGAGCCAATCGTGGAAAAATTGCAAACAGAGCAGTTTCCGGGCGACGAAGTTGCCCGCTTGCCTTTCTATTAGAGAAAAGTGAGCTCAACTTTTAATTAACAATTCATTAAAACGTGAAGTCGCGCTAACAGTATGCATGGCTGCGTAAGGACACACCAAAGTTTGGAAACCTCAGGAGGAGATGTGCGGTCTTAAAAATTCAAGGAATAAAAAGTGTATAAAAAGTGTAAATTGATATCACTCAATTTCGTGACGGTCAATTCCATTTCAATACGAGTGTGAATCGTGCTATTTTAAATCACTCAAAAACATCAGAGATGATGGATGCGTTGTTTTTTTGTGACTTTAGAGAGTTTGAGGAGGTGGTAACATCGTTATTGCCTTTTCTCTTTGTTATTTTGTCTTGGTTGCACTACTGACGATTTGAGTTCATTTTGCGTTAGCAGTTGAGTGCAGTCAATCGTTTTATACAAACCAGCAATTAAAAATTTCCTAAAGCGAGCATTGCAGTTTGGATTTTATATAGCAGAGTAAAGTTGCTGATAAGGCCTTAGAGGCGCCAAATTTCCTTTGTCCGTGTCGCTTAGTAACAGCATTGCACGATAAAGCACACATGGAGTAGAACCATTGGTAAAATTATTTCAACGTAAAAATTTTTCAATGAGGTTTGATACTATCTTAAGGATAGAAATCCTTAGTCTCCTTAATTTTAAACCCTTTGAAATACGAAAAGACGTCAGCTCTATCTGCCATTATTAAATTGGGGAAAAAAATTAATATGATATTGTAATACAGTCAAATTATAATTAACTGACGATGAATTTGACTAGCAGAGCCTGACACTTTCAGTTGAAGTTTACATAATAGACACTAATGAAAACATAAGTAGAGCAGGAGAGAGTGTAAATTTGGTGTTAACTTTTAGACATGGCGAATCTCATTTCAAGGTTTCTACTCAAGTTATGCCGGCTGCTGTTTGTGTGCGGCGGAGCAAGTTTTTCGCCTCCTCCAGCAAGACATTCGGCTTTTTTAACTGGGGGCCAATCGATTGGCCTTTTCAGCAGTTGTAGTATAGAAAACTGCTTCCTTCCTCGGCACGAGTGTGCCAGATTCAGCCACTTGTAATTGCAAGACAAATTTATCTCCTTGCGGGGCGGCAAAGACTTCCAAATCAATAGCAAAGACCATTTTTCCGATGGAAAGAGTTTTCGACTCCGTGCCCTTTGAAGTTTGCGGATAAAGAGGGCTCTCGCTGGAATTTCGAGCAACTTTCCCCTCTCTGTCAAGTGGAAACTTTTTAAGCAGCCGCCGCGCTCTCTATGATTTAGAAAATAATTAAGTCGATGGGGACAGCAGCGAAAACTTTCCCCATCCAATTTGCACCCACGTGAAACACAGTCTTTATACATTTGCTGGCATTAGAATGATTTTATTGTCGGCAGATGAGACGGACTAGCTGCGAATCCAAATATGAATAATTCAATAATAACTTTGGACGTTTTCCAGCGCCGACGAGAACCAATTAAAGGAAAAGGGCCTCGCCGTCTGCTGCTTTTACAACTGCAGCTAGCTTTCTCCGCCTCTCAGATTTGGTAAACAAAGTTGGGGGCATAAAAGCTTGCAAGCTGGCGAGAGCAGCAGACGACTTCGTGTATGGCGCGCGTCTCTTTTTATGTGTTATATCATGATTCCCCTGATTGCGTTTCGCTGCCATGCGGGAGACAAACACATTATGCTTATTCCCCCATAACTGGCAAGTAATGTTTGGTGTACAATACTTTTCTTTTATTGCACAAAAAGCAGCAAAGGCAACAGCGGCGGCGGCGGAGGCAGCGTATCTTATAAATAAGGATATACACCCAGCGGCGACGGCAACAAAGGCCGAAAAGCGGCGGAAGGGAGGCTCAGCGCACGTATTAGAATGACTGCGTGCTTTTTGAAACGAAACGCTGGCGCACGCCGCTCTCGCGCGCCCCTTTTGATAATTCAAAAGCGCGAAACATCAAGAGAAATTAAATGGTTCCTCAGATGAGACACACGCACGTTGGCGAGCAGCAAACAACTAATGAAATGGGCCTCGTCTATCTAGGGCAATTTCGCGCGCGAGAAAGGGTGCACTCTGAAGGCACGAATGGCTTAGCACGACGCCGTCAAGTGCTGCGGCAGAGAGGGGTTTCGGCGGAAATGTGACGAAAGCTAATTAAAACAATCAGAATTAAGGTGCAGTAGCTTTTCAAGCTATTCTCCAGCGGAAAATATAGAGAGCCTAATAATGTGAAACACCCAAGATGCAATATTAAAACTTAAAATAAATTTCACCGGCGACGTAATTAGAAATTATAAAAATTAGAAAGATCAACAGATAAATTCATGTCGCCTTCAACTGTGAGATCCACAGCATATTCCAGTATTATGAATTAATTCTTATCAGAAGCTACTACTTCAAGTTTATTCAGTTTCTTTGCGGTTGTTATAGCAAAGTAAATTTACAAAACTGTTTGTCTTTCTTGGCTCTAACTTCTCTAGAACAAAAAAAGCTGATGTAAATAAACTGCAATATACATACCAGGAAACCGAAAGTAAATCGACAGTTAACAAATACACTAACAACCCACAAGTCAAACAAAACTCAGAGAGCAGAAAGTCGTGAAAGTTAAACTATTAATTTAGAGGCAGTCGACATCTTAATCAACCGTGCGCCTGGGTGGATTTATATTTTCAACGTGGTAATTGCACGCGACATGCAACTGTACGCTGCTTGTGGGTGAATGCGAGAGAGAAGTGGAAAACGGCGAGAACGACGTCGAGGACGCTATTATCGCGACGCTTGGACAAAAAGCAGCGCCCCGCAAACTTGGCCAAATCAAGTCGCGTAGAGCAAAAAAGGCCACTTTATACGAGAGGCCCCGAGAAAAACCTTCCTGCTGCCTCTCGTCTTCTTCCGCATGAGGGTGGAATTGCGCACGGTTTCACGGAACCAAGCTGACATTTACACTGAACAAGAAAACAAAGTTTTGTCATATATTCTACTCAAGAAGTATATTTGAATCAATTAACCGAATTAAAGAAATTGTGGCTATATGGCTAAATCTGAGATCCTGTGCGATGTGTGATCGAATTTTGCAAGGAAAATCGCAATTAGCACGTTAATTAGTGGTTTAAACTTTAAGATCCTCAATTAAAAATTTCAGAACTTAAATGTTCATTACTATAAGTTCCACTTGTTCCTCTGGGATTATTTTTTAATTGGAATTCACGTTAAATTAATCTTAATTTTCAAGAAAACTAAAGATGCGGATTTTTGTTTATAGGTTGGAGCGTTTTATTAATTTCTGAGTCCAGAAATAAATCCTTCTGAAACAATTGTGTATGTCTCACCAACTTTGGTGTTCCACTAAATATAAAAACTATTTTAAATACGTTGAAGCACTGTAAACTTTTATGATCCGCTCACTTATTAAAACAAAAAAGTCTACCACACTTTATCTTGTTCACATCACGACAGGCAACAGAAATCCAATGAGACAGCTATTTGTAAAAACAATGACCTCTCTGGGTTTTCTTGTGAGCCGAATTATTATTATTTTTTTGCCAGTCGCCACCACGAAACACAAAAGTGAAATCAGCACGTCCCCAATGTCCTCACTCGGAGTGCTATAGTGCGGCGGCGGCACCGCACACTTATTCCCTCTTTCATCCAGCAAAAGTAACCAAAGTGAATTCAAAGAAGAAGTGTTGACCTCGTTCAAACGAGCCATTTCCTTCTCAGTTTTTGTCTCGCCGGTGCCGAATGCGACGGAGAGTGCATGCTTGGACGGCGGCGGCGGGTTCACGCGCACCGATCGATGCTTTTGATCAGGACGGTCTCTCTAAAGTGGCGAGTGGCGTGTCGGACCGACATATCCCGCACGCCGCCGCGCCATATTACACACTTGCCCACCCCGTAAGCAAGTGGATGGGCATCAAAATAAGCTGCACACGCCGAGGTAGCTGCCGCTCGCGGAAAAGAAGTGCCGCGCAAATTGGAAAATTGCGTCTGCCGGCCGGCCGTCCGTCCGTCCGTCCCTCAGCTGCATGCCGGATGGATGATTTTCAAGGGCTGAAGCGCCCGTGAAAAATAAATGAGCGCCAAGACTGCTCATCACGGTCATCACGATTATATACGCGCGCGAGTGCGAGGGTGATGACGCCACCCATAACTTTGAGTGTGAGTCGGACAATGGAAAGGGGGACGTGCGGATTATGTAAATTTTCGCATTCTTCGTGCCTGCGCCTGCTGCTGGCGATTGGTACTGATTGTTAATGCTACGAGGCAGAATGGAACGAGCGAATTGATTCTGACGAGAACATTCTTTTGATACTTTGAAGTCGCAACAACGCGCCAACTATAGCTGAACTGGCATTTTGATGAAAAATTTTATTGGTGAAACAGCGTGTAAAGGAAATTGTTAGAGCACAAATTATTCTCATTAGTGCCTGAATTACTTAACTTATTGAAGTATTGCTGATACATACATATATATGGAATAACGCAACGATGCACCGCGTAATTTTACACAAAGAAAAATATATTTAAAAAAAGCGCAGAAGGCACTGCCAAATTTTTGTTGAGTATAACTCTTTTAATATCCTTTTTATTAAAGTAAATCATCAATTATTTCATTCATTTATTCATCATCTTCATATCATCAGGTCAATCCAAGTCATTCAAGATTTCGTCGGTAAGTCTTCAAGGGGCTATACTGTGGGGAGGTTATAGGAAGAAATAAAGGAAAAAAAGGGAGTGCAGCACGTTGCAAGACAAGTGAAAAGGGAGAGTATTTTAGCTCCTTATGATATGAGCGATCAAAAACCGAGTGGGGAAGTAGTTTTGAAATCAAAATCGGGCTGCTAAAGCGCATGAGACAGTTGATTCAAAAATACGTGCAGGAACCTTTCCTTGAATTTTGCTTAACTTTTTAAATTTCTCTCAGTTTCCCAGTGTTTTTTAAATTAGTTCTATAAATTTCATGCTGTACAAAATGACACAGACGCATGATAATTTTATGCACTGGACAGAACAATTAGAAATTTATTTGTGATATTCCACTATTAAAAATATCTGGTATGATACGTTTTCCACTAAAAAACAAGTGTCAATCGTGCCGGAAAACCCGAAAAACCTTTCCAGTAAAAATTTGTGGTCCTGCAATTGCATAAAAACAAACATTGTTCATCTAATTTATTTGATTGGTTACTGCAACATTTTCATTTTATTAAATACCAGGAAAATAAAGCTATCTTGTTTTCCCCTTTCTAAATCTCCAGGGTTTTCGTGTTAATTAAAAACTCTTGTCACTCGTAATGGCTGCTGATTGCAAAGAATTTTTCACGCCGCCCTTGGCGCAACGTTTTATCAAAAGTACATTATATATGAAGCAGCAATAGCTCTCGATCGGATATCGCCGTGCCACCCACTTGTCATGTTAATGCGGCTCGCCGTTCTTTTTCACGTGCATTTTATTTGTGCCCGCACTCCACGCGTATGAACACGAACGGGCGCTTCAATCAATTTTTCCGCTGACGGGAGGCAGGCATCAGCGATCAGGGGCCTGTCGTTGCTATCTGCGCGTGTACATATACTTTTCCACAAAAGCGTCAGCAGGCCCATCGATAATTTGATATATTACCGAGTGATTGGCGCTGGCGCGTGCGGCTAAATAAATTATTTGCATTTTGACTGCGCAATTTGCTTATAATTAGCGCGGCTAGCCGGGGCCCTGCACATTGTTTGCTTTATCAGACCGAGCAAGCGACTGCTGTATTGAATTATCATCTGTTTAATTGTCTGTTGACATTGGCCGCTTTGTAGCTGTGCGAGCGAGGCCCGCGTGCAAATCGAAATCGACAGCCAACAGCAGCTTTGCGCATAATTGGAAGGGTATTCGACCGATAAAACGGGTCCACCCTGATTTTGTACTTTGCCGAATTAATGTGTTCAGTCCATTACTGTACGCCTCTTTCAATTTTTTTGGAGACGAGATTATATAAGTATACAAATTCACCAACGCTGGAAATCTTAACTTATTGATATGCATTTTGGAACTATAATAACCAAGTTTTGAAGAAATTGATTAATTAATTAATTTTGAAGGATACGAGTTCTATTCCAGTTTGCTGCAGACCTTCTAATTGTTTTGCAGTTAAATTGCATTTGTGGTGAGAGCTTTTTACGGGACGAATATAGCACCTTTCGGGGAATCACGACCTACTTTCTAGATTAATTACTCTTGCTTTTTACCATCATCGTTTGAGCAGAGCAACAAGTCCCGTGCAGTGCACTGCGCTAACTTTTTAATCACGAGCGGTGTTCGTGCAACCATACTTTAAGCCAGCCATTTCATCACGACTTGATGGACGAAACTTTTGCAATTAAAAGAATGCAGACGTCAAACTGCAGAAGAATAACGAACACTGTCGCAAAATAAAAACATAAACAATTTTCACTGTGGAATCGATTTTCTGCAGACCGAAAGTAAGGGCATTCATTATCGTGACGGCGCTTTTCCAAAGTCATAAATCTTTGTGTCGTAAAAAACGACGACGCGAGCCAACTTTTAATTTTCCACCAGCATACCTTGATGTGTCAAATTTTTAAATTATTGCTCTTTTACTGCGTTTTTACGACACCGCAGCAGCAGCCAGCGGCTTCCAGGAACACGTATGCAGCTCGAGCGCATATAAGTTTTTACACCTCTATACAGAAGTTTGCGCGCAAAGGTGCAAAGGAACTGGATATACATAGCATTGCCCCTGTGTTTGTATCAGCACCTAGCTCTTATTTCCAAGCGCATAAACTTGTTTACCGGTGGCAACTTACTTTGCTCTCTTCGACACTCGCGATTTCCGACCGCGTTGCCAGCGGAGAACAGATCCGCTATCAAACTCGAAACACGTCAAACTTAGCGCTCATATAACTAAGTCTTCTTAGCCCAAACTAATCGCAAAACAATGTAATGAGAGAATTTTCTCTGGCATAGGTGCAAAATAAACTTTGGTGATACGTAAAACACAAATACAGAGGGTAAAATCCAGCGTTTCATAATAAACATAATATCAATGGTACCCTTGAATCAACCATGCAATTTTCATAAAACTGATGTTGGGTTGAAGTGGAACCATTGCATTGCGAGAAGCAATAATCGAAGCTGGAGAGTATTCCTATTAAAGCCTTTTCTATGATTACGGAATTCCAGTTTCGTAATAGGTTCTTTCTTAGTAATCCACCAATTAGTGAGCTTCCAATTTGTGGATAGGCCGTGAATGTTCTCAATCAGAGGGTAATGAATCCGCAGAATGCGCCCGCGCTTCTTTGTTCTCGCCTAGAGCAGAATAAAGGCAGCCATGAACATGGCGCGCACTTCGGCCTGGATGCATTAATTAAAATCGCATTAATAATGAATAGCTGTCGAGATGAATTAATAATCATATAATTTTGCCTCTCTCCCCACACCCCCCGACACTAATCCCCACCGCGTCTAAGGGTGGGTAATTCGGCCCGACACAAAGCAGCTACGGGGGCGCGTGTTTTATGCGCGTTTCTCGCTCTCTCTCTCTCTCTCTCTCTCTCTCTCTCTCTCTCTCTCTCTCTCTCTCTCTCTCTCTCTCTCTCTCTCTCTCTCTCTCTCTCTCTCTCTCTCTCTCTCGTCGCCATGCTCGCTCCATCGTTGTCGTCGGTACGCTCTTGCTTACTCTAAACGTGTGTGTACGTGCATTCTGTTTCCCTGCTCAGCACAAAGGGATGCTTATCGCGTAATTACTTGGCGTGTGCGTTTCTTGATCGTGCGATGATACAGCAAAGTGCCGAACCGTCGAGACCCTCTCTTATTCCTTTGAACCTCCTCCGCCTCCGCTCCTTGCAGCGTTCGCTTGTGCGCGCGGAACAATCTTGCCGTGTGTTTGTTTGCCAAATTTCCCCGACGGGAATTATTTCCAAACACGCTTTAATCTGAACACAATGTGCCGTGTAAGATTTGCATCTTTCTTGTTGCCTCTCATGCCTGAGAGAAAGCGTGCCTGTGAGTTTCGCCGTTCCGGCATTTTAAGAAACGCCTTCTCAATATTAGTAACACAACAGATTTTCGTTTTCCCAATCTAAATCGTGTTGTAATAGTGGTAAACATTGAATTGAGTAGCGGAGTGAGATTAAACTGGAAACAGGAAAAACGCGAAAAATTTCGTTCACAGCTTTAAATAAATTTACATTATTTTTTAAGCCAAGAAAAGTGTTGATTTAATACAAAAATGTTTTCGAATTGTACATATTTAATGTTCCATCTAGTTATATTCTTTTTCTGTTGATATCAAATTTCGGCTGTAGGGAAAAAGTGTATGGACCCAATTTTCAAATGGCTAAATAACAATTGAAGGAAAAAAGTACAGCTACCCTGAGAGGTAAAGTAAGAGCCGATAACAAAGCTATTTTCAATTCAGCGCGTTGTTGCGAAGCAATTAAAAATTCTGTCACCTTCACCGACGGTGTGTCACCAAAAACAAAAGAGAGTTAATTTCCATCGTATATGAAAGGGCTTTTCAATCAGGCCGATTTCCCGAAATACACCTGCAAAGCACAACCCACGCGAGCACGTTACTTGCACACCTACCGGGCTTGACGTTTTCCGTTTTTGGCCGACAACTTTCGCTTTGCACCGTCTGCTTTGTGACATGAAAACTCTTTGTGCAGGTACGGCGAATGTACATATAAAAAAGCGGCGGCGGAGAACGCGCACACACACACACACACGACAGCAGGAACAAAGCGACTGGTTGCTGCGTCATTACGTTATTACCGATCTCGGGCGATGCAGCCGCAGTCTCCATGGCAACCGAGGGCATGGTTTTCATCAAGCCTAATTTGAAGACAATTAGAGCATCGGCTGGCGGGTTTCTTGCTCCGACTAATGACTCGGCTGCGCGCAATCCTCGGCTTGTCTGTCATTAAAGTGGAAAGGTATCAGCTTACAATTAGACGCGCGTGGCTTCTTATTCCTCCGTCCATGCAGAACTTGCGTCCAATAGAAAGTTGGCTGCTATGTGCATGCTAAAACTTGCAAATTTTTATGACATTGTGCGGGGTGGAAATTTGAAAAAGCACAAGTGCATTTCTTTAACTTACTACACGTCAGTTTGGTATTTCCCTTTACTTCAAGCCTTGTTTTATGGTCGATTTGAAAAAAAATATCACATTTCTTGAATCACATTTATTTTGTAAAAAATTATACCTCTAGAAAATATAGAGGTACGAATTTAATTTTGTGTTTGGAAAAGCTCCTTAAATTAATGATACTGCAAAACCAAAATTCCCTATTCATACATAATTCCTCTATAGGACCGAATTTAATATAAGTCGGAGAGAGATAATTTTAAGAGAAAATTGGCAAAATCTAAATTCTTATTGAAGCTTAACTATCTTTGGAATATTTAACTAATTTATGTATATAATTTTTATTTGATCAACCCAAAATAACGCTTTTTAAAGCCAATATACATTACACTTTTAATTTTCAATAATTGTCCTTTATAAATTCACTTTAACTTACGTTTGGGATTGTGTTTTTAAGTTTTTTCTTTTTAAAATTCATGAAAATTAAACCTGGACCCTCACTGCTAGTAAAACCTCCATGAGGTGCTGTTGACATGATGTGGATTACATATAGTCGGCATGGGATGGAGTGCGTGTGTAATCCATTTCATTCGGTTTTTTTTTTTTGCAGAAAACAGATACCTGCAGGCTGTTCAAAACGGCAATATTTGCTGACGCATTTTGCTGCTGTTCAATGCTATCTGCACGCACGCTAGGCAAGTAATCCTTTATTGGATTTTTCAACCTGGCTGCCAGGCGCGAATGAATTCGCACAAAGCTGTGCATGGATGTCCACAGCGAAATTTCACTTTTAAGCCGGTCGACCGTATTTGACGGAGCAAAAATAAAACGGCCATCAGAAGTGTCGGATTGGCAGAGCAATCATTTTTTTTAGAAGCGCTTTTTTGCCATCGAACGCTCTCTTTCATTACACCGTCCGCCTTTCATCCGATTTTAATCTGATCCGAACCGAGCCTGGATTTGCCGCTTTGTTTTGAATTTATTGTCGACGTGCTTTGTCGAGAGAAATGCAGTTTTCCACTAATTGCGATAGCTGGAACCTTCCCACGAATTGCGCAAGGATAAATTCCGGTTTGAGAGTTGCCAAATCCCTTCTCTGGATTTAATCCATTCTCCCATCGATTCGGAGATGGCGAAAATTGTTCCCCGCGCGCCGATCCAATCACTGGCATCTTTCAAAAGGCATTAGGAGTCTATTTGCTGTCATATTCACGACGGCGACGGCGGCAGCAGATGAAATTTGATTGCTATCACTGTAAAAGAGGCGTCGGTAAATACACGCGCTCGAGAAGGGTGCCAAATTCGTCGAGAGCCAGTATGCAAATTCCGCGGCAGCGGCTCAGCAGGTTTTGTTATTGCGCCCGAGGGACTTGTGTCATCGATAGACGCCGAGAGACATACGCTAGCTGCCTGCCGAGTGTAAGCCAGGTTCGCTCTGCGTAATGCCAACGCACTAGGACAGTTCCCTGAAATAGAGGCTGCTGGCACGCGCGCGCTCTTTCCTCCTTTTTTGCTCTTACTCTCGCTGGTGCAAATCCCGCGATTTCGCGTGTGCGGTCAAATCCAACTCCCACAGCAGATGCTTTTGCCGCCCGCTGACAGGGTAAGTCCGCGACTGTCACTTGCCGGAGTGTTTTCTGATCGAGCTGAAACGACCTCATGACGCTGCAACAGCCTCAGTTTATTGTTGTTGATGAATAATTAAAACTTTTTCTTTAAAAATGCCGTTTGTAATTTAATTCCAAAACGTTGCAGTAAATTTTAAATTTTATTTAAAATTACTTTTGGTCGAACAAAAGAGAAAAATGTATATCGAGAGGAATGTTAAAAATAATTAAACAAAGAACATTCCTCAAAAGTGTCGTGTTTTCTTTTGCCTTCTTGTGACTTTTTGCCATGAGTTACGTTATTTTTGTATTGGTTTTTCCTATTTTCAAAATTTAGAATTTTTGCAGTCTGTATAGATTAAATTTATGAATTCATTTTATTTCTTAAAATTTTCATGGAACACATTTGGGGATGCAGTGAACTGCCAAAAATAGAGGGCAAAATAAAGATGACTGAGGAATTTCCTTTTTTAAAATTTTTCTTCTACGAACGAATTATTGAGTGAACTTCACAAAATATTAAGCAATTTTCTTCCCTGAAGAATTTATTCTTTTCGGTATTTTTACTCCATCTGGTGCCCGAATCGTGAGGAATAAGAATAGACTTCCAAGAACGGTCAAATATTTATTTGAATCGCAGAAAACGCTTTCATCAAGTAAAAACAGCCTCAAACTAATCTTTCACATTTTTAATTTTTATTCTCCCGAAAATTTATTGCACGACTCGATTTTCCGCTTATTTCCTCCTTTAACTTCCTTGTCCAATTGCTATTGCCAAAACACAAAACCAAAATTTCCACGGATTAGCAAAATCCTAAGCCTAGTTGTTCTCCGCAATCCCTGTTTCCAGGAAAACAAGACTTATGCACGAACACGGCCTACCGAGGAGTGGGTGACGATCTCGGCCGAGCCGAGAGCCTCAACGACAAGGTTTGGCGAGCAGAATTAATGCAGCCTTCAGGGCCTGGTGGCAAAGCAAAGCCAGTTAATCAAGCCAGGATTCAATCAACAACGTGTGTTGCTCATTAGCATATATGCAACAGCAGTTAAATATGGCTGAGCGAACCGACCAAGGACTCGCTGGCGAACCACACTGCTATTTGATTGTACAATTAAAGCTCTACTTTTAATTAGATGCAGAGATAGAGAGAGAGAGAGAGCCGGAGCTGATTGGCTCGACTGTCGTGCATCCCAATTGCACCCCGGGCGGGGTTAATAAGCGACGGCTGGTTTGTGTGCTGGCCGAAACGCCGTGCGCCAGATTACGTCCTGAAACAACAAGCACCTCTCGGTGTGTCTTGTGACCCCCGTGGGCAGGCTCAGCGGACGAGTCTGCTCGAGAGCCCCTCGAAATTTCGGCGGTCAGACCGTCAACTTCAATATTGGAAATGCCGCCGGCTCAGCATTCATCGGTCGCTTTATGAAGAAGTCTTCCTGTTGGCCCAGCTCTCAACTTGCGACCACAGAGTGGATGAAGTTTGCGCGGCGATGATTTGGTATTTGATTACGCCAAAGACTGTTTTATTAGCGACGGATCTCCCGCCCTAATGTGCTAAAGGCTGTTTGAGGGCATTCAGCGCATTCCAACCAGGAGATTAAGCAGGACTCTAAATTAATTGACCAAATAAAATCAATCTCATCCCGCTTAGTTCCTTGTGATTAGTTAAAAGAGGGATTTAATTATATCTTGAATCCTCGCCCTAACAGACAGGGTGCGTTATCAATATGCAACATGTTATTTTATCGAATTCTTCGTGCATAACTGCCAAGCTTGCTAAAAATGTTTTAAACACTTTAATTTTGAATTAAACTATATAGAAAATAATCCGAGCACAAGGAAACACAGATTGATTTTTTAAATTAATATGACCATAAAAAAGCACTTGATGGATTCATTCCTCGCAGATTCATGGCCAGGATAGGCAGCATACAAGATCTGCACTGAGAAGCCAATCATTATCAAGTTATTATTCAATTTAATTTTTTTAAACATTTCCTCATGATAAATAAACAAATTTTTAAATGGTTTTGTGCCTTGAATGAATTCCCAAGTTGAAGTAGTGCGTGTCTAATACTAATTAAAATATTCAAATTATTCAAGTAGAAGTTGAATTCAGCGAGTTCTGATTAAAATAATGCTATTTTGAATCGCCCGCATTTTGTGTACTTCTTCCAGCTCGCCATTGTTACGTCTGGATGGAAATAAATGAATAAATATAGTGCAGAACGCGCAGACAGCCGACAAAAAGGAGTTAAAATGTATTCAAAGGTTTGAAAGGGCCGTCGGTCTGCTCTTGCGAAAATAAAATCCACTGGCGCCTCCATTATTTCCCAATTCCGGGCGCGGCAGACGAACATCGCATTCGCGTTGTGCAAATTCAAATAACGCTCCGCCAGCAGCGCAAGAGGAGGAGGAGGAGCCGACCGAGCGAGTGGCGTGCGCGTTTTTTATTTACTTTATGAAGTAGCATTTTAATTGATTCAGAAAACGCTTTCAAAGTTTTTATGCGCACCGTACAAATGCTTCGCACTTCACTCCGGCTGCTGCGCGGCATTGTTTTTCAGCGAATAAAAGCACCCAGACGTGTGTAAACTCGCCCTAAAATGCGAATAAAGCACCCTTTCCGTCCATAGAGCAAAATTGTTGCGAAGTTTCTGCACGCGAAAGTACTGGAAAGCGCTATTATTATTTTTTCACTTACAGCCTCGTGAGAAATGCGTGAAAGTTGTTTCTTTACTACCGCGCGTTTGAATTTTCCCCCAAAGTGTGTTGGATTTTACAATAGCCAGCAGGAGGCATGTTTAAAAGTCGTGGGGTATTATATACAACGACTGCGATCTAAAATACATTTTAACGCCGATATTTAGCTATATAAAAAGTGCTATTTTCCTGTTAATTCATTGCTGCAGGAGTTTAAAATGTCGAAAAATATATGCTATATATAAACCAGGGTAGTTTAAATTAAAATTGGATATCAAAGAATGCATGATTTTAAAAATTTCATTAAAAACTTGAGCCAAAGCTCGAGAATCTGCATTATTGTTACTCATAAATTAGCATCTCATCTTCTTATTGATCTTATTTGTCAAATTGGGTGCAGGCCACCACACATAAGGAGCCTGGTTTTTTATAGACGTATGTACACTAGCGCACGCAATGTTCTTTCTCTATTCGTGCGGGTAACAAATAAAATACAGCAGAGAGCAAACGGCAAACACCATCGTTCGGAAGTTGCGAGCCAAATCTCAATCTGGCGGGTTTGCGTTTCTCTTGGCGAAAGCAATTCGTGGCAGAAAATGAAGCACCCGCCTGTTTTCCGCATCCTCTCTCGTTATTGCACGCGGCACTCTCCTTCGCTCTACTCGAACGGTAACAAGTGCGAAGAATATAACAGAGCCGACTCTCATAACCGCCACCGCTGCAGCAATATCCGATTTCTTAAAGGCCAATGCCGAAAATCTGAGGGCGGCTTTGATTTGGACTTGTAATTGATATTTGATACACCCTCTACTGTTGCTGCTGCAGTTAAGTGTTGGCTTTTCGATCAGCACGACTAGGTTCTTAATTTTCTGCGTGTTGGGAAACTTTTGAAAACGCGATGATGAAGAAATGAGTGTTGTGGATCGCACTTATATAAGAATCAATTGATTTCTCTAGTTTGTTTTCCAAACTCCAAGCAAAAGAGAACAATATGTAAATAGTTTCCCCTTCTATCTAAAAAAATTCTAATTCTTCTCCTCTATCACTAAGCATTATTTTGTCAAGTTCAATAAAGATGTAAAATAAAAACTTGTAATTATGTCATATTTTTAGTTTATAACATCCAAATAAAGCAATCATTAAAATTGTATTTTTTTAATGCAAAGGCTTGATTGCAATACCGACTGAAAATGAACTGAGAACAGGAAAGAAATGAATTTGACGTTTGGCGCATTGACAAATATTGCGGTCAACTTTATCTAGGGAAAAGTTTGCACCAATAAAAGAGCAATTGGGAGTGGATTTGCACCAGCAGCGTCGGCACAATTTATAGCCGTTTCGCAGGCTGACAAAAGGAATTGTTGTTTTCTGCGCACTTGCACGCGCCTTTGCTTACAGCCCAGCACACAAAGTAGTGTGTATGGGGTGTGCTTCAACACCTGCTGCCGCCAACGGGGCTCGCGCGAGCGTATCTTTCATCTCGAGGGCCGGCAGGGTCGACCGACACAAAAAATCAGCCGCCGCCGTCACCAGGGGCACCGTAAATTACTCGGCCAAACTTGCTGCCCCTCCAGCGCGTGTTTAAAACGTAATTTATTTATTTACACACCCGTAGCGCCGATAATAATTTATTTCTCAAGTTAGCAGCGCGCAGCGTGAGCAGCCGAATCGATTTTGGCGCCACTCGGCCTGCGCAATAAGTAATAAACAAAGGCGGCCCCGAGAGTTACTTAGCGCGGAATTTCCACAATGTTTGCACCGTTTGCACTTTGTTTTGTTTCTGCCAGGCGGGCACAATTTCGCCAGCATAAATAAATACACAGTCCGCTGTCGTTTCAATTCACTTCGTCATTCATATACATGCTAAGTTTAAAATGCGTGTGTTATCATCCGCAACCGAAATTCAACAATATTCATGTTTAGAATTTGAGCGTTGCTTTTCTTTTACCTTTGATGAGAGCACCTGGAAAATTTCCATTATATCCAGGTTTGAGTTCCTACACTCACTATTCATCGCCCAATCCAAATCAGACACTCACCTGAAAACAAACAGAACATTGAATTGAGTTCAATTGTAATTCTAGTGAGTAGTATTGGAAAACATCCATAAGGTTTGATCTAAATTTAGCCTACGAAAGGCATTTGATTGGAAATAATCATATTTTGCTCCATTCTTCACGCAGACGTAAACAGCAAGGAGTTTAACGTGAATATTTGAGTTGTAAACTAATTCTTCAAAAGGTGTGAGAGCAGCGAGGCCGACAAAAAGCTTAAAATCCATTGTGATGAAACTTTGGGTACGCGGAGTGGGATGTATACACTGTGGATGCTGGGTGTGTTTCTCCTCTATGTGTGTTATTCAATGGGGCACACACTCCAAATTGGGGTTTCTATTATTTTGCAGCGGGCAGCGAATTTAATTTGCTTGCTGCGTCGCGGCTAAAAACATACGAGGCCCAAAGGTGTCATTGCTGCAATGAGCGCGAATTCCGCGTTCCACCTGCCCGACGGCCGAAAAAATGTGCGCGACAGGAGATAAAAATTGCTGTGCGGTATGGCATAAAAAACCTCGCGCTCACACGGCCGCTCGGAATAAAGGCTTTTATTACTTTTATTAATCCTATTAAAAATTATCAGCACCAACAATTGCAGGCTTACGTTGTGTTCCGCTTTTTCAGCCGCACAGTGTTTCGGTGTTTTTATTTTGAACAAAACAACTCGCCACTGGAGACGCCAACGGGAGATATGCGCAGTCCTAAAGTTACCAATGTCACAAACTTTATTTAATTAATTTATTTACCCGCTTTAAGCTGTATGGCGATAGCACATTTCACACAATTTTAGACCACATTTTAAAGATCTGAAAATTTCCCTACCGATTTAACACCAGTCGAGAGTTGAAGTAAATTTAAAAATTACCGGCAGATTTAGTTTATCACTGTTTTAAAGCACGCGAATCTCCATTTCGGTCGCCAGCAGTGGGTACTCTACCAAGCTTTGGTGTTATCGATAAGTTATAATTGTCAAACGGGAGAACAAATCACCGCTCTCGACGTCGGCGGATAAACCAGCTCGCCAGGAAGAATTGCAAAACACAGCCAGGCACAATCCATCATTGTCTTTTCGGCGAAAGCTTTGACACTTGTATTTGCGCTGTCAAAACAACCGCCAGGCGAGCTGATATGGATTTCCTCGAAAAAGGCTGTGAATCTGCATGTTGTGGTGGATGGTGGACTGCATTATTAAAAACAGCGAGAGCAGAAACAAGAGCCATTTCATCGACATTGGATGCGCAGAGCGACGATCTCGTCATGAGTGCGTTTTACCAAGTGGGCGGCCCTCAGTTAAAAAAATTATTACAAGTCTAAATTTGTATTCTTTCTTGAATTATTATAATTTGGCAGTCGTGCAATGCGGTTGCTAGCATGTGTGAATGTGAACATGTATACAAACGACTGGATTCTGATATATGTGAACATTTTTAAACCCTGTTTAATTTTGGCGGCATGAAAATAAAGTCTGAACTGTTTGGTTAAAACAATAAGACACAATTCAGTAAAAACATTTTGCACAAGCACTTGCTCAGTTTGTATACCCTTGTTGACAATTTCGCCTAGTGTTGATAAGGTCTTTTATTCCGTATTTTAATTAAATTTTGGTGACACTATTTGGTGTTTCTGAATTATAAAAGAGGGGCGTTGTGAATAGCCCTCGTGTTCTTGACTACAGCTGCTCAACGAGTACAAAAAGCGCGAGCCGTGTTTGCGGTTAGCTTGGCAGCGAAGCAGCTCGGTGTGCATTGGCACCACTCCATAATGTATTTTCTGCATTAGGCACATCCAATTTGTTTGCATTCTTCGTCGACCGGGAGAGAGAAAAAGCAGTCCGCGACGAGGCTAACTCAATTTGCATCCACATTTTTCCTCTTGGCTTTGTTCATATTTAAGCGAATGTGTGTGTGAGCATGAGCACGCCCCGCTTGCTTTCCTCTCTTTGGACAGCTGCTTCTTGCGGCATTTTCCCATTCTCATGTCGAAATAAGTTGAGGAGAAAAAGAGAGGGCAGAGAAAAACACTGCCTTTCCACGGGCGCTGTTTTTCTTTTCGTCAAAAACAACCCGATTCGTCGGTCAGATTCGTTCGTGGCCGATCGATTTTCAAAATCGTAGCTGCTTGACTTGCGTTCTATATTTTTTTCTTCCTCTCCGTTGTCGAACCCGCCATGACGCCTGGTACAAGTTATTGCAATTTTCCATTATGCGCTATCCCCTGCAGACCGGCATGATGGCACAAAAATCACCCCCGCGTGCCCTTTAACTGTCTGTCTACCATGCCTGCCGCCTCCGGGCTCGGGGTGATATGCATTTGCCTGCTTGTTATTTTGATTCATTAGGGACATGGAAGTGGTCGATTCTAGACATTTCAATCAATATTTCTATAGAAATAGATGCAATCACTCTACAATAAGCAATTTTTGATGCAAAACACTGGTTTTGTGAGCTCTCTTGTTTTGAGATTCAAAATGTAATCATTAACCGCGGGAATTAAAAATAGCATTCTCTCTTGTGGTTTGAAATACAAAATTATAATTCCCCCTCACCACCTCAATCATGGTTTTGATGTTACCGTCTTTCAGCTGACTGCGTAGATGCGACGTGGAACTTTGTACGTCATCAATCAACTTTGAAGTTAATCAGCATCAGGCGGAGAACATTGCGAGCGAAAAATTGCTACGTAAACATTTTCCACGGACTATTTATCACTATCCTTTCATGTCTAATTGAAGAAGGTGCGACCTAATGGAAAATAATGCGATTGAGATGCAAATAGGTGCTCGCTGAATTAAATGGAGAGCGGTGCACTCATTCACTCGCCGCCCAAGAAGTGCTCTCTTCTCCAAAGGGCGGTGCATGGAAAACGATTTGCATGATACGCTCAAATCATTACGCGGAGAATAATTTCCAGAGTGCTTTCAGAACATACACTAAGCGGAACGTATTATGCCACCCTCCAGCTGTCGAGTCATCACACTGCTATAAAATTTTAACGATTCTTTTCTGAACACGCTGATTTGCAAAATGAAGCTTAGAGTGCATTTACATTTATCACCTAATGGTATTTCTCATAAGGACCATTACTGCAAGAGGTGTTATTACAAAACGTCCATTCATTATTGTTGTAGTTCCTTATATTGTTATATTAATAATTGATTTTAACTTTTGGTGGGGATTTTCACTCAATATTAAAAGTTCCATCATTGCTACAACTCAAATTGCTTGAGTTTCGGCTCATGCTTCTCGTCCAAAAGTATGCAGAGCAGGTAAAAAGAGGAGATATTTATAGAAAAAGAGCTATTTTTGCAATGACGAAGCGAGCCGTCTAATAATTCTGCTCGAGAGCAAACAGAAAACACGAACCGGCGAGCGAGCGCGGAGGAACAATTTGCCAGAAAGCAAACACTTGAAATTCCATTAGCTGGCCGGCTCAGTCGGAGATAGAATGTTTGCGCATATAAGAAAGAAAAGCGTTGCAAAATCCTCAAGTCGCGAAAACGACGAGAGCCAACGTGTATACATACCTCTTCTTTCACTATTACTGCCAGTGTGTGGAAGCAGTCTTTATTACCTTTTAATATCGTCGCGCACGTATGCGAGATCAGGAACGAAAGAGACATTTTATAGCCCACAATACTCGAGCATGAAGCATTTTTGCGCTGCGTTGAGCAATAAGAGTTGTAAAATAAAACTCTATTTGCCTTTTGTCGACTTACACAATTTAGAAGTAGACGCAAGTGAAGTTGGCGCACTTTACGAGCCGCTCGGTACTTTTCCGCTCACAATCATCTTCAACAGGGAAATAAGCGGTTCTAAGGCCTTTCAAGTGATCAATTATTCAGTGGCCGATCTTGCATAATAGGTACAACCAAGCATGCGAACAGTTCGAAAAACTACAAATTTAAATAGATTGTTTCTGATTCAAATTTCATTTTATTTATCTTTATAAAGCAGCAGTTTCAGCAAAAATAATTTAGGTCTCTCTCTCACACACATTATTCGTAAAAATGTGTTTTAAATTTTACAGTTTTAAGAAAAATTCCACCAACATTTTGATGTGTCAGTTGATAATAAATGGAATAAGCATATTATTACAGATCTCTGTTGCATCCGCCACTGAATATCATAGTTAAAAAGTCGCTGTTGCAGAACTTCCAGCATCTCATAAAAGTAATAGGTATGGGGTTACGGCTTCCCTTCGGGAATGAATCGAACATTGAACATGCTCCCCGCACAGAATAGTTGGCAACAACAAATTATCGGAGATAAGTGCAGATAGGTATAAACTGATTATAAGAGCAGCTTGATTCACTTCGCCAGTTCATCCTGCCGTATTATCGGTTTTCGATGCGCAGACGGAATTCGCCGATTTGTTCCCATTATTAACGAAACACGACGGCCAACGAGCATCCACGGGGACAACGCATATATAAACAAGCACGATATTTGTGTGATGCGCGACATTATTCATATACACACACACACAAGTTGCCGGCAAGTATTTATTGGCCCCAACTCTTTTGGCAATATTTCGATAACCAATAATGCCGACGGCCAAACTACGACAATAGATCATAGGCGGTGGGGCGCCAAGCCGGGCGAGATTTATGGCGGCCCGCGTGTCCGAGCATCGCATGCCAGGTGCCCTGAGCGCGAAATTGCGCTAAACTTTGCTTCTTAGCTCCGGCACAACGGCTTTTTGCTCATTCATCCGACGCTAGGCATGCTTACTTTTTCGAGAAAAGTGTTGTTTCATAGTTTTCCGTGCTCGAAGCGAATAAAAACAAGCCGGAGACATTTCTCTGAAACAGCAAGTTGAACCCACTCAATTGGTGAAATCGCCTGTCTCGGAACACTTGAACAGGGATTTCCTCGTATACAGAAAGGTTTTTTGTTGAGTGCCATCATCATCACATTCGGCGCTGATTCCCATTCATATTTCTTGCCCTGGAAATGTAGAAAAATAAAACGCTGAGCCTTTCTACTCGATTTAGAACGCAGGGCACACCTCCAACGGATGAAGCACGCTGTTGCCATGGAGAAGGTGCTGCTAAGGATTTACAAGGCCAAGCTCAGCGCCAATTAGCTGAATTCATGCCTTTTCCCTTTCTTCGTAAATTATGTGAAATATGTTTGAGAGCGATACAGACTACAGTTCTTCTTAAAGATTTTAAATTTCACAAATTGGTATGTAAAAAATCCAATATTGGAAACAGGTTGAAAGTTATGTCATAAGCTCAGCTATAGTTAATCCTGTTTTTACACTCGAACGAGGAAACCGTTCTCCTAGCAACCCTCAGAGATTTCCCTCGCAACGCTTTCAAAACGAGCAAACAACCCAGGAGCATACGTACTTGATTAATTTTTGAGAATGTTTTGTCGTGGCTACGTCAAACGGCAAGAAAAAAATGGAAAGGTTACGCGTTGGATTTCCCTTCGGGTCAGGCAGCAAAAAAGTGGCGGAAAGCAAGAGAGGGAAAAGTTTTGCCGGCCAACAAGCAAGCCCGATACAAAGGCTGCTCGTGAATAAATCGGCGCAAGCAGGGATGATTTCAAATAATAGCCGCCATGAATAAGGGATAATCTGCGACGTCGTCGGGTGACGTCAAGCAGCGGCTGACCTTCCTCGTGCATTATCTACACGTTTTTTTCAAAGCAGAGGAGCGGGTCTCTCTCTCAAGTGGTACGTGAGCTCCGCTAAGGTACACACCAGCGGTGAGTACAGCCAAGTGCACGCTGGTTGCATACATCAAAGGCGCTGGTGCTGTTTTAGCTTGATTATTGCGATGACGTGATGCTGGGGCCGAGTGCGTTGGATGGCTCTTTACACCTGCGGCCAACACGCACCCCTTTGCTGATGCTGCCACCCCCAGCCTCGCAGCTGTCCCGCCGCGCTTTTGAGTCGCGGAAATTCGTCAGTCGCGCCGTGCTTTTCGGCCTTTGTTCCGCGCTCTACGGCTTCAGGCGCCATTTCAGTGCGCTATAAATTTTTAATGTTTGAATTTACATAATATAATTTTTGACTTTTTGGTTCTTCCGACGTGAACCATGGAATATTCAGCGGCTTTTCCAGCTAACTTTGTGTTCCAAATTTGTTTCAGACCCAAAATAACGCATTTAAATTTAATCTGACCGGTCTACTATGCGTATTAAAGAGGGCGTTGCAGAGAAAACTTAAAATAGGGGCGGTTAAGGAGAGCCCCGGGAGTATTTCTGCAATTATTATTATTTATCTTTTTAAATTAGTCGCAATACCGGAGCATTCTTGGGACACAGAAATTTATCCAGAATAGTTTTTGTTACATCGAAAATAATATTTTTTGCAATTCTTTACTTGATTTTCAACAGTTAACAATTAAGATTTCGAATTTTACCTCTCAAAGCCATTGTAAAATCATTCGACAAATTATTTGTTAGGAGCAGCTTTGCTATCAGTGAAATATCCACAATGATGGTAGCAGGACTGGTTGGCATGTGCGTAGCGAGAAAGCAGACGATGAACGACGTTTTTCCATTATAAATTAATTTGCATCCACAGCCAGGCGCAGCCCCCGCGTGAATAATAACCACAACCGCCGCCTCTGGCTCGAGGCATTTTTCCCCGGCATCAGTACACGCGCTCTCTGTCTTGCATACCGACTATATGTGAACCAAAAATGTACATGCACACAAATTGAGCGAAGAGGAGTGAGTGAGCAGAGCGGGAGTACTCGATTGATCATTTTATGCAAAATGATTGGTGCGAGGGAAGGGGCGGAAGGAAGGACGCAGGAAAGCAGGCGGCGAATTGATTTAAAGTAAATTTCACGCATGCTTAAGTAATCAAACCGAAATTTTATGCATGAACATACAAATGGGAAATTAATGTGGGCGCCCGCGGTTCGCGTAATCCGATTTCGGATGGTTTGTGAATGTGCCATTAATTTCGATGACATCATGTGTGAGTACTCGTATATATATACGCGGCAATAAGTAATAATTTGCGAGCTCACGTGTATGCTATGGCTGGTGCCGAAAAGAATCAGCCGAGCGTCTTTTAATTTTCAGCTCGTTCCGAATCGGTTGAAGGGGAAATTCGCGGAAGGGGTTGAGGGTGGCCAGTATTTGCCATAAACTGGTATTCTTTGTCAGCAAAGGATTCTCGGAACGGATGTATATTTAATAGATATTTCAGCGAGACGATTTACTGCGAAATTCATTTAATGCTCGCCAACAGCCTTTCGAAAATCCATGGATCCACAAAATCAGTCAATTGTTCTTCAAAATATCTCAATTTAACTATGTGGAGAGGAATTTTCCTTTTGTTATTGCATGGGTTATTCAAAATTTTAATGATTTAAAAATATTCAACTTCAATGAATTAAATTATATCTTAGCATTAGTAGTTTAACGTTGTTTTCATTTTGGACCAATGTAGGCTCTCAAGTTGAGCAGTCAGGTGCCGTTGCGTTCGGCGAATTCCCAGATTGATTTGCGCGCGCCACCGGCGAAATATGTAAATTGAGGAGTGCCGCGTAGAAATATACAGGATGCGAAAAGGAGAAATTTTGCTGTTTGCTCGACGGTGCGCGTTGAAAACATCAAACTTCACTATATACACCGGCGTGTTCGAGGTATTATCAATATTCAGTGGGGAGCAAAAATAAAAATGCGAGCTCAGCCGCTGGATTAGAAGGAGGAAAAAATAGCAACTTGCTTTTTAAAAACAAATACGAGTGCTGAATGCGTAAACATCCGCGGAAAAAACTTTTTCTGATACTCTTTCACTTCGGCTGTTCGCGAAGGTTGAAATTTTGGCGCGGCTTATTCACCAAGAACACACAGATATGGTTTTAAACTTTCGCAAATCTTCTTTTTCAGCTCTGAATTTCCCTTTCCTGCAAATTGAATTTTAATGAGTTGCAACATGGAAATTTCCAAAAAGTATTATTTTCAAGTTTTTAAGCGCGCAAAAAACAATCAAGAAAATGCGTGTCATTTATTTTTTGTAGCCGATAAAATTGTTATTTTTTTTAACTAACGAAAAAGCACAATTGCAAATAATATAGCAACGTTTGAGCCAAAAACGTGATAAATTTGAATGAGGCCAAAGTGGCAGTTTAAACTGGAACCCCGAACTAATAGGTGGATCATGGATCGCGTACTGGAAAGTTCAGTTTGTACGGTCGTGGTCATAAAATCCAATTGCAGCGAGCCAACTTTTGACGCCGAACTGCGTTGGCATGTACCTGCGACTGGCCAAATGAATCAGCTGATTAAAGCGGCCCGGCGTGGACTGCTTTTTGAGCAGAAAATATGGCCGGCTGTATTAGAGGGTATGCGATATAAATTACTACATAATGCCGGGCTGCTATTTCGGTCTGTGTATATTAGCGCGCGCGCGGAAGCGCATGGCGGCTCACACAGCTCACCCTATTATAACGGAGCCAATATTCGCACCTCGCAGAAGGCAGCTCGCTCGGCCAACAGCACGCCACGTCTAAATCATCCGATCTCATCGCCAGCTCACGCCAGCCGACGCTAAATTATCATTTCTTATAGAGCCATCTCCGCTGCTTTGACACGAACGCCTCCTCGCTGCAAGCGGCACCAAGGCGTTTTCCTCTAGCTAGCTGCAAGCTCTTTCTAGCGTTGAGTTTAAAGGATGTTAAATGGTTGGTCGAGTGAAAATTTAAACTGATCGTTTTTGCAATTACAAGTAGTGTTTTCATTATTTTTTTAATTTAACCATGTAGGCTTTAAAGACCATCTTTGACGAAGTTTCTGAGCACACCAGTCGATTCTTGAGGGTCGAATTAGGTAAAGTGGATATTTTTTGCGACCAAAAAGTGCAACGCGACGTGCAAACTATTTTTCCCTCCAAAACAATATGAATGCGAGAAGTGCGCATGCGTCAGAGCTGGCTGGATCTGACAAAGGAGTCATTCGTACAGTTGGTCTCTCTGCAAGTGCTCAAACTAGCTCTGACGCATGCGCACGTCTCGCATTCATATTGTTTTGGCGGTAAAAAAGTTCGCACGTCGCTCTGCACTTTTTGATCGGAAAAAATACCCAATATACCTAATTCGACCCACAAGAATCGATTGGTGTGCTCAAAAACTTCGTCAAAGACGGCCTTTAAAGTAAAATATATGTAATTTATTTGTATTTTGCATAAATGTTTTTCCAGCATTTGCAATTTTACTATTTTGTTAATCAAGATTTGTTAGTTCAAATCCTCAAATACCAGAACCACAGAAGGATTACGCACTATATACGACCCAGCATTAGAAAGCAAATAAAAAGCGTCGAGTTCAGACCAGCAGTGGCAGCGCGCCCCTGTCGCGAGGTCCGCTCGCTTGCAAACAATGTGCCGCCTGTTTAACTGCATTTATTATTTACAGCATCACGCGTGATGAAACGACGACTCGAGTTGAGAGCTGAGCAAACGCCGCGTGTGCCGTAATTTGCGCTCGTTTCCACACGGCGCGGTGCACTGTTTGTTTTGCGTTTGCATTTGAAATTTCGCCGGTCCACTTTTGCGCTGCCGCCGCTACTGCATGTTGTGTGTATGCGTGCGTTCGTTGCGCGCCAATGAATAGCGAACGGAGTGACTGCGAGAGGGTTTTTGTTCGAGGGCACCTGTGCTCTCCGCCGGCAGATTGGAGGCGACGATTTTGAGAGCAGGCGACGCTTCACTTCATCGCGCGATTAATTCGTTTACCGACCCCTCCGCTTTCCAAGCTTTGATTTGCACTTGGTTTTTGTTTCCATCGGATATTCATGGAAAGTTTTGATTTGATTTTGGTGAAAAAGGGGTTTCAATTCAATCACGATATCTAGCTATAAATACCATAAATACATATTTATGTATTCTTTGTGAAGCAGCAAAAAGAGCTAATCATTTCGTTTGGGTGTTTATTTTATCACTTTGTGTAGCCAATACATACACTCTATTTGAGCGTTGGTATTAACGGTGATGGTTTCATATTTCGATAGGTTGATTCTAACCTCAATTAATGACAATCTTTAACAAGAACATCGTTAATTTTATTTCAAGCTTCAACATGATATAAATGAAAAATGTATCTGTATGTATCTAGGTGTGCCTATTTGGCGATTTTAAATCGATTTTTCAAGATAATTGCACTAATAATATTTCAGTTTTGTGTAGAAAATTGTACCGAAAAGGCACAATCATTGCAAATATTTTGAATTTCAAACTATTCACATGCCTATATCTAAATTTTATGACAAAATTTCTAAATTTAGAGACATTTTAGAACAAAGTGGATATAAGCTATCGTTATTCCAACTTGAAAATGATGTTTTTGGAACGGCTTATTTAATTAATATAAAGAATTTTTTAATTTTAAATTGAATCTCGAAAAGGGATAAGCCAATCTAAAAAAATGACGCGCCGTGTGCCGCTTTAAAGGAGTTAAAGTAAGAAGATATATTTAAATTAAAAAGTTGAAGCGTTAAACGTCGTCAGAGTGAAGAAAGAGGATCCATATTTCGTCAAAGAACTACTGATTGCTTTCTAGGACGTCTCAAATCCAATTCAATCCCAGGCTCTCATTACAATTTATCCTGCCATTCGTGGAACACACCGAAAAATCAATTTCCATCCGCCCAAACCTTGTCCTGGTTATTCCAGCAGACCGACAGGCATAAATTTTTGCGACTAGAGACGCAATCCCGTTTCGCAAGATCTCTCCCTGCGGTGCGGCCAAGTGGTGGAGCGTCCGATATGTATGGGATTGCGCGGCACCCCAGCCTGGCAATTCCATTTGCCCAAGTGCCAGAAACACGAAGCGCGAGCACGCAAAAAACAGGATGTGTCGCCGCTCGCTCTTTCAAGATGAGACCGCCGCCGAGTAAGCTCTTTTCAGCCAGCCTCAATACACTTCCGGCTGAGCGTCTTGAAGAAAGCAGCCTGAGAAAAGCAGGTATGCAACCGGTGCGACAGGTGTGCTCAACAATAAGCCTATCCCATCTCGATGCCATACCGCTGCAGGCCTCTTTCTTATTAAATTTCTCCCCTATTTACGAGCAGTCGGCTTCAATTCCCTCGACTTAATGAATAATCCGCAAGTCGAACACGCTTTTCGGAGAGTGGGCGTAAATTTCATTTTAAATTAACGCTTAATCCAATAAAATTGCAACTTTATTCCCCTTCCGAAATTCAAATGGCGTGCCTGTTCCCATTATGTACTTCCACACAATGTTGCAATCGCAGGGATCATATTTCAGATTGTTTATCATGAAGTTTTAAACTCGCGTGCAAATATGTCCTAACTTTAAAATACAAAACAAAGCTGAAAAGGTCACTGTTTTCAATTAAATTTTAATTATTTGATACAATCAAAACATATTGTGAAAATAGTTATTTTGGTTTTTATTTCAAGTGAGATCGCTTTCATAAATGTTGTCAATTTATTCCAGGGAACAGCCCTCTCTCAAGCTCAAGTTACCAGCCGGCCATATTTCCAATTTTTTTACATCAATTTATGGATAATCTAAACACTATGGATCAGATTAAAATCTATGACATTAGATAAATGAATTTTGAATTGAACTTGGTTTCTTATAAAATTTTAAACTGTGTACATGTGTCTATAATCAAAAAAGGCTCCAAAGAGCTTTGGGTCAATATCAGAGACTAAGAGCTAGCCATGAATATTTTAAATGCACTATATAGTGTCCAGCAATTATATCATTTCTGACCAAATCTCTTGAAGGCATACATATTGATCGTCAAAGTGCGCTTAAATGCGAGTGAAAATCTCGTTACTGCTCATTCCGCACCACTTCAAAGGTTGAAAGAGGCACATGGCAGACGAGCTGGCAATTATTCCGAGTGACGGTCAAGCGTGTCGGTCTAATTCGCCTTAATATTATGCACAAGTAAAACGATAACGCTCGGCTGCCTTTGGAAACGCGCACTGGATCTGCCGCCTGGGAATCTCTCCCGTGGCGTCGAGGTCGGATTCGGCCGGCTTTTCCACTCAATTCCAAATATCCCCTCGCAAACTTCTCAAAGAAGCAGCCGCCGCCGCCTCCTTTTTGTTTAGACTAGAGACGTAGAGACCTGGATCTATATGCAAAATAGTCTTCCGGCCTGGTGCTCGCCCATCGGGCCAAAATCAAAGGAGGCATTATCTCCTTTCTCCCTGGCTCGCCCCCTTCCGCCGTGCACGGCACCACTTTGGGTGAGAGAAAAAGTCTTTTCGGCAAATGCTGCGGCTATATTTGTTTTGCCCTTGTAGCGGCTCGAGCAAGTTTCTTGCAGTCTTCAAACGAGCTATCACAAAGTTTTTCCCTCCTTTTTTGCCGACAAGGGCGCTGCGGTCCCGGGAAATTAGATCGCGAAATACAAATAACGTGTCGATGACTGCGTGGTAGAGAGAGGAAGCATCAAAGGGTAGTTGAACAAGTTTTGCGTGATGAGGAAAAAGAGGCCCGAGACCGAAATGCCGCTTGATCGAAGTAAATTTTCATGTAATATTAGCGAATAAAAATACGAAAAAAATAGCGAATAAAGAGATAACGACGTGACATAAATAAATTTTTGGTCTGGTTAAGATTAGACCCGCCACTTCTGTTGCCCCGATTGTTGATCCTTGACAGTCGAATGGTTTAAATTAAGGGGGCGGTGGGCGGTAACAAAGAAAATTCAAAAAGCAGTCAAAAATCAATGAAGAGGTTTGTCTTTGTGATTTTGAGACATGATGACGTTACAAAGTTCTTCCTTTTGTCCAGCAATTTTCGGTTAATGCGGAGACCGTTCACAAAAATTCGAATAGATTCTGAATTTTTATCTAAAATTATTCTAACATTATTTTTTGATGCTCATATATTTTAAGCAGGTTTATTTTACTAGTACTAATTAGGAAATGTTTCAGCAACGGTATACTGATGGGCATTGAGACGAGTGTCCTTGCTCTTGATTGTAAATTGAAAATGGGAATGAAGTACGTTTTCAATTTCCCGTGGAAGAACCAACTTCAAGTGTAATCATATTCCCTTTGAGTTTTCAAAGTTTTTGCTGCGAAACATCTGTAAAGGAAAAAGTCAGGATCAGAGTTTCCTGGTATTGAAACAAAAAAGCCGTACTAATTCTATCCATGAGAGAGCTAGTTCTACGAAAATGACGTGAAGTCAAACCACTAACAGCTCGAGAGAGCAGAGCTGTTGGCGCACATCAAGAGCTCATTAAAAGCGCTCTTGCAAACGACGTATCCATTTACAGCGTATTAGCAGTAGTTTTAACTCAATTTAAGCAGCAGTACACTTGGCAAAACAAATTAGCACTCGGCATTTGAGCGGCAACTTTGCACTCGTCAGTCCGTCCCGGGCATCCCCCTGCCGAGTACAAGAAACGACACGCACCTCCAGCAATCCCTGTTCCCGAGGGCCGCCCGTGGAAATAGCTCCCGGCGCGACCTCTAGCTGCTGCAAAAGCCGCACGCAAATTGCGGAATCCAGCCAGCCATGTTTTGTTAACGAGCACCTCTCCCTGCCGTACGTTAACTCTTCTAACAACTCCTTGGGGCCGACCAACGTCGAATCCGACTCGACTGCTTAATTCTGGCTCTCGCACAAAAAGAATGGCGAGCAGAGCACACGGCTTTATCCACCGCGCGATTGTCGGTTTAATGGCAGATGCATCGCAATCAGTCCTAGCCGCCATTGATTTTTCACCGTGGGTGGACACGCAAATTGGATCAAACTCCCATAGGGGCGCCATGATTTGTCTGCCAACTCAAGTTCTTACAGCTCAAGACTTGAAAAGCAAATTGTATTTCAATCAGAGCAGACTTACAAGGATTCAAAGTGTTACTTTGTACAAACCCATTAATAAAATTTAAGTTAAGGTCGGGAACAATGTGGTTCGACCAATCACTATTTCAAATGCTCCGCCAACGACAGTAGTTCCGTTTCCACAATTCCAAAATTTTGACAGTGGGTTGGAAAAAATTAGAACGTCGGATCCTTACATTTTCATTGTTAGATCCTTTGAATTTTGATTTAGACAGAAAATTTTGATAGCAATTTTTTGCGTACAATTTACAGATTTATTACCTTGAATTTTTCAGCTCAAAAAATGTATTCTGCTTCAATTCACTATATGTCCAAATTATCTTTAACACTAGCTATTGTTGAAATGCAAGCCTTTTTCCTAATTTAAAATTTCAATTATAAATTACCAGTAGCCAGAACACATGCATTCAATAAAACTTAATGGTTCTAAAAATTTCCCTTTTAATAATTAATGTAGATAGAAATTCCATCACCATCACGTTTAAAACTATTTTACAATAAAATCATTTCAGACACTCTGTTTTCGGGTAAAACGTGGCGGCTCCGACCTCCGACCACGGCGAGCGGAAAAGGGAGCAGTCTGGATTTTACTGAAGCTTGCCAGCCGCCTCCCTGCCCACACTCCCTCCTGCCTGCCAAGGAGGCAAATTACATTAAGGGCTGCAGTGCCGGACGATAATAGCGAAACGAGAAGCGACAGCGGTGGTGGGGAAGGGGATGAAAGATTTGCAAATAATGGAGCCGCTTGTTACGCCATCAACAGCAGTTCAAACAGGGCGTTGTGCATTACCCAGTATGATTGGAGAGAAAATTCAATCGAATAAAGACGCATTGGAACGAATTGACAAGTTAGTCAACATTTGTATGAGCGTCGGAAGCACGAAGCGTTGAGAAAATATGAATTCGTTGATTTATTCTCAAAATCCTCCGCTTTTTGGATTTGAATTGAAATCCTCATCCTCATTACGATAGCCTTCAAATTTATTCAAATCGTGAGGAGCAACGTGATATTTTTAAATCCACGAAAAATTAATACATACTTCCAGATCCATGCTATAATTAAGATAATAAAGCGCTGCTTGGAAAAAACTTCTATAAAATCGAGAACCTTAGCAAATTAAAATTTAACTCTTACCCTTTCACTTCATAGGTGTTTTCATTCTAGTTATCTAAACGATGGAAGCGAACTAAAATATATTATGACGCCATTGGATAAAAAGTAAAATTGTGTGGAAATCGATTTCTTTGCTATTTTCATTAGTATTGATTTTTACCATATTTTCAACGGTGCAGTCAGTGCAGTAGAATTAGAAATGAAAATGAGTCTTTAACGACTATCCGATTTGCATAACGCATAAATTATGTTCCGCCTGGTAATCATGCCAGCTAGATTAAATGACACCGATGCGAAATAGAAATATCGCGATCGTGGGCCGGGACAATTTGCATCACAGATAATCCGCGAGCACACAGGGGAAAATGATGGCGAGCGAAGTGACAAGCTGAATCGACGCTCGCTGCGCGAGGCAGCTGACTTGCAATTTACATTAATTGCAGAGTTCATTCACATGCGAAATTTAAATGATGCGTCCGCCCAAAATATTTTTCTCGCTTTGCAAATTAAAAAAGAGATGAGTCTGGCGGCGCGCACTTGTACTCAACGGATATGGCGTGCGTGTGCGAAAGCCCTTTTTTAATTAATTTCGCGCCACGCGGAAACGAGAAAATGATCATTCGCTGAATGATCTTTTGCGCCCCTCTTATCGCGGAATAACTCAAAATATGCTGATATAGGGGGCATAAGCCTTCTGGGGCGCGGCAATCATTATTCACGAGTGCTTAGCTCCCTGCAAACGCCGCGAAACACGACCAATAATGATTATTCACTTTCCAGCACATATGATTACTGTGGCCGGAGTGTGTGAAGCTTTTTTAATGAAGCAGCAGTGTGAAAAGAATTATTAATTGAATGGTGGTTAAAAGAGCACGTTTGTATGATGCGCACACAGAGGAGACGAGAGACCGCCAAACTTTGCAGCTTCAAAAAGAAAGTGTGAGTCGTCAGGCCAGGCCATACGTTGCGTGAATACCAAATTCAGCGCTCACTCACTCAGCGAATACGCCTGGGCTTAATTATTTTCGTCTCATTTCTCCTGCTGCTTTTCGCGGCCAGGATATTGCGTCTGTCTCGCTCACCAGGAAAGATTGAAAGGTCATCATGCTGCCTTAAATTATCAACTCTTGACTCAATGAGTAAGAGACGCTGGCCAAAATTGTTATATAAACAGAAGAAAAAATTACTTCTGTAAAGAGTTATTAATAGCAGAAGTGGTTCTCAAGCAAATAATTGCTTGTTGAATTACTGTTCGTTCTTTCTTTTAGAAAGCAAAATCATAATTTTTCGTACCACTTATTTTTAAATTAAAACGAGTGGCCTATAAAGCAAAATTCATCACGTCTCATGACATTTCAAAGTTTGTGTAATAGCTTTCAATAATAGGGATCATATTGATGGCATCGCAACTTGAGATGAGATCTTGTCCAATCAGTTCACTTTACTAATTGATTAAAATTTAGCTGCTTCAAAGTGAACTGGATATTCACTTGGATCGTGAAAAATGAGCCGAGCTACCTCTACATATCATTGGTATCATATTGGTAATTGAGACCGCAATGTGCCCAGCCTGAGTCACCCTGGTTTCCGTTTACCATACCAGAGACGCGAGATTAATTATTATAAGCCTCGCAGAAAATCGATTACTATTCAGCATCCGATTGCAGAAAAGTGCTTTCCAATAATCTGTCCGACAAATCGGTTAACAAAAATTATTGAAACTAAACGTAGGTGAGGATGATATATATGGCACAATTCCCCACTGAAAACGGTAGCAAAATAATTTTCGCTTATTGAATAGACATTGCAGAATTGTCCTTTGGAGTGAATGCGCCCCAAATCAGGATAGCATTGTGGTGTCCCAGCCGAGCGTAAGAAGGGTGGACTCGCACTCAAGTGCAACAGATAATGCGCCAGCCCACTTAATCAACAGCTCTCAAAGCAGCCAGCCATTCGTCTGAAATTTGATAACGAGCGGTGGCGGCGTCAATGGAGTCGGCGTTTGCTCACACGTGTTTGGATAGGCCATTCACTTGTTGCAAAAGTGCCGTCGGCGGGCTATTAGCGACGGCATTTCAAAAAGCAGACACCTTTCCTGCCGCTGCAGATCTGAGAAGCACACATGCACTTGACAACGTGTGAATTTAATGGAGTGCGTTTAGTTAGACGACAGGCGGCAACACGCCCATCGACGGCGTGCGTCCGCGTTGAAACCAGCAGCAGCAAAGAGGGTACAGAGTTTAAAAGCTATTAAATAAGGAAGAACGGCCGACCCGTAAAAACCTAGAGAGCAGTATGGCGCACGTGGAATTTCTCCCGTTTGGCTACTTGGCGAGATGGGTCCAGGGCGGTGAAAAACAGTCTAGGTGCGTTTTAAGACATCTTGGGAAAATGAGTTTTACTCTGTTATAGCGCAACCGGACAGTCAAAGTTATGGTCTCACCGGGTCTCACGGACCACTGTTGGTAGTTTAACTCGGAAGCTTTGGTGATGAAAACTGATAGTTACTAAGAAAAAGAAACTTGTCCATTTCTATATTAAATCTTTAACCAAATTATGAATAACAGCGTTTTGACCACTGACTTTTGTTGATTAAAAATTTCAAAAGCTACGAAAAAACCAACAGAGATATCCTATAGTTTTTTCCAATCAAAAATCTTCCATTTCCAAGACCGTTTAGGTCTTGCAATACATAAACGACAGGATTGGTGAACCAGTCTATGAGCAGATGCATCTCCTAGATAAGTATTCAACAAAAATAATGTACTGTAATTCAGGATTTGGAATATTCCGGCTGTGTTGCTCTCAATATTGGCCTCAAATGCTCAACCAGGTCAATTATTTGCAACCTAGGAAATTACTTTTTTGACTATTTTTCACATCCCTCGACTAGAGCAAGTGGAAGTGCTGGAAAATTTTATTTCTGCCCGGGCGTGACATTCGACTTTCTTCCCTGCTAGTAGAGAACTTTTATTATCAGATTGAGTGACGTGGACGTCGGTGAAATAGCGTTGCGTGATAGTTGTCAGGGGAATAGTGCAGGGAATCGCAGCAGGAATTAAGGCCGCCCCGCCAAAAAGCGTAAATGCACCGGCGGCTGTGTCAACCGCGATTATGGAAATGCAAAGAGTCAGACGCGCGATCCATCCGAATCTGTTACCTGTCAAATTTCCACCGAATCGGTGCTGCCGCGCGATTGTCGGAAAGGCGCACAGCTGTTGAATATTTCAGGGGGGAAAATGTGTCGAGCAAACCGCGGCAAAGGGTTGCTTGCGTCTGGCATTTTCCTTCTCTGCGACGGAAAACACATTTTTTGCATTTACCACCGCACGACTGGGAGACAGCACGCGTCACGCCGCCACGGATATTAAAAATATAGGGTGTGAGTGCATGTGAGTCTCGCTTTCTGTGAAACTCCATGGGACAAATTTAATGCCACGCAGGTTACTTTTCCCAGCTTTTCTACGACTTCTCTGAAATTGAAAAGCGCTAACAGAAAGGAAGAACTTTCTTATTTTCCAGAGCGTACCAAGGATGCGCTTGCTCACAACTATATCCAGCACAATTCTTGGAAATCAGAGACACTTTTAACTTTGTACTCACAACAAACTTAAAGACTCTTACTAACCGGCTAAATCATAATCTATTTTTTTTGCTCTTTTTATCCCTGTCCGAGGACCGGAGGACCGGGAAGGGCGCGCACTGCACTAGCACGAATGCTGAAACCTGGGTCCCAATAACACCGCGAACGGATAACATGGGCGCACCAGGCCGCACAGGGACCCAGCCCACTCAAGGGCCACATTTGTGGATTCCAAAGAAAAAATATTTAGTTTAAACTATTTTCTTCGGGTAACATAAAACAACTGTGGAAATTGGCAAGATGCAATCAATAGCTTTTACCATTTGGAATTACAAAAAAAAAACGGCTCGTTGATTTAATTGGCTGCAAAATATTCGATTACAAAACGTGATTGACACCATCTACCACGTGTTCCAATACTTGAATCTCTTAAGGGGAAAAACACAATGACCGAAATTAAGCTTATTTATTTTTAGCATTTTTACCATCCAGTTGAGCGCGCAAAATACGTTGAGCTGAGAGTTTTAATCTCCCTTTGTCTGAATTTCAAATTAAGCGGCTGCTGCGCTTCCCACTAATGGTAAAAATGTCATCAGAAGCTATGCAAACAGAGTTCGTCCCTTTGACGCAATGGATTATGGAGGCAATAATTCCTATCCTAAATCATGTTCATCCCCATCAATATCCAGCGAGTAAATAATTGGCTTTGGGGGAGGAATAAAACAATGATTGCAGCTCATAATCCCCGGCAGCGGCAGGAAGTCCCCCGAGGCATGCCGGGACATAAAAAGATAGCATCTTCCCCCGAAAGTGCGGCAGTTTTAGCAAATATCCGCCAACTTGGAAAGCATCTCATGAATCAATAACGGCGAACAAAGAAAGGAGAAGGCATGAATAAGAAGAAAAATCCTTCGCGAATCTGCAGTTCCTGTTTGTTGAATATTTTAAAATTTCCGTAGCAGCTTTCGGAGAAGGTATGAGACCGGGCCGAAAATTTGAATCCCAGGCAAAAACTTGGTCCCGTACGCTTAGGCAGACTTTCTAAATATGCGGCTGGCACAGCAAAAACGCCGACGGCATGCCCATTGAAATTTCAGGGAGCAACAGCGAAACTTTTGAACTCCGTCGGAACGGCTGCGAGGGGTGACGTGGCACGAGAGGAAAAACGCGTGTCGTGTCCATCCTTGCAAAAAGATAAAGCAACAGTGCGTCTACGTATGTATTTACCCATGGCCAGAATCCGCCGAACACAAAAGCGGGCGGGCACCAAAGGCGGCCTTAAAGCGGCTCCTCGCCTGCCTGACACAAAGAAGCGCGGCGAGACAAAAAGGAAGCACTGTATTACACTAGTAGGACTTTCTGCGTCGGAATCCAGGCAGGCTTACACGCTCCTTTTTTTCTCTTTCTCTCTCGCACTCGTTATCTCATATCCCCATTATTAGGGGGAAATCTCTTGGTGGCTGACGCATTGGGGCTTGCTGTTGTTCGGAGACAAATGAGCAACCCTGTCCGACTGACTCGCCTGCTGCCGTCGCTTAAGAAATCAGGCAGGCCCAGATGTGCAATTCGCGGAGCCGAAATTGATTTTCCTCCTGGGACCTTACCGCAGGTGGATTTTTCACTCGTGCTTCCCTAAAATTGTCCTCCAGATTTCACTCTCATATTTAACATTTCAAATCAATATGATCGATTAAAAGCACAGGATCGAAGTTCAAATTTTGTGAAGTAAAAATTTGTTGGAAAACAGGCACAGCCCTTTGATTCTTTGAGTAAAATAGATAAAAAAATAACTAACCTATCATTTTAGAGGATCAGAAACAACTTCAAAATATAAAGCACTTTTTTAAATTTAAAGAGGATTATTTCTTAAAAACCCCTTTTTTGTTACATAAAATTTAATTTCGTAAAATAAAGACGAAAAATTTAACGTCTTTTTTCCTTATTGCAGAAAACAGGCAATATATTTTGCAATATCTTTCTGAGAGATATATAAAGGGAGAAGAGAACACAGGCACAAATAATGCACGTCAGCTATTCACACCGGTAAAAGCCAAGTTTATTCTATTATACAGGAGGGCCCAGGGTGCGGTAAAGTGAGACAGAAAGAGCGGCCTTAATCTTGATTGTAATTTAAGGAGAGAAGGGTGGTGATTTTATTTATAATGCACACACGCAGAAGGCACTAAATGAGCGATGAATCATGGAGCGAGTCCTAAATTATGCCAAACAGCTTGGGTGTTAATGTTGCTTTTCAGGATTTTGGCTTTGTTCTCTCAAAGGGCGACTGCAAATATAATGAGCGCTGCCGCTGGCATAAATCACCGTCTGGAGCAGGCGAGGGTGTCTTTTGTGAGCTTGCGGACACCTCCACTCCTCGGCGATAAGAGCCATGAAACCAGAGGTTTGGCCTGTTTTTATTTCATTCGTGTCTCACGAACGATAGGAGAACGTGCTTGAATTTTTTGCTGCGAAAAGACAAAATGTTGAAACCAATCTTAAATTAAGTGATTCAGATCAATTTTGTCTTGTTTTACCTCAAACCTTGAGTTTTGGTGATTTTTTTCCTTATGTATAGCTACAGCAAACTAGACAAGTTTAACGTCTCTGCGAAGACGTTCTTTTAATTTAGGCAGGAAAAATATTAAAATTATCGATTTGGACTGAAATGAACCGATTCCTGGAATTTGGAAAGTCGCCTACATCCGTTAAATGTAGCTTTAAAAAGCAGTACTCTTGTTTCCAGTCAAATTGTACCAAAAACACCGTTTCCAGTGCAAAATATTAAATCGGTGGAAATAAGAGCGCGAGTATTTCTATATATCATGTACTTTCTAACTTGTTGATGCAATAAAGGGCCACTTTTTCTTCTATTCTCCTCTCGCCACGTCCCTACACGGAAAAACGTGCGAGAGGGTGAAATATAATAACTTGAGGGAGTTATGGCGAGTCGCTCGGGGGTTGCTTTCACCCCCTCGCACAAATGTTGACGCCTTGGATGGAACAATGAGTGGCATATAATTAGAGAGCGAAAATGAGCAAAGCGATTAATCGATCATGCTGCCGAGCGAACATGGGAGCATCAATCACTTTGCGAAATCTCGTTTAAAAACGTATTTTCGCGAAATTTCCACCTGATCTAAATAAACGGCAATTAGCGTGCGGTACCATGGGCAGACAAGCGTGAAATACGCCGGCTCTCCCGTCCGTTCACGCTTAAAAACCGCGCGTGGGGGATAAATAAGAGCACGCCGCTTCGTTTTGAAGCGAATTATTTATCGGTCATTGCAGCTGCCAACCATAATACTTTTTGCAAACAAATAAATCATTTGATTGAAATTTTAGATTCGAGAGTAATTTTAATCAATATAATGAACAAAATTATTGAATAAAACTATTTTATCTTTGTTAATTCTCACCAAGTCATGGGAATATTTTTTTTTAATTTTCAACTTTTATAAAACATAAATATATTTTCTGCTTTAGGTATATGGCGATAGAATATTTGAAAAATCCAAACTTGTACAAATTCTCATTTTTTATGTTATTTATTTTATGGAGAGACATGACCCGTCTCGATCATCTGTTAAATGTGTTGAAAAGCATATGAATTTGAATAAATAATTTAAAACTACGATAGACGATGCCTTGCTTCCGCTGCCGTGTGACCGAACTTCCGGTCCTAACATAGCGATCAGCACTCAATGCGCCACCGTGCTTGCAGCCAAATCCGCGTTGGTCCGACAGGTGGCCTAATTATAAAGCTGTTGGAGCGCACCAAATTTTTCATCCGTTGCTCTTTGCTCTGCGATTGGAAAAATAAATAAACATTTATTTGTGATTCAACATAATGTCCGATTTTTATTTGTTAACAAGTTCGGCTAACTCAGATGAGTTTTCGACTGCAGATTTGAATAGCATAAAAATATACAATTACAAGATTTTTTAATTAATTATTTAAGTATTCAGTATACAGCATTTTTTTAGTACCGTCGGTTCTGAATTTATGAAAACCAGAGCATTTTTTTTTAAATTTAAGGAAATAGAGAAGGAAAATAATTCCTTTGGAAAAACGTTTGTATTTATTCCTGGTAAAGAAATGCTCGGTTAACTCTTTGTTCATGAACAGACAAACTGAATATTTTGCCATGTTCTTTGAAACTTGACAAGATACTTTAAAAATATATCTGATAATCTGCCTGAAATAAATTGGAGCACACTTATTGGCAAGTAAGACAGAAGTCTTAGTTCCAGAAGCAAGTTCCAAATCGACTATTTTAAAAAAAAGTTAGCGTACGATATTTTTGTATGGTCAATGAATTTAAAAAGAAGTATTACATCATTTCTGAACCATCAAGTTTATTCGATATCCTTGCTTCTTTATTACTTTTGAAGTAGTTTAATCAATCTCACTCGTCATTCAGTGCCTGCCACGGCATTATTTGTGAATTCAGCTCACAGCTGTTCGCAGCCGCTTCTCGGGTGAAATTGCAGACCGATCAAAAACAATCAAAAGTGCGCACGTTAGTATTCTCGAGACACAGCGGCGGCGGTGGAAAACAAGAAGACGACTGACACGACTGTGCGGTGCACGCTTGCATAAATCATCCTCCAATATTGACACTCCCGTGTGCACGTAGGAGACGCGAAATTTAAATCCGAGCAGACGTTTGTCAGGAAAGACATTAATCAGAAAGTAAACAATCGGTATAAAAGACTCACCTATCAGGAGCAGGACGCACAAAGCACTGACGGAATAGTATCTCAACTTATTGTTAGCACACTTTCTGGCATCCATCGTAGAAAATCTATTTTTTTGTTTTTTGGCTGACTGGCTCACTTTCGCACTGAGGTCGAACTTGGGCGCGATTAGAGGTCAACAGGACATGGTCATCGCACGTGTTGTTGGCCAGGAGATGCACCCTCGAGCGAGTGGACGAAGAGGTTAGCTGGGCAGACCCGCGCGCCTCTGAACCCCTTGCAAACTGACGATGCAGACTGCTGTGCACCGGGTTTATAACAGGCCGGAATCGTGGCTGCGACTGAGTGAACGCATGCGTTGCCCCCGGCCCGCACACCAGTACCCATGCTGCCCCCGCAGCAGAGCTCGCCGGAACCTGCTCGAATGGAAAATGAACGGAAACGGGAGTCGGCGACAGCGTTACATTTGGCTGCACTTAGTCTCCGTAATTTCTATTTCAATATTCTATTTGTGAAACTTTGCTTCATATTTCGAATCGAGGGAGCGGAACTGATTAGGACTGGTGGAGAGAGTTAATCATTATTTATTGATGGAGCAAAATTAAACTTCTGACGCGAGTTTTTTTTTTGTTTTATAGAAATGAGATGATGCTACAAAATCTACAACAAAAATACACGATGCTTTGAGCTTAGACTGTTATAAATTCTGTTTTATTTTGATTTTGATTCATGGAAAAATGTTTCGATTGTAAGCCTTTTTTGTGATCACATTCCAAGCTTCGATATTAATATATTTTGCTGTGCTGGGAATGCGTGTATGAAAGTTGAAGTCTTTCGATCTCAATATTTTTGCACGCCAATGAACCTCAAAATACCTTAAAAAGCGCCGGATTCGGTGGAAGCTCGTTGTTTTCAAGTCACCTCCTCTCAAAAAGAGAGTAAAATTTATTTTTCCCTTTGAACTTTTTTGACGACGCGCAGCACCCGGCCGATGCGGAAAAGACAAAAAGTACTCCAGCACTCGGCGCACATTCTTTTGTTTTAACAAGCTACCCAGCATGAAATTTTAATTACTTTTTTCAGCACTTGAGTTGGCGCGGCGAAAGATAAAAGCGGTGGTGGCTCTGCGCGCAAAAGCCGAAGACGCGCGGCGCCGCTGCGGGGGAGGAGAGCCGCTCGCGTTTTTGGCGTTTGCATTGGCATGTATGCAAAGTGCCTTTACTCGCTGCTGTCCAATCTCTCAGCTTGCGATGGAGAAATTCAAATCAATTTTTAAATAGCCACCACTCAATTTATAATTCATTTCCAAAACAGAGGGGTGCTGAGTCTAGTGCATTATTTGGAGCCTCATTTACGAACAACACGATGAAAGCAACAAGGGTTGTGGATATTAATTGCAAAGCATCACTCTAGAAAAATAAATAGCAAGAATGCCAAGCTTTAGGGTGGGATTGTTCAAGATTAATCAAGAAGCTGTAGGTTTAGGAGGCTGATTTTCGCGACAACCTTGAACATGTGGCTTGAAGTGATGTGGCAACGCAGAAAGCGTGCATTTTAGCAGAAGGGGGTCGTAAAGTTGAGCTTCACAACATAGTGCTAGAGATGGGGTTGTCAAGTTTTCGTCGGTAACTGGGGTTTACCATGGATTTTCCTAAGTTTTGCTCAACTTTGTGTGTAAATAAAAATTATTTAAACTAGCTAATTAATGTTTTTGCATGCGCAGTATCCATAGAAAATAAAATATATAGAACATTTATTTAAAATAAAATATAAGCTTAAAAAGAAATTTTAATTAAACAATATCTTTCTGTACGTTTGTTAATAAACATAATAATGAATTCTAGTTTAAGTAACAAACTGAAATCTACTTGCCTCGTCGTAATGTGCACACGCATTACAGGGGAAAAGTGGCGCAGAGACGTTGAAAAAGCGGGCGGGCTGCGAGATCCGCTCTCGCGCTAACGCGGCGTCTCGCGGGAAATCACAGACTTCTGAAAAGAGCGTGATTGACAGGATATCGTGGTCTCCCGAGGTCAAAGGTTGCTCGTGGTTTGAATACACTGCGTGAGTGTGTGTGTTCTGCGCGCACAAAATGTATCATTGGCTTCGGGCTTCGACGGACGAGTTCAGTTCTCCCTGTGAGTGGGTTAGTTATTATTTACTCGTTGGCTATTGACTTTGTGCCGCCGCCAAAGTAAATCATCTGATCGCCAGCCTGTGCTCGTAGCCGCTCGGCCTCTTTAATTATTTACAGCGATTGCGAAATCAAGCCGCTGAAGTACGCACTAGTACTTAAATCTTTTCACGAGGAAACAGATATGCTTTGCTTTTTTATAGTCATGTTATTTATTTCTATCGTTAATCGTTACTGTCTTGCATGACAGAATTTTTCAAATCTTTAATCATGTTATCTATCTCGCGATTTTTTTTAATCCGTGCAGTCTTGTTGCTTTAATTTCATCGTTATCAGTTGAGGCGCTCTAAACCTTTCGTCATTTATCAAAATTTCATAAGGATTCTCTCAATTTAAAACTTTTGTTCCTGTTTAGATAATCTTTCAGATTTCGCACAAGAATTAGTTTACTTTTACTTAAAATTTATTACTCATTTGCCTATTAAACGCAAGGAAATCGTCAGAATTCAGCCAAAATTTATATTAGATTGATTGAAGCGCCTTTTCATACAGGGTATGCGAGCCCTGGAACGACCTGCCACCAAGTTTGAAGGACTGTGACGCATCAAAATTCCCCTCCCTGTGCTAGCAGTTCATGTGGTGCAATTTTTGAAGTGTTTGTGAGCGTTTAATTCATTAATTTACGGCACGTGTCGACGACGAATCAATTTTTTGTGTCGGGCGTTTAAGCAGATCCCTGCATGCTTGTCCTTTTTTGCCATTGTTCATTAATTCAATAATTTGTGCATGTACATATTTAGCAATAAACACAGTATTATAATATAACGTTTTTAATGATTAAACTTGAAAAACCTTGAATGTTTCCAGAAACAGCAGTTTTCAATGATATTTATCTTGCAGTATATTTTTAATGTTAAAGGAAAACTCTCATGTTTAAAAATAAATTTGCTTGTAATTTGGATTTCCCTAATGCAAGCGATCTGTTGTAACGATGCAACAAAAACAAGAAGCGTTCCATGAGGTGGAAAAAGAGATGCGATTTCTTGCGGTGGGTGTATTTTTGAGCGGAAATTTCTAAACAAAAACAACTTGGATTGCCCCTGGAACATAAATTGTTTATTCGTCTTCGGTGCTCGCGTCCCAGGAAACAACAGATGGTCAGTTTTTACGGCACGTTTTCTTCTCTTTTTACAGCCCGACTGTAAAGCTGACAGTAAAAACTGCGCTCCACTTTTTATCACTTACTCTAGCCGGAAAAGGAAATTTCATCCATTCCATAAAAACTCAAACTCGCGTGTGTGTACCTCTTGGCAGAACTTCTCGCAGCGTTTTGGCAAACAAAACGCACTCAAAGCGCTCGAGATTTTTGGCAAGTATAAAAATTTCTGCGATTTGCATTGTCCACTGCGGCCATCAACTTTCCGCACAACAACTTTCTCTCATTTTTCTGGTCGTAGTTTGCATTCATTAGGACAAATCACCCCCTAGACGCAGCACCTGCACGAACAGCAGCCCTCCGACGAGATTTCACTGTTTTCATTGCAAGGGGGCGAGTCGAACACGCCGGCCATATGCAAATGATCATTGTTATTTACAGCCCTCTGAATACCTAGCTGTTATTCGTTATTTAGAGCCTCGGATATTGCATTATGAGAGAACGGCAGAGAGAGAGAGGAGCATGACAATAATATACACGCGCCCAGCCAAACAAGCAGAGAGGCTCCGCATGAATGTATGTAAATTCACGTAGCTTACAAAGTGTCCCTGTGTACGTGTAAAATGTTATTGTCACAACGCGACCTTCTTCTCTTTCAGTGGACTGATTCTATCGTTCCCTTTTCACTGTATATTAAATATTAAAACTGCTGATGAGGCCTGCGGGGCCAAAACCGTAAGAACAACGTGTAACAATATATTTTATATATTATGAAATTAGATCCTCCTATTCTTGATTTTTTACCGCATATAGATTGAAGCTATTGTAAAATATATTTTGAGGAATTAATTTAAAAAAAAAACGAACCTCGTCAATAGCTTTTATTTCAATATTTCAAAAGAAGCTTGGTCTCATCACGACTAGAATCCTCATGACACATTAGAGTCCTGTGGTTGTGGTAAGCATAAACGTTTTGCCTGTAACGTCGTGTGTGTGGACGATATTTATGTATTTGCTTGGGTCTATACTGAGCACAGAGCGTAATAATGTAGCTTTAACTTGCGTTTTTGCATTGCCAAGAATAATATACGTATCTCAGTTCGTTTGTAACTTTGTGCTACTCCCGTTTCTTCGTCTGTTTGTTTGTTTGTTTGTTTGCGAAACAGTAGTCGGCGTAAAATCTCGCGACTTTATATAATATTCTAGCGGGTGTGTGTATTATTCGTTGCGCAAAAGCCAGCCAGCGTTATACGTAGTGTGTATGTATTCTAACCTTTCTTGTTCTGCCTGGATACTGCTGCCTCATTTGCATAAAGCATTGGTAAATTATTACACAGTCCGCCGTCAGCACAACCTCGTTACGGGAAACAAATATTTACACCATTCGCTAAATTTGCTCCCAGCGCATGGAGGACAAAACATCAAACAGCTTTTGGCAGAGAATTTGTGAGCTAAATCAACAAGCCCCACTGGACCGGTCAGGAACAAATTGCTAATTTTTTTCAATTTTAGCATATACCTCGATGTCGCACAGCTCTATATGCGTTCAGGGAATTCTTCCAATGGTTTGTTTGTTGTCCTTCCAAAAAATGTTATAAAATTCTGAACTATACACTTTAGTCAATTATTCTAATTTACTCACACTTTCGGAGGAGTGCATTCACATGCAGCACAATCCTATTTGAGAAATTATAAAATGTATAAATTTTTCTTTTCCTAATCACATCCAGCGACTTAACCCCGTTGTTAACAGAATTTTTGAAAACACAACGAGGACAGTTACCAATTACAATTTTTTCTTTTAAAAAATGCATCCCTCGAGTAAGTAAGAGATCCATTCAAGCACTAGAATGGACCAACAAATTAGGATTTTTTTTCATATTAACGAGCTAGAGGTGCATCTGATTTAAAATGGTATACGCTCTAATATTTTTATTTCTTACTTCCACAATACAACGAAAATTCAGTGGGCTTTCTTAAATGTGTGTTTTTAGAATATAGTGCAGTTCACTCTCCAAAGTAAATGGAAAAGAGAAGGCAAACCGCTGCAGCCCTCTATTACAATAAAATACGCCGAGTGGTGCGTTATTATACTCGTTCAGCACATATATTATTTTCATTTAGTGAGGAACAGAGGAAAAGAGAAGAAGTCCATCAAAGTGCGTGTAATTGCAGTCCGCCTACAGCAGCACGACGAAAATGTTTTTCTTCATTAACGAGAGACCGGCAGGCTCTTCCCCCGTATTTTTCCACTTAAAGAGAATTTCTCGTCGGTCCACTTTTCTTTCTTCCTTTTCCCTCCGTGTATAGCCAGCAGCAGCAGCGCGAGTGTGTAAATTAAAATTCTAATTAAGGGATATAAAATGGACGGGATAATTGCTTTCTTTTTTAACAGCGGGCGGCGGCAGCAACAACGCGGCATCCCTTTCATTTATTTTGTAATTACAGGAGGATAAACAAGATTTTATTGTGCACGAGTGCCGTTTTACTCTCTTTTGCCGTCCCGTCTACATTTGTCTGCAGTTTACTAAAAACATGCGAAATACTAAATACTCTGCACCGCACATTAAAATGTGTCTGTGCTGCGGATGCAAATTGCGATGTGGAATTCATTCGATGAGAACCTGATGCAACCCCTCTCTATTTTGATGGTAATGCACGATGTGGTGTCGGGTAATTCACTTTTGTGGCCGCCACCTCTACACAATAAAGTTGTAATGCGTTGAAATTGCAAACTAGGAATTAGCTTGCATCACTAACTTGGCATCTAATTCAGACGTGTTGGTAATAATAATCCACAGAAAACCTAATTTATATATTTATTGAATTAAAAGCGCATGATAGTTTCTAAATATGTGAAGCTAAATAAGCAGCACCCATTCGGCAGACCGGACTAAGTGCGTGAGGTTAATGTTTTTCAATTAATTCAGTAAGCATCATATTACCCTAGACGACCCACGTCACAATCCTTTTCAAACAATACTATTTTTTAAAAAGCGCATAATTAATACGTGACATAAAATTGGAGGCCGTAGAATTTTGGGTTGGTGTTATTGTTAAAGTTCTCAATTTTCAATCGTGATAGTAAAAATAATTATGATCAATTCAAATAAAAAATTTTCACAGAGGTCTAGCTAGTTGTTTGACAAAACCAACGTATATAAAAAAAATTGCCGCTTTCAAATGTCTAGGGGCACGTATTAATACTCGGACTCGAAAAATTCAAATTACAATCTTTTATTCAAAATGTTACAGCAATGAAGTCAGTCAGAAAATGATTTGATAACAGAATTTAGATCAGTATATTTATGCACTGCATGCAAAGCAAATTCACAACAAAATGTGTATAAAAAGGCATGATTTAACTGGAGGCTCACGCTACCGCTGATGGAAAAGAACAAATTTGCGTGATGTTTTCAACAAATCCGCCAATCAAGCCAGTATTATCAAGCCCTGCGCTTTCATCAGAATCAAAGCGATGCCTGATATATAAAAACGGCGAAAATTAAATCCAGTCACTTTTTCTGTCACGCACACATCAAAGCACCAAAAACTCGCGAACCGACACAGAATACCAAATTCAGTGAGCGCACGCTGCAAAATATCCGGGCAAGTTAATTTGAAAAAAGCAGCAAATAAGGCAATAATTCCACCCCCGGCCTTCCAGTGACGCAAACAAACAGCACACGGGAACATTATTTGTACGTATACGCTTTTCCTCTCTCGTTCACGTTGGATGTTGGATGGAAATATAAAACGCTCACACATTGCCCTGGGTGACGCGCTCAAACATCAAACGCTTTTGCACAAGACGCGTGTGTTACCGTCCCGCGCATTTACAACACCCAAACCAACTCAGCACTGTACGAAAGGCAACCCGTTTTCAGTAAAATTTTCTTTGCATCATTGTTTGAGTGATGCTAAGAAATATATAAATGCTTATTTAATTTTTTGAGAACATGAAAATCGAATTTTTAGGAAACTTATTTTAGGGTGTTAATTCACCAAGTTAATTCACTATAGTTAAGGTCCAGAAACATTTCACCCTTTTTTGCACACGCTCGTTGATCCATCGTGTCTTAAAAATTAGCGTTTTCAAGAATAAATAAAGGAAAAAAATTAATGCCTTTATAAGAATGCAGTAAATTTTAAACTTTTTGCAGCTGTAGAATTGAGGTATGTTTTATAACATTGCTACAGGAGTGAACTTTCAAAAATATTAAACATCCAGCGAGCAAGAGAGAGAGAGAGAGAGGCTCGCTCACAGCCACGAGCGACACACGGTCTGTGATTAAAGGCATAGCAGCTTATTTCGCAAACACGCCCCGTTTTCCATCTTTCTAATTAGTCCTGTCACACGAGCCATTCACGAATTTTGCGCAGCGTGACGTGAATTGCTCTTTGATCTGGTTTTTATGCTGTCTCTTGCACGATGTGGTGAGAGGGAAATCGCTAGAGAGGCCGTGTCTTTGCGCACTGACTGGTCGCAGGACAGCCAAAGATCCATGTGCAGACCAGTCGTGGGTAGGGTGGCTCGCTGTTTGATATCTGCAAATATCGATATAATCTACTTTAATTCTTTTTTAAATTCAAAATAGATTTTTGTGAAAATTTAAGGTACGTTACTACTTGCCATATGATTGCTATCGTCGTAGCGAAAATATAAATCATCTGTTACAAATATGGTGCTGCCATCCAACTCGAAAACAGCGTCAAGTATTTTATTTGTTAGTCGCATGAGAGCAAATTCATCTTTTATTTCGTATCTTCTAAATTTGTCATCTTCAGATCTCCAAATAAAATCACCTAAAATCAGTCAAATTTCATTATTTTAATTTTATCTCATTCTAATGAGGATTTTGCAATAGAATAATTTAAATGCTTCAAAACACAAGCTTTTGAAAATTATGTTACTTATGTAAAGCAGACATGTATGGCTCTGCCACTGAGATAGTCTTTATCATACAAAAAAGATTGCAAATCTAGAGTTTGCTAAAATGAAAAAACTCGTTATATTGCCCTATTTTTTCTTCAAAACAAGATATTTTTAAATATTCGAATGACTATCACTCGAGGAAGGCATATTTCGGGTGAAATATTATGTTCAATTTTAGGAGAGATTAATCATTTTCATTTAGCATTAGCCAGCAATTCACTAAAACTCATTATTTAGATAGAGCAAAATTTATTACTCTAACCACTCGCCACACTTCCATCACAAAATTACATTATTAGTTGGAAATAATGCTCCATTATGCATTGAAGCTAGTGAGCAGCTGTCAATCGGCTGATGCCGCAGTCTCCAACTTTAGCCAGTGCTGAGGCGATATTGATTTTATGAGCCCTGTGTCATTAACACAAAACTAAAATTCGCATCCCTTGGCGTAGACATGCGGAACTAGAATACTAGATTCGTTCGCCTCCTGCTTTGACAAGTTGTTGGTTGTTGGTGATTTTCAGCGTTAAGTGACCGTGCTAAGAAACATCGCTGGCTGCAAGCCAAACGAAATTACCTCCGTGAGTAATATAAGAGGCTTCATTAGGTCAAGCCCGTCAAAGTTTTTGTGCGTTTGCCACCGCCGCAGAAATGAGTTTGCACCCTTTGAAAATGATATTATTTTTTTCAGCTGCGGCCGCTATGCCAGCACTTGTAATTAACCAACTTCTGTGTGCGTTGGCTTTTCCGTGTAAAAGCCCGTTTATTTTTGCCCCGTAACGTAGAAGATTGGGCGTGGAAAAGCTAAAGCCGACAGTTTTTCATCCTAAAAAGCTGCACCGTCAAAATTATTTGCTAACGCATTCTGATAATTTGCACGCGGGAGCTTTTAATCCGCGGAAAACACCCTTGGCACAGCGTTTGTGCACCAGGATAGGGGAGTAATTTATAACATTCATTTGCAGACTCATTCGACCCACTCAGTAATTGGATATTAAAAGTCGGGCGCACGCGTCTATTTGTCCATCCGTATTCGCTATATAAGCATTCAGAAGTGGCAATTTCTGATATTACTTTTCCTAACAACTATGCTCTCAATTTGTTTGCGTTTGCTGCACTCGCCTCTAATTAGCAGCATGCTCGCTCTATTTATCTGATTGTGAGCACTTTAATAAGACCTTCGGCCTGTTTATAAACATTAGTGATACCACTACAACGACGCAGAAATGATGGTAAATTATCCATAATCTTTTCATTAAAAACGTGTGTGTTTTAAGAAAAGCTAGAGATCAAGTCTTATTTCATATACATAAATAAAGGGTTTCATTTTTATTTTAAATATATTAACTATATTATACTGATATGTAGCGAATAATATTGAATTGTAGCGTTTCTTTTTTAAATTCTGAAACGGGGTGCACTGCGCCCTATTTAAGTTTTCTTAAATTTACCGAGTAATATTGAATTATAGCGATTTTTAAAAATTCTGAAACGGAGTGCACTGTACCCCACTTCAGTTTTCTTATATATTTGCGAAAGCTCTTAAAGTTTGAAGCCAACAACATAATATGGCGCCGCCGTTTGTAACTCACGTCAGATTTTAATGCATTCCGTTGCGATTTTAGACTCAATATTGAGTACATGCCAAAAGTTCAAATAAATATATTATTACTATTAATCCTGCTGCATTACATTCAGCCCATAAAATGGTTTAATTTGGTGTTTTCTAAACCATAATATGTAGGTTCAACCAATCACATTATAAACGAGAAAAACATTTAAATAAATAATCCTTCCCGACGATTCTACAACGATTGGCTGGACTGATTTTTGATTTCAGCACATCAAAAGAAATCATTTTTAGAATGGAATACACATCAGCAGGATTGAGCCTTAAATCGTAGCATTAAAAATCTAATGTAACCTCTGGCGCTATTTATTGGCGGCTTCGAACACTAATGTGCTTTTTTAACTGGTGAATTTGGAGAAGTAAAATATTTTAATCACAATCGATGGCGGCGCCACTATTTAGACCAGATGATTTTTCAAAAATTATTTAAACCTAAACTGGCTGAAAAAAAATTGAATAAATAAGTTCTAGAAATCTAAACCGCAGATTATATTTTTTGTAAATAATCATACCCTTGGTAAAGTACAGGTGGCCATTCTCCTTCCAGACAAAAGCAGCGTCGACATTGTTTGGAACCCCAGAAAATCTTCCGTTGGCAATTAATTTTGGAGAGTCTTCCTCTAATTTTTCATTGGAGCCTATATATTGCCAATAGTGAACACCCTAAAAATGCATTTGTACTGGGCTCTATCATGAAATATTTTGCAGCTCACGTGAAATAAATAAATCTGGTCGGTAATATCATCCTTAAAAGCGGCATCAACTCTGGGAGGGCCTCTTTCAAAGGTGGAATTTATGAGCTGCGCTGCGCTGATGGATATGTCTCCTTGTTCTCCCTTCTCCAGAACCCAGAAGTATCCGCCTAAAAATTTCACAAAAGTGAGTTTTAATTTTGCACGAACGACCTCCTCTTTGAAAAGAAGCTCTTTAGCGTAGAAATGACGTAATAAAGTTTGTTTAAAGAATCTTCTAAATATTATAGTGCCTATCTCGACGAGTTCTAGGGACGTATTTTGTGTAACGAGAAATTTCATAACGAGGCATAAACTTTTGATATGAAAAGGCTGCAGCTTAGGGCCAAAATGCTGCTTTTGCTACTTGCCTTTGAAAATAATGACGGTGCGGCTGTCGAGGTTGTAGGCGGCGTCTATTCGCGCGTCAGAGCAAAGATGGTTGTGGTCTGCCTGCTGGCACACACATAGTGTTCGGTAAAGCAGGTTGTGTGTAATTAACCTTATAGAGCAAGCAAAATGAGCGAATTTTCGGTGCTCTCGCAACGCACGGCACTTGCAAATAAAGTTTGAAACGTTTTCTCACATCCAATTTTTTCATAGCAATGTAAGAGCAATTTTTAACTCCTCTGGAATATTCTTAAATGTATGCTACCTCTATTTATTTCTCTGAAAGAAATAATTAAAAATGGTAACAATATTTTTAATTATATAATCTGTCAATAATTTGCCACATTGCTACCTAATAATTGCTACCTTTGTTGTTTTATTTGTTTCTGTTCCCCGTTGTTGCTCACATTCGCGCAGCTCGTCTCTCAAAACTTGGCCCATATCTTCGTATTCTTTTTTCTGTTCTTCGCTTCTCGCAATCATCAAGTCGATTTGGCGTTTTAGCTCGGTGTTTACGGCACCCGTGTCTCCGTCGTGCTTCAGCTTTGCGCTATTTGCTTCCTCGTCACCAACGTCACCAGAAGGTAAACTTTGCAAGTTAGCTAGTTTGTTCCTTCACAGAGGACCGAATTAGATAGTTTTCATTTGAAAAGTATAAAATCTCATACCTCAAAACGTTCAGCTCGTCTTCTACTCTGTTCACTTCGGAAATTTTGTCATTCAGTTTTGATTTCAAAAATTCATTTTCTTTATTTGATTTTGTCATGTTTTGATTCATGTAATTAAGCATTTTTAAGGTGGAGGTCAATTGAGTCTCCGATTGTTCGAGCCTTCCTGCAAGGCTTTCAACGTTCATAGACAGCTTTTAAAGCATAAATAAATTAAAATTTTCTTCAGATAATAAAAGATAATTTCATTACATCGATGCCCTTCCTCACGCACTGCGCAAATATCTTTTTAAAATAGGTGACGCTGTCATTCAGTTTCCTTGTCATTTTCAGCGACTCGTTTTTCACATAGTTTGATATGGACATCCTTTTCTGGCACTCGACAAAGTCGTACAGCATAATTTGATACTGTTCCACGGCCTGGTGGCGTGCCATTTTCATTACCTCGAGTTTCATCTCGAGCCCAGAAACGTTGGACTGCAGATCTGCAATAGTTTGAGCAGCCACTCGACGCACTGCCAGGCAATCCGCAGACTCCTCCATTAGCTACGCAACACCCGAGTGCCATTACCAAGTTGCAAATTAGAATCGCAAAATCTCAGCACTCACTTGCTTCTCGAGACGCGTTTGTTCTTTAGAAACCGAAGCCAAGTGGTGGGCTCTCTCGTCTAACAAGAGATCGTTGGAACGGGACGGGTTGAAGTGGATGTGGCTTCCGTGGTGAAAAACGTTTTCCTTGGCAGGGCTTTCAGCAAGTCCATCGCTATGGCCAGCAGTACCAAGCAAAAACTCGGCTAGCTTTGGATGGTCCTGCGAATTTGAATTTTTGGAATGGTTGCATTAAAATTAAATTGGGTTAAAAAGTTTAAGTTAAAATAAGAGCTGAAAGAACCAATTAATTTTTTCACGTAGAATTGAGTGAATTTATAGGGGGGGAAGCATTTTAATCTTGTGTTTTTGAGATCCACTTAATAGCTCATTGTAAATTTTCTGAGAGGAATTCAACAAGTGACGACGAGTTTCTAGCAAGTGAAAATTTTTTATGTTTACCTCAGGGAGTTCTTTAAATACTTCAACTTCAACCATCGATTCGGCACTGTCCGATTGTGGATCTTCTTCTTTTCCAACACCAAATAAATTGTCATTGTGTTCGCCTGTGTGAAACTCCGAGAGAATAGTAGTCTCGTTCAATATATGGTCCTGGAAATCATAGATATATTAATTGATCGAAAAGTTTCCAAAATATGTCATATATCAACAGTTAAAGAATTAATTTGATTTTATATTGTTCACTTCTATAAATCTCACTTTTCTTGATACAACATGGTTGCAGTTTTAAAACAAAGTTTTTAATTTTTATAAATATATTGTTCACAGAAGCAAATTAAAAAAGAAAAAGGAGCACATTCCCTGCGCTCATTGTCAGTTTCCAACATTAATAATCCTTTCAGAAATGCCTTGTGCATTTCGATGTGAAATAAAATATTTACCAACTTCGAAAGCAAAGGATTAACATTTGCCAATTTTTCCGGTCCAAGTATAATTCCAAAAGCACGTTCCATATTTTTACGTTGGAAAAGCAAAATTATTCATTTCTAAATCCAAATGTGAACGCTCATTAATATTTTTGCTGCCGATCACAAACAACCGCAGAACACAGATTTATGCGCGTTTCAAAACCGACCAGAGGCCGGGTCCCCAAATGGACATACTGTTAAAAACGTCAGAGAGCGAAACACAAAACATCAATGATTGAATTTCAGCCACCCAAGCGTGCAATTAGCTTAAAACCGTGGTCAAATATTCATGACCAGCCTCTGCTTCCCCGATAAAGCCAGATTATTACTCATCTCACGCATCGCTATATTTGTGACTAAAATTTTCATAAAAATGACAAAAAGTAGCAATATTTCATTGAGAGTTCAAAAATAGAACTCTACAGTCTGTGCAAAAACAATTTTTATACTGTGCATTTGGAATACTAACAAAATTGAAAAAAGAACGCATTTCGCGTTAATTTATATAATATCATTTGACTTTATTGACCTTTCCTTACTGCGAATATCTGAAGAAGTGGCCTCGCATGCTTCAAATTGTGAGCACAGCCTCTTAACATGATTTATATTTAGCAAAAGGAGTATCAAAACAAGGCAAATACTCTGTTCTCAACGAGACAAATCGAAATCAGCCTTGAAAAATGGTCAAAGGTGAAATAAAACTTTGGAGAATATCGGCAAAATTGTTGTCCATAGTGTCAATCAGTCCACTGAATTTATTTAAATAAAATCCGTTCTTAATTTGTAAGCTAATTTATATAATATTATGTGCGCAGGCAACATTTTAAGTTATTTTCATTTGCAAATAAAGTTTTTTTACTCTAAAAGGTATTTTAGGGGCGTGACGTGCTCGGCATGTCAGGGAGGAAGTTTTTCGCGAGAGACGCGGAGCAAGATCGTAGGAATGGCTAGCAGGTCGGCTACTTGCTGCCGCCTCACGTCACAAGACGCGTCACCCGCGTTGGCGGCACGTCACTGGTGCCTGCGCAAGTTCGGAGGCACCGTCGCTGCATTCCCGGCCTTCATGACAGCACAGGAGGTCGACGGTAGCCAGCAAGCACACACGGAGCGAGAGCGAAAAAGCCAATGGCCCCAATGGCAAATTCGCACTCGCTCTCGACACGCACGCAATGATTGTTCCCTTCAGCTAGGTTGGCCAAGGGATTTTTAGTGAAATTATCGGAAGCAACAACTATAGCCCACATTTAGTTAATTATTATTTAAAATTTTCATGTTCTAATTTTATTCATAGAATCAATATTTTTATAAACGCACAAACCATAAATAAATTAGTGGTTAGTGGTTTGTAATTTATTTTACAACGACTAAAATCGATTATTTCTGTTAATTAAATTGTGGGGGCGAACCATGCCCATTAGTTTTTTTTTATTTCATCTATTTATTAAGATAAAAACACATTAAGTTTGACCGAAATTTCGAAGACTACAGTGCCTTATAACTAGTGATCCAAGAAGTCTTAGTTATCTTTAATTGTGTAAAGAATCTACGGTTGTTTGGTAAATTAACATAAAAAAATGAAACTGAAGTACCCAAGTGCCACAAAATAGAAGTGACTTTGTCTCATATGTTTTAAATAAACACATTTTAATTAGTTTAATAATTTATGAAAGAATTTAGCAACAGATTCATTGTAATGAGAAAAAAATAGAGCGTTTTGAATTTTTTTATGCCCAGTTTAACATCGGTAGCAAGTTTTCTCTGCAAAAAATAATCGTTTAAAATTAATCATCGCTCTCTTTTTCCTCGTCCTTTTATTAACATGGCAAAATACTGAGTAATGGGCTATATTTTGACACCAAAATGTGAAAAAGATACGCGCATGAAGTGATACGGTAACCTTTGCGAAGGGGGAGAACAGAAGCAATGCGAGCGAGTAATTAAAATGGACAGAAATAAGCTTTTTGGTTTTCTGCACTCTCTTTCTCACCTCTGGCAAATGAGAGTGCTCTAATGACTCCTCGAGATCAGTGGCCGAAACAGCAGAAAACAGAGCTCCGCGCAGATTAATGAGCGGCAGAGAAAAGATGAAGCTCCAAACAATCTGAAACAGAGGGCACGCAGAGATGAATACAAAGCTCGCGGCGCGTTGCCGACGCGTAAAGGGAAAAATTTTTAATTAAAAGTAAAACACAGGTCAAAGGGACAAAAATCTCCAGCGACAAAAGCACTGCTGAGAACACGAGAAATTTTTGAAGCGCGCTGCCACCTATTATTGTTTTCATTTGGCTTTCATTCAATTTGAGTCTCGGCAAATTTACAGAGGAAAACTTTGAGTCACGTTTAGTCAAATACATAATACCAAACTTTACACGTTGATTAATTAAAAAATGATAAAAGAGTATATTTTATTAAATCTGACAACGATCGTTTTTTCATTAAAAATTTTTTCCAACTTTTCGACTCATAACTATATATATATATATATATATATATATATATATATATATATATATATATATATATATATATAGTCTATATATATATATATATATATATATATATATATATATCCACTCCTCATTAATCAATTAAACTCGAAACAATTATTTATAAACATCGTTTTCTTATTTTTCCTGTTTCTTGAAAAAAAAAATAAAAATCATATTTACTCGCGAAAGAGGAACTAATAGCAGATCACCATAATGGAGCGCTTCTTGGAAGAAGTACGGAACGGTGGGCGGCGGATTTTGATGAAAGGAAAAGCTGATTCGCGTGCAGCACTTTGCTTTTTTTGCCATCGCACACGCGAGAAAATTGCACTCGCTGATGAAAGAAGGGTAATGAGAGAACTTTGCATCCTTGGAGGGTGAAGCGATTAGCCCGAGTCTGCCTCTTGACCTCAAAGTGGAGCGTGCTAAGAAAGTTCCACGCGAAAATTATCGCCATTTCGCAGCGGAATTATTTTTCCATTAGTGGCGCAAAGTGTTGCAAAGGGATTAATTACGCGCTCCACTGGTTTTACAGGGCGCTTCTCGTCCTTTTTACTCAGAGCATTACCACTGAAAATGTCACTTCACCAAACTAATAGAGCTATTTGTAGGTTATTTCAACTAGAATTATTTTCCTTGAACATACGGAAAATGCAAACATTTTTAGAATCGTAATTTCCTTAATTTCCTTTTAAATTTCTACTCTAATCTAATCTGTATACTTTAATTAAATTTGATTCCTTCACTGGACTAGCCATCAACCTTGTTTGCGAAAACTCCCTCATCTAAAAATATTGCTCTTCAAGCTCAGCTTCCAGCAATGTTTGATAATTAATTTGCTACAGCAAATAATGTTGATTGATATGAAGAAATTTACTTACGTTCATGTTGGAATTATTGATCTTTCTCAGCACAGCAAATATTTTCACGTGTGTTGTTGTTCATGGAGCTTTGTTGTGACTGCTCTCAATAAAGTAGGACCAAGGTCCCCATGTCCCTTCCTATAGGATGTATTTCAATGTAGGCCATGGCTTTCAAAGTACGAATAATGGAAAACCCATTTTAGCAAGGACATCATAGCACAAAACGTAAATGCATTTTTAGATATGATCGATTAAAATATTTGTTAAGATTAAAATTTTATTGTGGATCTAACAAGGCATCTTTTACCTACATACATCCCCTCATCCAATACAATAAATAAATTAATAAAACAGTGAAACTCAGTCGGTTTTGCACATGTCAAGAAAAACGTCCGTTTGAGTTTGTTCTTGAATGCTGAGAGTTCTTATTATTGATACACAAATTATGCGGCAAATTTTTACACATAAAAGCGAATGACTTTGAGACACTTTTTTATTTGGTCAGAAAATATAGACACAAAATCTTTTCGGTCTGTGCCCTTAATAGCATACAAGAAGGCACGTACAGTCCAAATGGCGTATTTGTTGTTTCGCTACACATTCGTTATTTCAATAAATAAATAAAAACACCCTTTTTCAAAAAGCGGAAAGATATCGCATTTGATGTGCCGTCGTATGCGGCACTTTATTCATTGATTGCTTCTTTGGGGTTAGGAGGTGAAAATGAAACCTTGCGGGATTTTCAACGAATTCTTCTCTTTATAAACATCAGTCACTTGGCGACTTAGTCTAACAGAATACAAGGACCTTTAAACAAAATTGATACACGACTTAGAATTGACAATTTAAAGAGATTTGTCTTGAAGAACAATTTAAAATTAGAAAAGAATTTACCCCATTGAGCCGGGTCCTTCACAATTAAACGCTCGGAACACTTAAGATGCGACTTGTTGGCTCGTGTGTCCGGCGAAAACTAATTTAAATTAAAAATCTCTCTCTCTCTCTGTTGCATTAACGAATTTCAAACAATCATGAATAACAATACCCTAGACTAAAAATGAAAAAGGAGTGGGAGCTCGGCTCCGCAACCACTACATTTAGTCCGGGGGGAGTAAACTGGAAGTTTTTAAATAGTGGTCTATGAGTTTTTAAGAGACATTAACTAAACTCAAATTGCAAATCTTACTTTTCTGCATGACTTTGCAGTTTTCTCGACAGTTTCAGTTTGAACGGTCTGCTCTTCCACTACTTTGCTTTTAACTACTTCTATTGAAGAGACAGACTCTGTGGCTAAAATAAAAGCTGGTTTCAAACGGTCTACACTGGGGTCACCAATTTGGGAGATGAATAGGTTGAAATGATGAAGACCGATGAATTCAGATGAAGAATTTGTTGGTGGATTGGTTACAGTTGGAAATCCGATCGGATACTTAAATCAAGTACAAGAACCCTTTGAATCGGGTTCTGCACTATTAAACGAATCACGTCAGCACCGTGTGGCTGACGGACGAAAACTGATTTCTTATTTTAAAATCATCTTTCTGCTGTTAAACAATAATGCAAAATTACAATAATTCAAACCGCCGACAATTGTTGGCTTCCAACAAAAAGCAAGACCGCGTGTTATACCGCTACACTTCTATCCGCTCCCCTAAATTTTGATATGAAAAAAATGCATTGGCAGCGGTGAATTGCCTCCGACAGAAGGTTGAATTTTAGTAAAATTATTGTTTCATTGTAGAGTGATTTACGCCACACTCCAATTTGTGTGTCACTATGAGCAGTTATTGGCAATTACACAGCGATACGATAAAATAATGTAATTGTAGTGTCAATTTTCACGCTCTTATTATTCTCTCATTAGCTCTCAATAAATCAATGTGGCCTATATTAAAACTGAAAAATCTGTTCGCTGGCCTTTTGAACGATGGCATTCAATTTGCATTTGAACTTTCGTATTATTGCTCTGCTCTGGTGCCGTGCAGCGCGTACAGTTTGTCGCCAAGGCGCAGCGGAAATAATTGTGACGCGACAAAGTGCAGCTGAGCAAGTCACCGCGCCACATTATTTTCCCTGTTGGCTTCGCCTCATTGTCAGTTTATCGCCTGACACAGCGATGCGCCACCGCATTGTCTCTTTTCAATTAAGAAGCAAATTGAACAAAACGCCTCGCCGCGGTTGTCAAGGTGCGGTGCGACAGGAGCACAGGAGCGAGATTTAAGAGAGAAGGACACCTCTTCAACGTCGGAGTCGCGTAATTGCTGCTATGTTGCATGCAAAAGGGAGAGCAGATGACAGGAGAAAGGAAATAATGTTATACAGTAAATGTCAGATGATTTGAAATTAACTGCTAATCCCAATCCACGTTTTATCGTGGCAATTAGTTGGTTAAAACTTAATTGAATAATTGGCTTATTTCGCGCTACTCAAGGGAATAAGAGGTCGAGGCTTTTTCTTAATATTTATACTCTTAGATGAAATAAGAAAAATGTGAAGAATAGTTTGGAAGTATGGAAAAATGCATATCGCGGAAACAAGCCTCTGAAAACCACGCAGAAACATTAATTCTTTATTGGCATGTTATACTCTCCTCCTTACTTAAAGAGAGGGTATAAAAGGTGTTAAATTGATTTTATAATTCAATTTTACCACTTCGCGAGGGAGGATATGGATGTTAAAACTAACAGGAGACTAAATAATGGTCCGACCAAAAAAGTCAACCAACTAGTTCATGGTACTAACAATCAGTCGTGATTTAAACCCTCCATAACATGTTATGAAAAGGGAAAAGAAAAGCTTCCAGAGTTTATAGGATCCAATTCTCAATTACATGAAATCAAATCTCAGTTGTTCCCTGATATCCATTGTAATAGATAGGAAGAAAGAAACACCTCCGAGTATCATGTTATACTGCAGAAAAAACACCTTTTGATGTAAAAGATTCTTGCCCATGCATAACCATACGTAGGCTGCTGCTGGTAGTGCTCTTGAGAGATTTTTAAAGAGAATTTGCCTTTCAACACTATATTAATAAAAGAAGAGATGCGTGTTTGGCAAGAAAGGCAAGAAAAAGTAAATGAGCCACCTCTAAAATTAGAAGCGCCAGAACAACCACCATAGCTGCGGGAGGTTCTGTAGTGTAATTTATTCATTTTTTAATTACGCCACTAAAACACCTGCCTCCTTACGTTTTTAGCTCAATTATTCAAGCAGCAGCTTCTTCATCACCAGCAACGCACTCTTCAATATTGATTCAGGCGGCGCTCTCAATGTGGAAGAAGATGTAGGCAGGCACTCAAAGCAATTAACCATACTGTTGTGGACTTTTCATGTATGAATTATAACTTTAATACATAAATTCACCTCAAACTGAAGCAAATAAACTAATATTGATTAAATTAATGTTGTTGCTATCAAGTATAAAATCTCGAGTTGAAATTTACTTTTAGTTGTAATGGTATAGCTCAAAGTGCATATATACTTCTTAAAATATGTACTAGCAAAATTTTTTAATAAGTTGTCAGATCGTCAAAGATGCTAATATAATTAAAAGACTACAGTTTTTCTTTTAGTAGTTCACCAAATTTTATAGTTAATATAGACCGTCAAGTCGATCAGAATAGATGCAATGAATTTAATTTTAAAATCAACGCAATAAAAATGCAAAGGTTCATATTAATATTTAACTTTTATTTACTTAACTACTATATACAATTTACAACACAATATTTGGGGTGCGTGGAATGTTTTAATTAGAGACTGGACATTATTGTCGCACGAAAACTCAACTGCCAAAGCAAATGTGAGATTCCAGACTTTGTATTTCACAAAAAAGGTTCAAAAGTGGAGCGACTGAATTTAGCCGCTGCTCTTGAAGGGCCAATGGCCTTTCAAGGAAGCCTTGAACTTTGAGCCGGAGCCACTGGAGGTGCGAGACCTGAATGAGCTTGGCGGTGAATTTGAAGAAGCGGTTGATGATGCACATGAACTCAGACTTGTAGCAGGGGTGAGACCAAAAATCTCCTGAACTGTGCGCCGACTTTTGGAGGTCTGCACCTCACCAAACCTCTCTCTTTCACTGCTCATGTTTTCTGCAAAAAAAAAATCAATTTTTAAAACCATGATAAAATGGAGTTTTAAATTTTGTTTATTGAGTATAGCAAAGCAAGATGCACGAAATTAATAAATTTATCTTTGATAGATGCAAATGAAGTCAGAAACACGAAAGTTTGTAATAATTGTCAGACGAAATTAAATTAATAGCGAGATGTTTATTTCTACATACATGTCCTACTCCAAAAATAATAATTCAAAATGATGTTAAGGAATGTTCTATAGATTTCTTTAACACACTCTGTGTATGCATTCCTTAAGTAAAAATATCAAAACAACTGATTTTACCTATTAGTGGAGTTTGGTCATAAAGGGAGCCCTGTCGACTGCATGTGGACATAAATGAGTGCCGATTGGTTCCGGCAACAGGAATGTCCATTAGTCTCTCTGATGCCTTTTTCCATCTGAAACAATTTAAAGATATTGATGATTATCAGGAGGATTATTTTTCAATTGATATCCTAAATTTTCAAGGTAAAATATTGAAGAAACAATCCCTATATAAACAGCAGGTAGTGCATAAATTTAAACTGAACTAAACGCCGCAGCGCAATTTGCTATTTTGGCCACACTGCACTGCAGCGAAATTTGCAGTCGCAAAATGCACTGCAGTATAGATGGAATAGCAATCATAGCTTTCAATTGTCACACTTCAAATTTTCACCACTCAAACACAGACTGCTTGATAATGGGGAATCAATGTGAGTCTTTTAAAATATTTTACACCCTTGACTATTGAAGACTGAATGAAGAAATAAATTTGAACCTTGTTTTAAAATAAGTTCAAGGTAAACAACGAATTGTAATATTACTGGGTAGTTATTTCAAACACAAGGTTGTATTTCTGTTTCAATACACTATTGACCTCGAAACTCGTGTTTTGGTAAATGGGATATAAAAACAAATGAATTGGAAAACACAATGTTGCAGAGAAACACTGGGTTGCAAAGAACGCGCATTTAAAAAAAACGCAGTGCAATGTTACAAACTGTTCTTTTTCAATTTTACCAGTTTCTTGCAGGACCTGTTTGCATCTCAGTTTTGAATAATTTTCAAATTATTTTCTCGTGACCTTGGCTTGAAAATTTTTTAGATAAATTTTTTGGAGTAATTGAGGCAGCAAATAGCAATTTAAAAGAAAAAAATAAGCATTGTACAGGAAATGTTGACCACTTCCAACCGCAAATTTTAGAATTTCATAGAGGAAAAATGGAATAAATTCATTTCTTGCAATTCTTGCGCAAGAAATTGGTAAAAAATTGAGTGGTAAAAACCGTTGAAAACCAGTGGTGATAAGCAAATAATGAAACCCTGATCAGTATTTTGCAATTAACTGTCTGGTCTTTGGTAATTATTGATGTAAATATCAAACTTCAATTACATATTTGTTTTAAGCAGCAAAGTGACGCAGGTACCAAAGCAATTCAATGCCATCTACGAAGCTTTGTGATATGACAGCTAAATCAATATCAGTAATTATACTAGTTCATTTGCTACATTGTATAGAAAAATTGTAAATATTATTTTTTCTTAGTGATTGGAGAAGAATTTCAAAGCAAATGTAGCAATCGCAGCTAATACTGACAGCTAGGAATAAAGTGTAAACGCCCTGCAGGCTTCTGTTACAGATTATTTAAAACTTAATAAAAACTTGTTTCTTTAAACAAATATTGATGGCTATCAGGCTTATTATCGATCATAAATCATTTCCTTCAGTCCAACCACATGTTTTAACATAAATAACCCAATGAAATAAAATAATGACAGTTACCTGGCGTGATCTTGAGAACTCTTGGTCAAAACCTTGATCCAGCGCTGCAAATCATCTGACGCATTGGACTCAATAGCCCAGGTGACTTGCCTGCCTGAGTCTAGCCTTGAGACATAGATGCGATTGCTGCCAGTTTGAATTGTTGTTTCCTGAAAATAATCCACATTTAAAATCATGCCCAGTTAATCAAGCATATTTTTATATAATATTTTTTACTATACAGTATCAAATTAAAAAAATATATATTTCCGACTTAGTCTTTATTCCAAAAATTTCCTCTCGGGTGAAAATTGAATGTTGGTTTGGAGTGAACTTTCACCGGATTCAAGCTAAATTATAAAATCTCACCTTGTCCACGAGGATAGACACTGGTTGCTGCTCAGAGACAAGCTGTCTTGAAGGCCACGCAGACAAGTTGAAGCTTTTGAGAGAGAGGTAGGCGCGAGTTAAGCTGGCTTCGGCACTTGTCCGGAGCAAAACGTCGCCGCTCATTAACTCTTTGCCCATGCAGTTGGGCTGCGCTGCCAAGCGGCAGCAGAAATGTCCAAACAATGGCAGCTCATGAAGACGGTTATCTGGAAAAGGAGGCCAGTCAGTATTTGGCTTGCATGAATTTCGCTCTATAGTTTACCAAGTGTTTCGATTTCCAAATCATGGGTTCGAACACCGTCATCAACGTCTCCGAGATTCAGATTGGCAGATGCAACCAGATGAAACTGCGGCCCTCTGGAAAATGATAAACTTTAGCTCCTAAGCAAATACAAGACGAAATTAAAAATAAAATGGAAAAAATTCATGAAAGATGTGTGCTGACTTTTAAAAGAGGCAGTCAATGAAGTTTTAGAAAAATCATGTGATGTTCGTGGTACTTTTTCTTACAAAACAAAAAACAGAAAATTATGAAAAGTTTTTTTAAATGCCTAAAGCCATTTCACAAGATAAGCAGAGGATTTATTTTGAATGATTTCTATATGTATTAATTTTGACTTGTTTAAATATTCCAGTTGGATGCAGTATTTTCTTTTCAAAATCAAATAGGGAAATAAAACAAGCTTGTTGTGGTATTTCCACATCCCATTCACTTATTGGGTTTTTTCGGAACTGGAGCATTAAATCATTTCAAGTCCAAGAATGTGTAGAGAAATCAAGAATTATCTAATTTCGCAAATACTCACAGCTTGGCGTGCAGCTCATCCTTGAGGGAGGCGGCCAACTTCTTGCCGACAGTTCTGCTGATGGATGAGTGAATTGTGCGCTGAAGTTTGCGAGGCGCAGAAGCCATGCTGAGGTCTTCAGCCAAAAGATGACTGTACACCTCAAGGCGTAGAGTGAAGTCAGAGGGCACGTCGTTGAAAACAATGGAATCAGGGAAGGTGACGTCAGTCATCGACCTGTCCACCGGGGTCACCAGAGTAGTGTCGAAAATGTCCGTGCCAAGGCGAGCCAGACAGAAGACTGCAAAGCGGCGGTAGTCTCCCTTGTTCTTGAAGTGGTCCACGCCGCGCCACATCAACGGCATCCTCAGCTCGGATATTGAAACGCGCGCTCGACTTTGTCCAGTTCTGCAAAATATGTACTCACATTCAGCAAAACACCAGCAAAAATTATGAAAGATTTTAAATTGTGAGTTGAAGTTTAATTTTCAAATTATTTTATTTATTTATGTTAGACAAATTAAATATTTATTTAGGCTTTTGCATGAATTAAAGTTGTTTTTTATATAAAAACTGTAAGAAAAACACTAAATAAAGATGTGTGATACTGTAATTTAACATCTTTCTCACCTGCTTTGAGACGTATTTGTGCTTTTCCTTCTTTGCAATTCGGCCATGTAGGCGCTCATGCGTTCATTGCTCGTGAGCAGAGAGCGAGCCGCCTCCAGTGTCTGTGATTGCTGCCGACTCGCGGCCAGCAATTTGGCCGAGCCCTCTCGCATCTTGATTTCCAGTTCTATCTTCTGCTCCAAGTCAAGCTCCTGAAACACAAAAAAATAACGTTTAGTTCGCAATTTATGATGGTCCAGCCATGTCTTTTAATTAATGTAATTCATGAACATCAGCTACCGTTTTTGAAAGACGGCGAAGCGTCAAGATTTCCCTCCCTGTGCGAGCAGTACTTGTGGTGTAATTTTTAATGTGTTGTGATGTGATTATTAACTTATTACTATTTAATGCGGTACGTGACAACGTCGTTAAAATTTATTGTTTCGGTCGGTTATGCAGTTCCTGCTTGTCACTTTTTTGCCATTGTTCATGTAACTTAATTTTAATCTGACCTATGTAATGTACATGAATAAAGAAACATATATATAACATTAATAAATGCACTGCATATTCGTTGCATCAGTAATTTCAAGAAAAATAATGTACCGCCCTAAATTAAATTAAAAAAAAAATTGAAAGTAAAATGGTTGTGATAGCAAAATTTTCTCTGATTGTGAGCTTCAAGCGGTTTCTGTGGGCACAAACTATTCTTTAAACAGCAACGCCTATTTTTCTCCCAGCATTGTTTGATTAATTTGATATAAAAAAGTTGCACAGCTTTCGCGGGCCCCTCGCTTCTTTATATTAAAAAAGGGAAAACGCGTCATCCTCTGATCCACTGTTTGCATTTTAATCAAGAAACTGACGTCACCGTCAGCCGACACAATTCTCGCCTCACGGTGCATGGCCAAAGCAAACGCAATTAATAAACTACAGGTGATCCCGAGACGAATTTAGCCGTGTTAGCCTATTTAAGTTGACTAAAATAGTACCGAAATGGCTGATAGATGTCATAGGGCCAATACTCAAACAAAATTATACTTGAGGAAAGCTTGATATACTTGAAGATATAAATTGATCTTACGGTAAATATTTTTAGAAACTTTTTCTTTCACTATAAAAACGAATTGCTCTTATAAAGAAATAGATTTTGTCAAAATATTTATATGATCCAGCTTACAAAATTGTTATCTTCGGGTTATTTGGCACAGAGCCTTCAAAATTCGGCTGAGTAAAAATTTAGAGTAGTTGTGATTTAAGACCTGGGGTTAAAAGTCGGTCGTCCAAATCGCAAGAAGGCAGTAGAGCACTTGGCCGTGACGAGAGCGAGAGAAATTGACAGGAGTGGCCGCTGGTTTGCGCGCTTAGTCGACCCACTGCAGAATTGTATTGCAACCATCAAATGAGCTAATCCAATGAAAGGCGAGCCAAGATAGAACCTGGCTTTGATCGCACACGTGGAGATGGAGAGTGAGAGACTGTGTCTCTCCAAACAATTTGCGGAACGTTTACGCGACTTGCACCGTACGCTCGCTTGTGACTCATCACTGAGGAGCGTCAGGTGGTGTTTTGTCATCATCTTCTGCAGCGTAGGGCACTGAATTTTAATTTGCCTGTGCTACACCCGATGAGGTAACTGGCAAGTAATTGGATTTTGCCGACTGTGTGACGTCAAGATTTTATATTGGCTCCTTCAGAGAACACAACCAATGCGAGCGATTTGTAACATCTTAGCCAGCACGAGGAAAATCTTTAGTAACGTGATAAACTTGACTCGCTCTAGATGACGGTGACAAAGCAGATTCGAATTAAAAATTAGATATTGAGAGGCTATTTCTACTTGGACACAAGGTCAAAGTGAATTTCAGGGTAACGTTGAAAAGTATCCTAGCCTTATTTTAATTTGTGTGGAAGTCAGGCAGTTTGTCTAGTGATGACAAATGATATTTTGGCATATTTATTGAAAAAATTTGCTAAAACTTGCGGTTCCTAGATAAAAAAATAAATTAAATAATCTACAAGAAGTGTTTTTGGGCTATTGGCATAAAAAGGTGGGGGTTTAGTGTCAAACTGAGTACATGCGAGAGCAAAGTTCAGAACAAACGATTCAAGTTCCAATATAACTTTCAACAAAAACAAAAATATGGGACGCCTTTTATCATTGAGGTGGGGCATGGCTTACCTCACAATTGTTTTTTTTAACATTTTAATCACTTTAGAATGCAGTTTATACTAGGAGATTAATATGTAAATGTAGAGTTAATTAAAAAAAACTCAATGATTAATTAAGCATGATGCATTCTTAGGAGCATTTTGTTTTTTTGTGACATCTGGGGTTGAATATATTTCAACGATTGTTTAAAAACAAAAGAGACACAAAACAATAAAAAAATATTTTTCTAGCTAAAGGGCATAGACCCAAAAGCTTAACATTAATTTTTTTCAGTATTGCAGCAATAATTTCAAACGCAATAACATTATTGTATTATATCACACTATCAGTGCTGGAGAACTTTTCTTGTTTTGCACTTTCGCCTAAATTTGCGACATTGGGAGATATCTATTATATTTGCTATGCTGCGCTTCCAGAAGGTTGCAAACAAAAACAAAGGAAAAACTAACTCAGATAAGAGGCACAACGCTTCTGACGCAGAACAAAGGTAAATAATCTTGAACAGCTTCCCAATCAGAGATTCTTTCAAAAGTTCTAACATGCTGGAACTGAATGTGGAAAAGCTTATTTTTTAAAATGTCTTAAGATTTGTTTAAAGAACATGAGGTATGGAGTAAATAATTTTTTTATGTCATTAAACTAGCTTTTTTCTCTTGAAACCATGAAGAAATGTTTTCATGTAAATTGATTTTGATTAAGAAATAAATAAACAGTCGAAATATGTACTAAATTTAGGATATTAAATATTATTTTGGATGGATGCCCACCACGAGTCCAGCAGGTAAAGAAAATATTTCTTTTTAGTTCAACCCGAATCAGAAAATATTGATCAAAATTCTAGATATAAAATAGTTTTATAAATTTCTCGATCAAACATGCTGTCTTTCACAGCCTTCTTAAGTTAGTGCAATCTCATTTTTGTTACACGACAAGTCAATATTTGTTAACAATGTTTATAAAATTATTTATTATCTTTAAATATTGAAAACAACAAAAAAAGCTTAATCAAAATTAAGCATGAAAGATTATTTCCAAAAGAGAAATGTAAAATCTCAAATGGTATGCACCGTTAGATACAGCTAATTAAATAAACATGAAATTGTTTTCCTTTTTAAGCAGATAAGTTATTGAGGCTACATACTATGGAATTTAAAAACAAAAACATAGGATACTATAGATTATTACTTCACGGCACGGTTTGTTTAAAAAGCAGGGGGTTGGATTTAATTGTGATTAACTGCTGCATAGCCTAGCAACAAAAGACGTACACAAAGTCACTGATATTTAAGGGGAGGAAACGGGGGTGCACAACATCTGTGCTCACCACGATTTTTTATGTCCTGCTATTAGTATGATTCTGAAAAGGTGGAAATTTCCACTCTTGAGACTACAATAAGAGCCTCGGGGTCAAGCTCCTATGAGAGGTAAAAGCTAAGGTGTACAAAATACTACGGAGCAGCAAATTTAATTAGTTTTCTAAACCGATTTGGGCAAGTGTACACAAAGGAACACGTTTTTAGAGAAGATGCATTTTTTAATTTATGACAACACCCTTTTAAGTTAATTGCTCCAAAACTAAGCAACTTTGAAGCATTTACTGTCTTTCAAAATTGAAGAGAAAACGGACTCCCAGTTAATTTTCGACAGCCCATTGGAAAAATGGGAAAGTCGCAAGTTCAAGTCACTTTCGAGAAACAAGAAATACATATTGCGGAGGCGGCGCGAGAAAAGAAAAGCAACCTTGAGTTTGTGCGCGATCTGCCTGATGTAGTAGAGGTCCAGGTCTTGCAGAATCTCGATTTTGGCGAATTTGCGCAGCTGCTCGGCCAGCTCGGGTGAGGCCTGGGCCGAGTCGGCGGCCGACGCTGCCCTCGGCGGTCTGGCCGCCGACTGCGATGCCTCCTTGAGGCTGAGCGCTGCCAGTGGCGGAAAACACGCGTCCATTGTGTGCGGGTCTTGCAGGACGATTACGAGCAAGTCTCACGCAGTGCCGATATATTCACATGGCCCACACACCGCGTCGACGCACACTTCACGACCGGCCGCGGCTGGATAGACGGACGGACAATCACGCACGCACTCCTCGGCCGGGATGCTAGCCAGTCGCCAACTCCAAGCTCCGACTGCACGGCAAGCACGACTCACGACTCGCGACTCGCTCTGATCGCCCCTTTTCCCTCTCCTCTGCGCCGCGGACCAAGGAATGTGTGCGGCCGCAGGTGAGACGAATAAGAATAGACGCAGAGGCCAGGGAAAGGCCTAGGCCTAGACATCACTGCGTTTCAGTTCACGTGATAGCTGTTGCCCATCTTTTTGTCTGGTCCGCGTTTTAACAGCATTCGCCCTCAGGCAACAATTAACAAAAGCTCTGCCAGCCCTGAAAAGACCGAGTGTGTGGCGCTTTCCGTCATTTTTAGCCGTGAAAAAATAGCCTTTGAACTGTAACGGAAAAGCAACATCTTTTGTAGTTTTGCAACGCAATGAATGCTCACCTTCGCTTATAATTAATTTTATTAGATGTAAAAAAAACTGCAAGAATCATTAATATTTTTGTATTTCAAATAATTTCCATACTCTGAAGCCGACTGCACAAATATTATTAAAAGTGTTTTGTTTAAATAAACCAAATCGAGAACAGTTTTTTATGAAATAATAAACTTTAAAATTTATAGCTGCAACTCTTTTCTTTTTAATTCATGAAATACACTGGTTCTTTGAAGAACGGTTTTTTGCGGGTTTTTTGCAGCTAGTTTCTTCCGCATTTTGGTGTTCATGAAAAATTGCATTTAAAAAGTTAATAATAAACTCAAAAACCCATGAGTCAACAAAAACCAAACACCCGTTCCCTCTCCATATAGGACATTTTGTTCATTATATTACTATGAGGTGCAAAAACTGCACAAAACGGGTAAATACGGCAAAAAAACCACTGCGCTGCAAGTTTGGGAAACTCCCCGGGTGATACCCAGCCCTGACAGTGGCACACCGTGACGTCCCATTTTTTTCACCATTATCATTTTAGGGATTGATGAATTTAGATTTTTCTATCACTTCCTGAGAGCGAGCAACTCGTGGAATCTTGCAATTTGATAACATAGCGAACGAATAATAACATTACCCATGCACCGAGACCTTTTTAAATTGATACGCTAGACATACATCCCGTGATATTCAATCACGAGCACGCTGGAAAGTGCAAATCAGCAAGTAGCGATTAGGAAGAGGAAGTCAGAAAGCTATTATTGCATTCCATCAAAATGTCAATGGACTAGTCACTGCAATGAATGGGAGTCAAATGAAGACTAATGCAGCTGTATAGAGCGCAAACAACCCCTAAATGTCGCTCAGGCTCTCACGTTGTAAGTTTATACGCAGTTCATGCGCTCAGCAATGCGCTTGGTTTAAGTGAGCAACACACTATTTGGTTTATTTTTTCGGTATTTGGCTATAGAGATTTAGTATTTTTTTTTTTACTTTTTTGCTAGTGGTCTTGCTAATTATATTTATTCTCTTGTGAAATATATGTTCAAGATTGGTAAAAATTGGCTGAATTTCTCTCTATCTGCAATGAGCAGTGATTATTAGTAACACAAAAAGTATTGTTAAATATAATTAAAACCAGGCTTCATCCTCGTTGTCAAAAAAGAGAAATTCGTCGTTTTTATTCCTCGACCAGTTTCGACGTCATCACATACGTCCTAATCATGAGTTACAATTACAATAAAATACAACAATGCAATAATGTCACATCTAAAATCACAAAAAATTCCATACAATTCTTAACAAAAATCACCCACCTATTCATGAAGCACTTGAGGTAAGCTCCAAAGACCTCCAAAAACCCTAAGCCACCCCTTTGTTAAAACCACGCACATCTCACAGGTGGTAGGGAACCTTTTTGTTCCGTGAGCTAAATTTTCCCCTTTCAGCGCGTAAAATATTTTTCCAAACATCACAAAGCAGGTGGCTTGGGTTACTAATAACGTTTTCTGAGCATTCCATTGCCACCGCCTCCAAAACGACGAATTTCTCTTTTTTTGACAACAAGGATGAAGCCTGGTTTTAATTATATTCAATATGAAAACAACCTCGAGTGGTCGCATTTTTCAATTACAAAAAGTATTATTTGTTGCTTGCTATTGCGGCTTGTGATTTTTAAAGCAGAATTTTCCGCTTCGTCTGTGCGCCCCCTTTTTATAAGATTATTTGTGTTTCTTGCCTTGATTGTTTTAAACAAGCAAAATATTCATATTTTTCATTAAATAACAATTTGCATTAATTAGATCGGACGAGGAAGAGTAAAAAGATAATTTGAATTTCTCCGAGGTGGACATTTGCAACGTTCCATCGAGCTATAGTTTGCTCGATTAAATTTCAGAGATGAGCATGAGTGCGAGAACTGCGAGAGCCAGCAGGGTGCCTTGGGTACAAAGCCTCGGCCATTCTTTACGACTAGGAGGTTACCTCGAACGTCGACGCTGCCTTGCTCATCGGAGAGACTGACTGAGTGAGTGCGAGTAAGGCACAGCTGCTCGGTTTGTCGGCGTTGCCACTCGCGCGACCGACGAAATAAAATCAAATGGGAAAGAGAGCAGTTTATTTGAGGAACCAACACCAACAGACTGACTCTGCGAGCTACGCTGCAAGGCAATCGGAACGTCTGATGCTGCCAGCAAAATGAAACGCAGCTTCCTTGTTTCCGTGAAAATATTATGCTCCCGATACACGTGTCTCACAAGATTTTTCCTGAACCGCAGATCGCTCCCCTATTTCCGCTCAAAGTTATAGACCAATTTCCGCAGATAACAATTTGTCACATATGGAGGAAATGACTTGTCAACGATTTTCTTTTTCAGATTTTTTTAAATGGTCTGATTTACGCTTATTATTTAAGATTGAGACGACTTAAACACGCAAAACTAAAAGGAGCAGAAAAATAAGACGACGTCAAACTAATTCCTAAAGAATAAATATCCTTGCCATTTGATTTAGGTGGTTTAACTTACAAAAAAGAAGTGTCCGTCGCGAAAGACCCGTCGCCGCCTTCGCATATCAACAGCAAATCCATATGGCTTGACTGTGTACCTGAATGACATTTTTGCACGTCCGGATCTGTCCAACCGACGTAAGAGACTGTATCAATACCAATCGGAAAGCATCGGAAGCTTTGCAAACGCTCCATCGAATTTAATTTCGATCAGCGCCTCCGCTGTAAATTACACAATTAATTTCGCATCATCTCCAATTGGGCACAATTAAGCGGACGTTGGAGCAGAGTTGGTCATGAAAAATGTCTCACTGGCTGCGAGAAATGTTGCGTCACACTATCTCAATTATACTGTAAAACCGCAGGAGGAAACTTGACGACATAAAATTCATGAAACCACTTATGAAGTTGTATGTAGTGAGTAGCACAAAAATGACAAATACTGCATGACGCAATGAAATATGAAATATGATAAAACATCATGGTTATTTATTTGTTAAACGTTTTTCTCTTTATATTTAAGCACATTGAAAGCAATCAATTATTGATTTCAAGACACATTAATTTTTTCTAATTCATAATTTTTAATTAATACCGTGATAACGGTGCAAGAAAGAGGATAAATATAACTAAATTAAAATTTCCTCGCGTTATTTAAAAATAAATGATTTAACTTCTGTTCAACCAATCGCGTGCGAGCATTTACTATTCTTGTTACACTTATTGCGTGTCGTTGTATAATTCAAATAACAAGCAATTCAAGCGTTCACTATACTTTCCTGCCTGCTTGCCAGACCCGCAAGGGCCGCAAGAATAGTGCAGGTGTTAATTCCTAAATGAGGAAACAAAGGCGGCCGCATGTCTTATCTCATGTTTGCTGTGTTAAAAAAAGTTGTTAGGGTGTTGCGCGTGCTGTGGCGCGCCAGGCGCGAGGCTTTCCGTTTTTATTTGCTCCTTTGCGCGTCTGCTCTGGAGCCACTTCCCTTTAATCGTTGTTTCCTTGTTTACGCTTCATTTCAATCTCACAGCCTAAACCAAAACGCCACGCTACTACTTCCAATGTGTCGTTTATCTCTATTTACAAACATTGAGGAAAATCCGGCAGGCACAGGCACACGCTTCTGTGCGCTAGACTCGGTTCAAAATAATCTGACAATTTTTTCTCCGAAGCCATTTAGTGACAGACATCTTACCAAATCAACAGTGTCGCTGTTATTTATTTGTTGAGCTTATAAACGTTTTAAATGCAGTTAAAAACAAATGATGTGCAATTTATAAACTATTTGCGCATTTTGTTAATAAATAGTAGTTTTCTTATGGGAAGAAGTTAAAAGGTTTTGACGAAGTTTAAGCTTTAAAAATCCTGACGGTTGAGAAGGCAATTTTTCCACGGCACACTTTTCATCCATTCTGTTCTTGAAATTTTTTGAGCGAGAGCGTAGGCGAGCTCGAGTGTTTTATGTGAGTGAGCGACTGACTGAGAGGTACTCGTCCGTTCCGCCGATTCGAAGTATTTCTTTCTTCTCTTCCTCGCGTCGGTCTCTCTTCTCGCATTCCTCTGCCCGCATTCGTTTCGAGCGCAGTTTTGAACGCAAGCCAACGGCGATGTCACAAATGATGGCCACAACATGTTCCACAGAGTGACTCACTCGAAATGCGCCCAATTAGCATTTTGCCAAATTAAAGAACTTTCCAAAAAATATGTGTTCCCTCTAATTTTGCGTCTGTGTACCGTCCATGAGTTCCGTCCAGTATTTTCACCGAGTTACTTGTTATTTGATGTGTCAAATTTATAATTGAATACGGCACACTTTGCGTGATTCCTTGCTCTCCGTTTTGCCATTTACGTGACCGCCGTTACAAACACTTCAAACGAGTTTCCTGTTGAGCCTTCTTGGGACTTCACGAACGCACTTTGTTTGGCTGCTGCGCCTTTTGTAATTAAGTGTCTCCCCAGCGCTTTTGCACGTTTGCAGCAAAGCCTGGTAAAAGCTCATCCAAGCTCCTTACTTTCAATGCGAGCCAAAAGCGATCAACCAACTAAAGTGACATTGTACGATAGTAAACCCAAATGAAAAGCTTGTTTGAAATTTAGATACTGCCAAACAAGCCAGTGATATTGAGAGTAATTATTGTTTTTGCCTATTTTTAAAAACTGAAATTATTGTTGTTCATATACAAACAACCAGATGTGCGCATTGAATTCGGTTCTTTGGATTTCTGTATTTCTATGTCAACAATACAAACAAATTAGTAAAAGCCCTGCTGTCCCAACTAAGTATAAATTATCTTTCTTAAAGACCGTCTTTGACGAAGTTTCTGAGCACACCAATCGATTCTTGAGGGTTGAATTAGGTATAGTGGATATTTTTGCGACCAAAAAGTGCAACGCGACGTGCAAACTATTTTTCCCTCCAAACCAATATGAATGCGAGAAGTGCGCATGCGTCAGAGCTGGCTGGATGTGACAAAAGGAGTCATTCGTACAGCTGGTCTCTCTACAAGTGCTCAAACCAGCTCGTACGCATGCGCACTTCTCGCATTTACGTTCATATAGTTTTGGCGGTAAAAAGGTTTGCTCGACTTTTTGGTCGGAAAAAATAACCACTATACCTCATTCAACCTTTAAGAATCGATTGGTGTGCTCAGAAACTTCGTTAAGGACGATCTTTATTAAGGGATGCTCGTTGAGAAATTGTCGTTTGGCCTTTTCTTACACGGTGTCCTTCACATTTCCAAAGTAAATGATTTTCTTCTGGCTGGTTAGGTTCTGTTATTTTATTGATATCTATAGTCGCCACGGATGTGAATTAATCAATACAAAAGTATTGAGTTTGGTAACTCATTGTTGCCTTCTGCTCAACTTAATTACCCATCCATTCCATTATTCATTGCGAAAATTTATACTATAGCATAGGGATATTTCATAGGTAAACCATGAACCAAAATCACAACATATTAACGGAATTAAATTCTGTTAAGAAATTTCTTGCAAGTGCAGGCATAATTTTTTTTATCATGCGAAGGATAAAATATTAATTAATGCAATAACCAACGACAAATCGATAACGTCATTTCCTATTCTGTTGGAGAGCAACTTTATCTAACCAATGATTGTCCTTCGAAGTGACAGATAAAAAATTAATCATATTTGCTGAACACGCATTAATAATTTACAGAAATTGTTAGCGCAGCTGCGGATTGTCATTCACCGAACAATTTTTCGCAACGTTGCGGCGTTGCTAAACAAAGTTAAAATTGATTTGGCAGCAAAACCATTTCTGGCGCATGCAGCAGAGTGACAGTTAAATTTTTCTGCTGTAACGGGAAAACGTTGCACTTTTCACATCGAACAGACCAGTTGTCTGGATACTTTTCACAGTAGTTTTTACGGCATAGTTTTTTTTACCTAAATTTCCCAAATTGAGCCTCTGGAGTGCCTTTCCTAAGAGCAGCTTAATGAAAAACAAGCAAGTCACAAGGTGGACTCACGGAGTGCACAAACAAACGCGGCTTAGCTCGCTTTCACCCGAATCCACGTACTCCCGCGATACTATACTCGCTATCCGCGCTTAATCTTAATTTAGGCAGCAAGGGCACCTCAATTATAATGAAAATGGGTGAAAAATTGCATTTCAAATGTATGGTAAGAGAAAAAGAGAGTCTTATTGTCAGGGCCGTCTGTTTTACGAGTGATAGCAGACATTTTTTGTTTGTGGGTCGACGGCAAGTGTGTGACAAAAATCTGTGAGAAAAAGAAATCTGGACGCACATATGCATATATAGTGGATTGTTTATATTATGTCCTCTTGTACGATACTAATCAGGATCTTTATCGAAATTAATAGTTAAAGTACTTATTATTTTATAATCACGAGACTATGTTGCCTAATAAAAATTCAAACTCTTCTTCTCCATCAAAAATGATTGTTTGATTTTTGTTTTCTGTCCTGTGTTTCCTTGTTTTTATTCTGAGAGCACTGTCAGTCTACGTATATTGTATTATTAATTTTTGAATCAATACAAATTGTGTTTCAGGCTATCAATATTTGCTCAAACAGTATATATTCAATCGAATATTTTCACGAAGCAATTATACGTATAGCAAACGCAAAATAACGTACATCACTATTACAACAAGTAATTCGTTTTCAGCCGGCATGGAAAACGAATCATACGCGCTTTAGAAAACCATTTTACACAACATGCTCTGATGCTCTCTCGCAAGTCGCACACAGAGAGTACGCAACCTGGATGGCAGTCTCGCTCTGCAGGTTGCATAAGCGAGCAGACATTTTATGCTTTGGATTGCTAATTCGCTGAACGGTACAACGGAATATTAAATTTATTGTATCGATTTTTGCTTCATAAATTACATATCACATAAAAAATCATTTTATTATTCTTTGGACGATTTTACACAGTTCGCTGACACATTATTATTTAATATTTTTTGAATGTTTTTTTTTTCATTTTTAAGATGGGTTACCCTAATAGCATCGCGAAAACGAATGAAACAAGGCCAGTCACCTATGATACTGCTCTCACACCGGTGATTTTTCGGAAAGGTAGCGAGCCGGCCCATCCCAAAATCCAAATGGACTCGCCATTGCAAAGAAAGAGCGCCCAACGTATAAGCGCAAATCAGCCCGCACACGACCCCCAAACATAACTCGGATTCACACATTGCAAGTACACGCGAAGTAAACGCCCAACAATGCGAGCCAATGACTTTGGTTTTGTTTTGTGTTTAGGCAGAAAAACTAAATTTACATAAAAATATTCAAACCAATATTACCTTTGAAAATTTTAGGAAGATTTGCCAAAAATAACTAGAAAGTTTCAATATTTCATCTTCTTGTAATAGGCAAATAATTTTATGGCTACAAATTCTCACGAGCCCATCAAAGAAATGCGTGATTGCGTTTAAAGAGTTTTACTTGTTAATTAGTTTTTCAGACTCTCGTGCAAAATGGGCCCATAAAATGCGCCCCTTGACCTTCGCAAACACCTTACACACAATAATCATTATCAAATAATGCTTTCACCTAATTTCCGTCTTGTGTTTCGCGTTATTTCGACGTTGAAAGAAGCTTTAGATATTTTTGCGTTAGTTAGTCGAGGTAATTTTATGCTTTTATTTGAATAGCTCCTGAAGAAGCTTACACTACGGATTCCATTATTTAAAAACATAAGTAACAAAAAAATAATGATGCTGCTAAAAGCACAATATATTGGTCGCTTTGTATATATAATTGCCTGATTCTCATCAGCTCTCTTAATCGGCATTATAATTATTAACTTTCGGCATCACTGTTGCTTTCTGATTAATATGTGCGTATACAAGCGAAAGAGATTTAAAAGCAAGAGTGAGAGCGAATTCTCGGCCTGGTGGCGTGTGAAGTTACGAGGCGAATCCCAATTAGCTGCGTGCACAGCTAAGTGGGACCGATCCGTTGCACCGAGCCGAGCGAATATTGTTTTCACCGCATTTCTCCCTTCGATCGCGGAAAAATCTGAAGCATTGGCTTTTTTACTGGTTTTGATTTCCCTGGCTATTGCGCGCGGTCACCAATTATTTATGAATTCGTCGCAATTACAGTACGGATAAAAACTTAGGTGGAAAGTCACGATTTGAATATTTTCTCCGATTGAATTAATCGGTCGGTGCTTTTAATTGGTGAGAAAGGTGCAATCATTCGAATAGTGGACGCGACGGGACGAACGCAGTCGATCTCGTCAAAACACGCTGTGGCAAGTAGAGCGAGCGACTTTAATTTGCTCTTAACACTCGGCGACTCTGCAATTATTAAATGCGCGCTTCTCAACCTACATTCCGCCGACAACAAAGAACACCAGATTCGGATTCGTTTCCCTCCGAGTTGTTTGCCTCTGTGCTCGCGCACTGCAGTTATTGTGTCTCGCGCATCTAAGCCAAAACGAATTATCGGCCGTTTGAAAAGAGTAACAATCTGGTGGAAAGTCCTCTTTCCAATAATAAAGAGGTATACAACAATTCTCACTTTAACGACTTGAACTTAATTTATCGGGCAAAAGTATTTAAATTTGTTCTTTACTGCTATGGCTAGCTCAAAAGTTTAAGAGTTTTTGAAAATATGAGGTTCCGCGTCTCGGCATTCCAATTTAAAAATGCAAATGGATTCAAAGCATTGTGCTTCTTAGTAGTCTCAAAGGGAATAAATCCACTTTCCTGCCTAATCTGTTTTTGTCAAATAAATATATTTAATTCCTCCTCCACGTCATGCACGGACCATTATCCTTTGAAATTTACAACTTCACCTTTCGCCCACTTCCTCATTCCTTTTTCGGCGGGGCACACTGTTTTTGGAAAGCATTATGCGTTAGTGTATTCAAATAATAATTGCAATTGGCTCGCCTTCGTGCTGACAAAGTTGCAAAACACACACTGCCGATAAAGAATAAATCATTTCAATTGTAAATTGTCATACTGGAAATTAATTATATATCCAATGTCAAAATAAATATCGATGACGTTTAAATTTCAAGCTAATTTTTTTCATTAAAGTCATCTTTACAATACTAAAATAATCACAAATTTCGATTTTCTGTGGATTTCTGCAATTCAGACCTAAAAGTGTTTCTGTCTGAGACTATATACACAATTAGTTTATATTGTGCAGTTGAGAAAATTTAATTAAAAACCAATCTTCGAATTTATCGAGGCTTCTAGGTGGTAAACTCAGTTTCTTATATATAAAAAACGCGGTTTCGCATGAAGGAAAAAGAGTCACAAAGTTTTACACAATTGTAGCACCACCACTGGATTGATGGCAGGATACGCAAGAAAACGAGTAGTATAATACGGTGTACTTTGTTGCCGGGGTGTCTCACGTTGGCGCCGGTTTTCAGGCGACTTGATTTCACGCTGCTCGCGCAAATGCAAAAGATTTGACTTTTCTTGCCCTCTATCCGCGACGCGGTGCTTGTTGTTCTTTTCTCGAAATTTCGAGTTCCCAAGCAAAAAATTATCATGACAAAATTAATCGCTCTTCACAGGTGACAAGCAAAGTTAAGAAATGCATCAAATGAAGCATGATGTTGATCAAGGCAAAATGGTATTTTTTAGGAAACGTTGACCGGCCAGACGGAAAGTTAACTCGAAGCGGGACAAATAGATGCAAGGCCCTGAACGCCAATTTTGAAACAATCTTTAGCGGCAAACTACAATCGAGAACAGAGATGTTTTTATCGCACTAAAACCATTGACCTGAACTGAGAGTTTGCTTTACAATTCATAATATTAAATTGCGCTGATAGCGGCATTTTTACTGCTGCGATGGCCTTTAACGGAAATCATATTTAATTCATACATCACCTAGTAATAATTTCATTGTTAAATATAATTAAAAAACGGGGTTTTAAAGGAGCAATTTTGGCTTATTTCTAACTTGGGTTTTAATTAAAATTACAAATTGCTACCAATTCAACTATCATGCAACACTAAAAAAGTGATCAGAACTAGGGTTTCGATGAAAGCCCAATTTATTCAAATTCATTGGGGGAAAAATAACAAAAAAGGACACAATAAAATTGTAGTTATTTTCGAGGAAATTTGAATCAATTGTTGAACCGCGATTGTGGTGCTAACATAAGTCCAACAGACATTTTCGACCAAGTTTGCAGTGAAAAAATATGTAGTTTAAATTTTGGTTAGTGTGGAAGAAGTTTATTAATTGCAATATCTCAAGGAGTTTTAAGTCATCTCAGTTTTACTGCTACAAAATTTGCGCGAATGGAATACAACATATTATATATTATATAGCATGATTGAAATGCTGCGAACTAAAATGAAGCAGCAGATGTAGAATTCCAGAGAGATATCACGTGAGGCGCACTTCTTGTCTGGCCGGCAACTCACTCACTTTTCCCTTTTTTCCCATACGCGTCTGCTTTGCGTGCAATCGCTGGTATTGTCTGACAGAGACACGTGGTAAAATACGAGTTCTCGCGCACAAACATAGAGTTCTGTCAAAAGTTTTATGGTTGCAATTAGACGGCAGCGTGAAAGTGCAGAATTACTTTTATTCGGTCATTTTCCGTCGAGAGTTTCGGCCGCAATTAAAGTGAAAAGTCAAAATTTGTAAGCCCAGAAATTCGTCGTGAGAGATCAGAATTGGCGTGTTTGATGGTGCTGGTTTTCTGCACCAATTCCCAGGGCGACTCTAAGCCAATTTTCAAGGTCGGCGTCGGAGCAGCGTGAAAATCCAGCTCGCGGACGATTTTTTCACAAACTTCTCTTTTCACGCGAACAACAATAAAAAGAATGAGATCTCGGACTGCAAATTGCAATCTGTCAATTGCAACCGGTTTCACTATTATGGCAAAGCGTGTTGTGACGGCAAAATTTCTACAGAATTCAACTCCATATCGCTAAATCATCAAGATGAATTAAATGTATTACTCTCCGTATTGACGGTCCATCTTTAGTAATTGATAAATTTTTTTTAGTAGTACTCCTTGCACTGGTAAAGGGCACAGACCGTTAAAAAAAGCCACTCTTCGTCTTGATCTAACACTAAAAAACGTTTCATTGAAATAAAGATTTCAGTCAGTTGGTGGGATGACCGCCAGCTGCCGTGAATTTGGAAAAACAATAAATTGCGCCAACCAGCAACCGGTCAAAATGTTGAAAAAAACGAGAAAAATTGGTCGCTGTCCCTCTTGACTTTTGAAATTTAGTCAGCCACGTCTGCCACTAGCCGCCGGTAGAAATACTCAGCCACCGCTGGATCAAAATTTGGCTGAAGCCGGTCCAGCCAGCCAGTCGCCGCCTAAAATCTCTAATTTTAATGGCCACTGCACGGTAAAAGAATTCTAACATAAATGTATTTCTTAAAAGTAAGCATGCGCCATACAGTAAGTTGTTTATCCAGCGGAGTGACCTTTCGAGATCGCCCGACGCCCGCTCCTATATTCAATAATTGACTGCGTTGTGAACAATGCACCAGAAGGCCCACGAGACTAATTTGCATTTGAATTATGCGTCGAGAGGCCAAAGCACAATGCGCTTTCGAACAAAACCGGGCGTGAGTGGAATAAAGCAACAGCATTAAAATTTTTCCCTATAAAAGCGTGCATAGAAATGCGAGCTTGCTAGCTTGACGAAATATTATTAATTTATCATTTTTTTTACTGGTTCCAAATCAAAGTTTGTCGTAAGTTTGAGGTAAAAACCAAAAATGTTTCAAGTATCCTAAAAGTTTGACTAACCGCTTTGTTTCTGAAGTTGTTGGACGCGACCTTAGCCGCGAGGGTGGCCGCCCTGCTGCTCCTAGGTTGAAGTGCGGGCGATGCCTTTGGCTGGACTTTGGTCGGCGTCCTGACGGGTGACCTGTTGATCGTGTTGGTGGCGTCATGCAGCACAGCCACCGGCGGCGACGACGGTAGCGTCGTGTTGAGGCCGCACACACGGCGTCGAATCAGACCATTCTGCACCACGACGGTGCTTGCGCGCTCATCCCCAGGCGACAGCAGAACTTGCGACCGGTACATCTTTTAATTTATGCCACCCAACCTACTGAAGGCCATCCAATTTGCTCTGAAAGAAAGGAAATTTCTCTTATCAGTTTTGTGCTTATTTGTTTCATTAAACATTATTTTAGTTTAAATTTTGTGATTCTCATCGTGAACGTGAAGCATGAAAAGTGCAATGTGCGTAATAATATATTGAAGATTTTCTTAATACAAGCAGTTTTGATTAAAATGCTCATTTAAATTTTGTAGGTTTAAATGATAATGGTGTGTTCTAGCTATAGGCCTTTCCGATGTTGGTGGGGGTAGCATTATACGACAAAAATAATTTGTTTTCTTAACTTTAATAATGTTTAATGTTTAGAATAACTGGTGAATAAAATCATTCATTGATTCCCAGCAAACTGAGTATGAAAATATGAAGTTTAAATTATTTTAAATAATATTATCCGTCACTTTTTGTCATTTTTAAACATAATGTAGATTAACCAATTCGACTAACAATACTAACTTGTTAACTAAAATTTAACCCACTTTGACAAATAAGGAATTTGTTAAATCTCTAGTAATTGTCAAAAATGTCACTTGTAACTTGCAGGCTTCAGAAAATTCGAAAATCAAGAGGAAAAATTATTTTTGGTTTTTAATAAATCTAAATGCGCGCTTCTTAATTATTCTTTCTTGCTCGTGGTGATTAACAGCACTTCGCCATAGGTGCCTGTGTTAAGATAACATTGTGCTTGGTTGCACATGACAAGCATGCACTTGTGAATTAACGTAATTATGATAATTAATTAACGGTGCCAAACAACAAATTGTGTACCTGAGCGTGGCCGAGTGGTCTGGCACGCTGCTAGCCAAAAATGTGATGCTCGCAAAATTCACCGGCTCCGCATGTATGGTGTGTGTACGAGTGCCGACGCGCGCTGATTGCTTTCAGGAACACGCACTCTTCAACACTGGCACCCAAAGTCTGGCCAAGCCACCAAACCGGGCGCAAGAAACGAAGCGGCGGTCAAAACACTTGCGCCTCGTAGTGCTGGTCCTTTTGGGCTCGTCTGCCTACTTTCTGTCTCTTCTTCTCATGCGCCGAAATACGGCTGCCGGCAGTGGAGGAGGAGGAGGAGGAGAACACAACACGAACTTGTTTTCAGGTGCTGCCTGCTTACCGCGTCGAGGCAAACTGCTCCTTACACGAAGCACGCCGGTCTGTTGACTTGTTCCTGATGCCAGGGTGACAGTGGAGGGGGAACCACTCTTGCCTCAGGTTTCCAACCGTCGTTTTCGGCTTTTCCCGCTTTTCGTTTGCTTGACAGCGCCTTTTTCATAATAAAATTGCTTTTGACTTACTTAGAAGGCTGCTTTTATTGTTAGTCCTGGCTTAGTCGCTTTGGCACTCCTCACCGCGCACACAACAACGCTGCTTTCATACGAATAAATATAAAAAAAGAAATAATATGGAAGTATTTTTCCAAAAAATTTAAAAAAACTTAAAATGTTGATAAATAATTGTTACTTTAATAAACATTTTTCGTCATTTCATGGATTGGAATTTTCGAAATTGTAAACCGTTTTATGAGATGAATTCAGATAAATTCTAGGCCGATGTTGTAACTTTTTTATCTGTTATTCTATTCGTAAGGCTAACCTAACTGTCGCCAGTGTTGCACATTATTGAATCGAATGGGTGCGGCTGAAGCTAAATGATTTAACGCGATTACATTTTGCCAAAATCAAGAGCGACCCTCCGTTTTAATAATCAATTTTATTTAATGAAAATTCAAAGTAAAGCAATCATTATTATTTCAAGTCGCTCCAATGAAAAATCCGAAAGAGATTGAAATCAGATTTTTTTTCCGACTCTGCAGAATTATGTTCCACATTCAGTATATACCTGAAAGGTTATGTTATATTATAGTAACTTGATAATGCCGTGTTGTGTCTAGGGGCCCCGCAGCTGATCTTTAAAAAAAGTTTTGCTCTGTTATATTTGTAAGCGTTTCCCACAAAACTTTTCTTTCTATTTAGTCCTGGGATGTACCGGCATTCAATTTCATTATTTTTTAAATACCTATTCCAGTTTAATTTGCCTATATTTTCATTTATTAAATCATTGTGTAGCGACTAATTTAATCACGACACAATGCAATAAAAAATTTAATATCATCTGCTTACATGCCATCAGCCCAAGACAGTTATTTTATTCCCCTAACCCTGATCCGCCTAACATGGCAGAGACCAACCCTTTGCTCGTCAGCCGCGGCCATCGATTTGGTACGGCTGTCTTTCCTCGCCCTACTTTCCCTCCTGTAACAAAATTGATCGGACCACCTTGGGTCGTCACCGAGACAGGCTATGCCCATTTTGGGCGCTCAGAGTTACTCTCGAACCCGTTTACCCCTAGCCGCCGCGTTCGATACAATTTATTAAGGATTATTATTCCTATAAAATCGCATTTGTGTATTTTAAAGTCTAAGGAATTTACGATGAGTGACTGATAATCGCGAAAATTCATGAGCATTTAACATTATCTAAAGTACGATCTCCCTTTCTGATACTTTTCACCAAACTTATTTCAGGCCAGCCTGTATAAATTTAGGATTAAGCATTACTTTTCTTTTCCGTAGCAAAGAAGACTACATAAATTGCACCATATTAGATTGAATTCCATAATTCATGAGTGTTCAGGTAAGAAAATTATAAACGAAGACATTTGAAGCTTAAGTTATCCTTTGTTTTATTATGAAATACAAAAATTTAGAAGAAAGTAACCGCAAATTTATGTAGGCTAAAAGATAATAGACAAAGCGTCGGTTGATGATGTGCTTATTCCACATCTAGCAAGGTTTCTAAATAATTTGCTGAAACTGACCTTGCAAATCATCACGAGTTGCCCCCGAAGTTGAATTTTCTTGGTACAGTTTGTTGATTGAAAATATATCCTGGAACAAAAACGAGCATAAGTATATTGCTGGACATTCCTTCATTTAAAGCCTACCTCCACTTTCTTCAATTCTCTTGCTCTCGGCTGCAGCTTTCCGCTGGTCAGCAAAAGTAAAAACATCCTGGACTTTCTTTTGCTGCTCGATAGAGAGGCTGCCCGTCAGAGTGTGATACCATGCAGGGTCTCTCTCTTGAAGACCTACACCAATAGAGACACCAAGGCATCAATTGAGGAACAAGGCGAACACGCACCATTTTGACATACCCGCCATAACTTCCTTGAAGATTATGAATTCATCAATGTTGCAATCCTCAGCATCTAGAGGGGTTGAAAAATCTTCTAGCGCAGTTGGATCCTCATTCATCCAATCTTCATCATCATCGTCGTCACCATCATCCCCATCATTCTATTAAAGTGGTTAATTCAATATTTTTTTTACTTTGGTAACATGCAAGTGCATACCATGATGGATGTTTGAATGTTAAAGGAACTGTCACCAGCAGACTTATTTATTTTTTCCTCCAAGCTTTCCAAATATACAGCTCCATCCTCATCAATGTCGTCCTCATCACTCTCTAGTTCATCTACGGGCACAACATTTACAATTTATTGACGCCACAATGCGTCTACGCATCTCTTACCCTCATTGATGCTTTCATCGTCAGAATCTGAATCTGTGTCCGATTCATTTGACTTGGCTGGAATATTAACGCACAACTAATTAAAAGAGAGCTGTGGTGCGTTGCGGATCCCTTACCTAAGTAAGCTCTCTTCAGACCATCAAAGAGTACCAGCAGCGCGGGCAGAATTTTTGGTGCACACTGACTTACTTCGAATGGCCTGCTTGGGTTCTGCATAATCATGCACAGCCCCAAAACTGAAAGTTTCCTATCATGCAACCTGGGAACAAATAAAAACAGTGAGATCATTAATTTTTAATATTGGACAATATTTCAGTGAGTCTAGCCCTGAATTGTTATTTTGGGAAAAGAAACAGTTGTTGGTCACAGAACCATCAAATTCAATATTAAAACCAGTTTTAAATTCATGAATGCATTTTGCGTTGCATACCCAAGGAAGCAGTCAGTATCTGCTAGCCACTGGTTAATGAAGTGCGCTGTCACGGAATCATTGGGCGCCTGAGGTAGTTTCACTTCATTCAGTATGCGGAACAGCAATTCCGGGTTGTAGTAAAGCGCGGCAATGACCACCTGCAGGCACATGGCACGCAACTCCGACGACTTGACCTCTTTCGTCAGCCGCATCAGCACCAACTCCACAATCGGCGGGATGTACTGGTCAATGTTGCCCTTGCACTGCAGTATGATCACCTCAAGCAACTTGGCGGCGTGGCACTCAGGGTCCTCGCCAGGGTCGCCATTCAAAATGTCCCTCGCCATGTTGCACATGACCAGGATGCGGTCCTGCGAAGCAAGGAAGGTGGGCGTGTCTACGGTAACGTAGTTGTGCAGCGCCGGCATCATGTCAGTGAAGTAGTCAAAGCCATCACGACCAAACACCTGTGCAATGGAGGAACAAGTATTTAGTTTCAACAGCATTATTTGTGATCAAGCTCTTACCGTGTATAACAGTCCAAGCACCTGCCATAGCTCATTGGATATGGTCTTCTTTGTTAGCTCAAAGACTAGGAGCAAAGTTTCTTCATAAAATTCTGCAACAAATTATTCAGATATTTAGCAAAGAGAAATTGTTTTGATCAGTGTCTCTCCACAGTTGTAATTGCATTCAACACTATCAAAGTTTGACTTTTCAATCACATGACAACTGCTCAAGAAGTGGATAAGGGGAAATAAAATTGAAAATTTTTGATCTGGTCATTTATGAGAGTTATGGAGACTTGAAGGTTAAAACACCCTTTGGAATTTAACATGAGGATTATTAAATAATCAATTTTCAAAGCCAGTTTTAGACTAATGTGACAAAAATTCGTTCAGATGGGTATTTTTTCCTACATCAGGTTATCATTTCTCCATTTCCAGTAGATTACTTTGTTAACTTTTCTGAACTTGTTTATTTGTGAATTGATGTGTTTATTTGACTGGAGATAATTTGTTAAAATACTTTTTTCTTCAGTATTTTATTTTTAAATAAAAGCAACCTGAAGTGTTGAATAGCTAAAAAAAGAGTAAGACAGTTTTGATAATTAATGGAAAAATCACGCACAGTTTTTAATATATTTATTTTTGTTTTTTATGCCTATAAAGAAGTACCGAAGCGAACTTTCCTTGAAAGTAATAGAGAATCCAAAAAATTTGACAACTTACCCATGACTGAATTTTCGAAAATGTACGCAACAACTTGGAGAACTACTGGTTCCAGAAGTGTTGTGAGTCCAGGCACATCTTCCATCGCATTCAGCATTGTTTCTATCGTGTGTAGGAGACCCATGGCTATCATGGCCTTTTCATCAGAGCCACCATCAGTGTCCAGCACCTGGATCAGTGTACCAGCCTACGGAACTTCCTGTCGATCGATTCTCATTGAAAGAAAATTTAGTACGCACCACGTGTTTTGTAATGTCAACTGCGATTGGCGCCAGCAGGTCAGTGTATGCACACACTAACTTTTGCAGGGAGGTGGCAACCTCATCACTTTCTGTTTCTCGAATTATGTTAAGCATTTCTAGCACTATGTTTCTGATCTGAAACGAGAGAATATGACATGAAAATCGCTAACTTAGAATTACCCAATTTTGAGGACAACATTATCAAGTGAGGTCAAAATTATGCGGTTGCAAATTCTGTGGAAAACCAATCAATATCTACCACTTCCTTGAATGTGATAAGAACAATCTGACATTGTGTCAAACAACCAAAGCCAAAATGAGCATCGATTTGTGATTCATTGATTATGTCTGTTGGACACCTTTGGTATCAAAGAAAAGAAGCAGTAAAGTTCAATCACTTTTCGTGTTTTAACCATCCGACACCCAATCCTACATATTATCATCACCTTGCAAATAATTTTGTTTAATCTCCATTTCAAACCTAAGTTTGCTTCAAGCTTAGCTTATTCTAAACTAAAATGGCCACCAACCTGTGGTTCAATAAAGGGCGTGACACCTTCTTGGCTGCAAGCGACAGCCTCCAATGCTACCACCGCCTGCACCTTGACAGGCAGATCTTTTTCTTTGACCAGGCACTCGATAAGGTAGAAGATGGTCTCCTTCAGAATGTCACCTTGCTGCATGTCAATGTCGGTAAAAGACTTGAGCACACTGCATGCCTGAAGATAAAAATATGAGGATTTGATTTTTTTATTCAGTTTCAGCCAATTACCCTGGCGCGAAGATGGCCTTCTGGTGCCTTCAGTTCAGGAAAAACGTACTGCCGGAGCATGCCACAAATTGAATCACTGTATTCTTTCTTCTTGATCAACAGCTCAGCAAGAGTTCCAACCTTAAGATTATATTAGAATAACGAATGATGAATGAAATTGATGCTCTCACCATATTCAAAGCTCCATCTCTCACACTTGGGGTGGCATTGTTTTGGGGATTCAGAATTTCTACCACAAACGACATGCATTTGGGCAGAATTGCTTTCCTCTTTTTACACATTGTGAAAAGCAGTCCTTGAGCTGCAGTAACTGGGTCCATGAAGTCATCGATGGAATCTTAAGGAAATAAAACGAAAATAATTGATTAACTTATACACTGGGCAGACCTTTCTGTCTTTCAAGTGCTTGTAGACATCTGAGCCAGCCGCATCGACTCTGCCGGTCATAACGCAAAAAAACAGTGGGAAAAACACCAGTTCTGAGGTTTACCGCATTTTTCCCGACAGCCCCCGTAGAGGTTTCGCGTCAAAAAATTTGATACTTTGGAAAATTACAAATAGTGTTGACATTTTTGGTCTTTTGGGGAAACCGTTGGCATGTATACTAACTTTTAAAAACAACGCACAACTGTTGGTCGCCCCTCACGAGAATTTTTGATCTTAAAAATGCGCCCAAAAATGCGGTAGAAAAAAAGAAAAAATAGTTTTAGCAATACAGTATTTTTCCGGAAAAATACAGATTTTTGCGATGCTTGCAGATAACGCCGTTTTACTCAATAAGTTGTGAATTATGACTTTTAAGTCTTCAAGCCAGCCGAGCCGACGTAATTTTGCCAGCCAGCCACTGACTTCTGTTTTGACAGCTCGAAGCCGGAAAGCCAGCTGCCGATCAAAATTTGGGCGGCTCAGATGTCTCGGTGCTTGAGATACACATACATTTATCCTTGTTTGGTACTCACCATACTTAGTGTGGACATATTCAATAGGGTCTGTCTGCCACAGTTCCTCATCCTCTGGACTGTGGCACAGTACAGGCAAAATAATCTCTCGCACAACAATCATCATATGTTGTTTTAATATCTTCCACGTAAAAGCATGTTTGATGCTGTAAAAACAGGAGTGAAAATATAATTAAGGCGATATGAAGTATAACTTACGCTTGCTCAATGTATTTGAACGACTGGCATAGCACTTTTGGAGCCACAAACATCTTTCTGCGCTGCTTGTCCAACAGCTTCAACAAAGTCTCCAAAATCGCTAGTGAGAAATTTTTGAGATACCACTCAGCAAAGTCCTTGTACTCTTTGCTAACAAAGCCTGGACTTCCGTATCTAAGAGGTCGTAGAATCAACGAGTTATATTTCTGGGAATAAGTTTGAGGGAATGGCAACCTCTCAAATATTCGCTGCAAAATATAGAGCGCCCATTTTTTCGATTTCCACCACACTGATGCGGCTTTGTCTTCATTTGAGAGACTATCGACGGCCGCAGGGACTTCTTTCTCAATCATAATCCTAACAAGGTCCATCCACTGCTGGAAGAACTGATTGGTAATCAGTTCCAGGGGCAGAGAGTACTGCAAGAGCGCATATTAGTAACACTTATTAAAAAAAACATTTAACAACTAACCTGAGTGAAAGAGTAAAATATCTTGAGAATTTGTTTTTGGATGAAGACAGATTCTACGGTTTCCTCGTGCCATATGCTGCAGGCCAACTGGTAAAGCTGGGGGAAGAGCAAATTCATAGCCTCGTATAGAGGTGTTCTCTTGTCCTTGTTGCTGTACTCGAAGTTTTTCACCAGTTGGTACATGCAGATGAGAGCGCCAAACCAGCCAGTGCGGTCAGGGTTTAGCAGGCAGAGACTGATTTTGTCCACAACCTGTGGCCACCGCTCAGGAAAATCGTGTCTGATGATGGTGTTTACACACACCGCCAGTTGAACGCTGAAAATAGCGTTGAATGAGAACCACAAAATTGAAATAATTCCAAAATCTCGTCAAGTGGTTCGGAAACATCACTAACCGGATTTTTTCTGGTGCAACCACGACAGCATCTACAATAAGGTCCCTAATCATGGCGCGATCCTGTTCATGAATGTTGAAAGCTGGTGCGTCACCTGGCTCAGTCTCTTTGTCTGCCCAAAACTGGGAGATCATGTTTTTGAAGTAGATAGCACCTGTATGAAGACAACTCAATGTGTCAGTGTAATTCAATTAGTAAAACAACGCATTACCTGCTTGACGAACGGCCATGTCCACATCGTTAGCCATGATTGCCTGGAGCAGGGCCGGAGCAAACCCTATTATTTTATGTATCTGGAAGAAGAAATCCCTTCGTCATTGAGAGCAACCGAAAATTAGCATTATAGTTTTACTTTAAATTGTGAGAAACAATCTTAACTTGTTGGTATAATTATATTATGTTTCATCATAATCGAATATGTAATGAATGGAAAAGCAATTAAATTGGGGGGATGCTGCCATGTTTAAAAACTTGGCGTTACATTTTTCTAATCTTCTGTATAGTAATTATTATTTAAATGTTCCTTAAGTATGTACGCTTATTTATTTCTTTTATTTCAAGATTCCAACTAGAGCGCCTTTCTATCATATGTATATCATTTTTGAAAGCAGAGCAGCTGCCAGCTAGTCCCGTATCATACTTCCTTCCTTTAACATGATGTGGTAATACTTGACAAGAACTAGGAACCAATAACCTAAACTTATTGTTTTTGACAGCGTCAAAATTGATTTAAAAACTACACATCGTGTCACCGTGACAGTGACGACAGACAAGAAAGTCATGCTGAGCCGCTTGACTAAAGCTAAAATAATTGTTTTGAAGGATGTTGTAATATCATCTATCATACATAGTTTGAACAAAAATTCGGAAGTTTAGTAATTCCACACTATTTTGCACACGCAAACGTCGCAAACATAGAAGAGTAACCATCAATACACACCTGGTTGAGTTGCTCTTCAGCCTCTTTTCGGAAATTGCTGTCAATGGTCCCCCTAAGGATATCCACTATCTTCTTGTTGTCCATTCTTGCTACTCAGTTGACAAATGGGTGTGTCCGCGAAATTTGGTTAGTGCCGCAAATGCGTTCGCCTTGACAGCGCAAAATGCGGATGATGATGCGGATTATAGTCGGCCGAAAATCGCCAACACCACGTGGCCTCGGCGTTTTTACAACAACTAGCCCGGTCGGAGCAGCGACTTGGACATGCGATCTTCGTCGGCGAAATCCGCTCGACGGGTCAACGCAACCTGTCGAATTTAAATTTAAGAAGCACACTGACAAGTGCTTCGACTGGTTCACTGGGTGTGTTGATAGCGGCAGCTTCGCAGGGCGGTCAATAACGTCGAAAATCCACCGGGTAGCTGAGGGTATGCTGCTTACGAGTTTTCCGGATCGCCATGACACTTTGCTGTTCGTGGCGCCACTCGCTTTGCTCCAAACGATGGCTCATCCGTTTTTCGTGACGCAACGGGTTTGGCAGGTGGCGCTGGGGACTCTTTTGGCGGGAAGGTTGCAGTTTTTGCTCTAGTTCCCGGGAAAGATTTTTACCGGAAGCGTTACTTCCGGTGCTATTATTCCTCCTATAATAGAGCCTACTGTCACTTGTCCAAGCCAATAATTCTACCAAACCACAATTATTGAAAAATTTATCAATTGTGATCAGTCGGATTTTTTTCGGTATTTTTATGTGTTTTTAGGGGTTTTTAGATCCTAAGATAGGATATTAAAAATATTTTTAATATAAAAGGTATAAAAGGCCAGAAAAATAATTTTAATAGGTCAATAATTCGGGAAGAAAAGATGTATTATGAAATATGCGAGAACAGCTTAAAAACATATTGCCTAAATTGGCACCAGGCCGCACAGGGACCCAGCCACTATTGCCTCTGCACAGAGGGCTTTCAGAAACGCTAGACATTCTTCCCGTGACGCCAAATCACGCATGCTGGAAAGGTGCAAACCAACAAGTATCGAGTTTACCTAGAGTTATGCAGCCGGCAGCCAGGCGGTCACCCATCCAGCTAATGCGGTTACAACGAATGCTGCTTAACTTCGGTGATCTAATATCTAATGCCCAGTATGCTACACCCTAGACGCATGTTAAGAACAAAAATGATGACGTCCAATCAAGAGAATTGTTTTACTCTTACATTTGACCCAAGCAATGTAGACAAAATACAAATTAAAATGTTCATTTAACATAAGATTGTAAAATTTTAACCAATTCAAAAAATACAGCTGCACTTAAAACTTGGGACGGTGAAGTTCAGAAATAATCTTTATGTTAGAGTAACATAATTTTTAATGATGAAATTTACAGTTTTAGATGCTCCTCAAGGAATTTAGAAAACATTTTTTCAATTTCGTGTGCGGCTTCTTGTGAGCTGGAAAACTTTGGTGGATTCTTCTTGATGAATGTTACAAACTGCGTTTGTATTTTCAGCAATTTTGCTTGAGGCACAACAGATGACGAAAAAATGTGCGAGTGCGTTTCACTTTTTATTACCTTCTGTAACAAAATAAATATTTTTCAATGTAAAGATTTAATTTTTTGATTAGGAGTTGATTAGTACCTGAATTGCCTCTTTTGTAATTTGATCAATATTACAAATCACATTACTTGGTAAGCTATGCATCTGTAACAAAAATTTAGAAAATATTATTCACACCATCTTTTAAGATTGTTACTGCCACTCACTGTAACAGTAGACTGGTTGGCTTTTGCTGGGCTCTTCCGTAAAAGCGGATTTACAATGGCCTCAAAATCTAAATCTTCGACAGAATGAAGTGTGTAAAGTGGAGCATCCCAACGATTCTTGTTGTCTGGGCACTCATACCTCAGCAGAAGCTCGTCAAATTCCTTTTTCGAATATATTTTCCGATCCACTGGATTAGCTTCATTCCACTGCCATGCATCAGCCTCGGACACTTCACAATGGATCACGCAAAACGTTTCTCTAGCAGTCTTTGATAAGCAATATAGCTCGTATCTGAAGCCTGTTTGAATAAATAATTAAATTGAAATAAGTGAGTCGATGTGAGGATACTAACTTTTTAGGTAATTCCCTGCGTCAACAATAACAAATGTGTTTTTGCCTAGCAGTCTGTAAACTTATGCATCAAAATTGAAATTATAATTAAAAAATATTCATGACGAACCTTTGAACTTCAGACTTAATCTCCCCACGAAGAAGTTTCTCCTTGTTCTGAACTGTAAAATGGTAATTTATGAAAATATATGGCAATCTTTGACTTAAAAAAGTTTACAAACCTAAAAATACATCACTGAAATCGGCGGGTTTGCGATTTATGATTTCGTTTTCGCTGACAATTTCTACCTGTTGATTTGCCTCCCCAAGATATCCCTTCAGCTGCTTGGCTCTGGTGGTTTTACCAGAGCATGGCAGGCCTGTCAGCAAAACCAAAGGCATAGCGATTGACGAAGGTGTTGCTTTGACTGTGCAAAAAAGACCACAAGCGGCAAGGCAAGGCGCAAACAGCGGCACGGCACAGGCACACGTTTTGTTTATGTTCTAGTGAGAGGAGGCGTGGCCCCCGACCGTCAGCGCCAGTGGTGCACACTTTGGTTATTACGCAAACGACGATAATATCAACAAGAGCCGCAAGCGGCTGCGGCGCAAGATTATGCTATGCCTACCAAGGGAAGACTGCAGTTAAAATTTTGTCTGTAATATATTTTCGTTTAATTCTGTCATGACATTCGTGGCTCCCAATTTCTATACATTTAAAATGAAAAAATTTGAAGTGATTTAATTTTTTTAAACGGAGCATATTTTCGTAATTTGATAACTAAAGCCTCAAAATATTTATATTTGGCAGTGTCTCTGGTAGTGAGGACTGCCCTTGAACAGTCGCTCGACGTGACATCTATGGTAGCAGTCGCAAGAACCGCAAGAACAAGAGGGGTTTAGAAGAGGAGCGGCCCAACAAGCAGACAAGCAGTGCGACCGCCGAATCCGTTCGCCCCGTTCCCATTACTGAGGCTGAGTAGACTACGGGCCCGAATCGCCGAGCTGCTCGGTGACGAGTCGGCTTCGTGGGCCAGCTCCAAACTTGTAAATCGGCGATCGCCCGAGCCGATCAGAGCAAACTCCGAACGCCGACCATCGTAGAACGAGCCGAATTCACGCTTTGATTCGGCATGGCGAGTGCGTGCCGACGGGTCGTTGCCCTGCTGGTGTCCCATGCAGGCCCCTCACCGGCCCTACTGGCACAGGTACTTTATTTCGCGTTCCCGACCACCATCCACTGAAGGGAGGTTACCGTCGCCCTGCGCCACCCTCCAATTTGCTGCAGATGCCATTATGCTGCATTAATATTTTGTGTACATGGTCACAGGGGTGGCATGCTCTCTTTTGTGTACAACATACACATAGATTTTTTAAAGTTCATTAGTGCGGCGAGAAAGATGCTCCGGCGCATAAGTTGACAGCCGCTGCTTTTGGGCAGAGACGCATTGATTTTTTGCATGTTTTGTTCTCGTGCCTCTGCGGCTGCTTTAGAGCATTGATGTCATTATTTCGTTTCCTGCTTTTTGTTAGTTATCATGTTAAATTGGGAAACCTGTTTTCTACTCAAGAAATTTGCACAGAGGCCTCGAAAAAAGTATTTTTAAGATTCTACACCCCTCTGTGTATTTTATCATTCAAGAAAAACGTTTCCTAGGAATAAAGTAATAGAAGTTGAAAAGGTGCCAAAACTGACGCCCCTATTTGTATAATCAACAGAGTTCAGCAAACAAACCGCACATCCTGAGGTACTTAAGTTGCAGTATTGTACGGCTGAATGACGACACGACGACATCAGCCACTCCCTCCGACCCTTCTTCCGCAGGTGAGTTTGAGAGACAGTTGATGTGCGTAGCTTCTTGGAATTTACTTGGAATAAATCAAGCGCCTTTCTTGGTTTGATCGTTCGCTCTGGCTTTTGAGACCAAGGTTTGATGGTACGTTTAGTTTCACTTTAGCAACAGAAACAAACAATCATAAAATCCATGACAAAAGTACATTACAACAACTAGGACAGGCCTTGGAAACCAATATAAATATTATTCCTGTGGTTTTCGTGTGATATTTTATCTAGTAGCATAAACATATCTTATTTTTTTCTCCTTGACTTAGAATATCGATTAATGTTTTGGTCTGTGCCTGAATAATAATAATATCAACTTCTTGACAATGATTAATATGAGCAAGAAGTCAGAGGAATCCAACTAGAAAATTGAATTTAAAATTTATTTCCCACCCAGATAATGAACTTGTTTAGGTTCGAGGCACATATAATAATGTCCTGCTTGGTATTGGTAAAATAAACTTCAAGCCTAACAACCCTGGAAAATTTAACATTTAATGCGGTTTCATGAAAAGTTTAAAAGTTGAATTTCACTATGAACCAAATGATGATTGAAAATGTCTGCAGTGAGTGTTGCGAAAAATTACACTCAAGGTGGTGTTGTGCAAGGAGAATGGTTATAGTTTCGAAACTGTGCAAAACCTGAACTGCAATGATTAAAGTGTTTACGCCAGGTGCGTTTATATTCATTTTACTATGGTATTGCAAACAGAAAAATTGTTGCAAATTAATGGTTCAAGAGATATTTTCTCTCCAGTTATTCAGTTGAATACGTCAATTCCTGATAAAAAAACACTTAACCATTGTTCATTTTCCCCTTGTTCAGCAGTCTAAAATTTATTAAAATTTTCCTCTAAGGACAATATTTAGGATTTTTATGTATAGTACTCAATATGATGGAATAAAACTTTTATTGAGCTACTTTCTCACAACGTCTGTGCCAGCAAACGACTAAACGACCTACCGTTTGATTTACATGGTAACCATTGTGGTAATTTCGCAGCCACTATCTTTCAGCTTTAATTTAGCAGACGAATAAATCTTGAATTCTTAAAGACCGTCTGTGATGAAGTTTCTGAGCACATGAATCGATTCTTGAGGGTCGAAGTGGATATTTTTTTGCGACCAAAAAGTGCAGCGCGACGTGCGGAGCAAAAGTACAACTTTTTTACCGCCAGAACAAGATGAATGCGAGAAGTACGCATGCGTCAGAGCTGGTTTGAGCACTTGCAGAGAGACCGCCTGTACGAATGACTTCTTTGTCAGATCCAGCCAGCTCTGACGCATGCGCACTTCTCGCATTCATATTGTTTTGGCGGTAAAATAAAGCTCTACTTGTGCTACGCGCTCGTCTTTTTGGTCGGAAAAATATCCACTTTACCTAATACGACTCTAAAGAATCGATTGGTGTGCTCAGAAACTTCGTCAATGACGGTCTTTAAGCATTTAACACTAATATTTCTTTTATTTGATATCAAATTGTCATTAAATAATCTTGTGGTCCCTGAATCGAACAACCCCTTGTGCCCAGCAGCAGCACTTTGTGCACAAAGGACGGTAGCAACAACTGGGCTGACTGAGTAATTGATCATTGATCTATGCATGAATGAAGCAGACAGCAGACACCACAAAGTCATTTATCACTGATGACAAGCAGTTCAAGCCGGCTGCCGCAGCTGTTGCTCTTAACCAGCGTGGCCCGCGTCGCCGGCCCTGGCAGGGCGTACTGCCGCGGCGCCTGCAGGATCTCCTGCAGCAGGCGCTGCGCCGAGGAGCGCTCGTGGCCGCCGCCCGGCCGGTTGTCGGCCACCACGCGGCCGCCGAAGTAGGTGACGCTGCGACCGAGCGCGCGCAGTCGCTGCATCGCCTGCCGCGACACTGTCCGCGTGCCCTCTGACACGTCGCACGAGCCGGAACTCTCGCTGTCGCTTTCAGACGATGATTCGGTCCGAGTACAGGGGTCGTCATCCTTGGCGGGGGACTCGTCTGTCCGCGTACGCGACTCGAAGAACGAGCGAGCGTTGCGCACGGCGTCGCAACTCGGCAGCTCCGCGTCCACCAGCTCTCGGTTGCGCGGGTTGCGCGGACACAGAAAACGTCCGCTCGACCCGCGCATCACCTTTGCTTTTTTACAGCCTAGAATTTCAATTTAAGTCCCGTTAAAAACTCAATTTCACTGAATCATTTGTATGCTATTACAGAAAAGTGAAAAGGCAAACAGTACCAATTCACAATTAGTGCCAAATTCTGTACAGTAAACTTTGTTTTTGGGGGAATTTAAATAGATAAAAATGCAGCCGATTAAAGTTATGAACCATACCGCAGTTAAATTGTTTGATAAAAAATTAATTGGTAATTTTTTCCATCTTAAATTCGTACGGTCTTTCCGTTTAGAAAAACGTCTGTTGAATAGAATTACAAAAATCATTTAGTGGAAAAATGACTTAACACTCAATTCCGGCCATTCAAACAAAAAGCAGTAATATCTAGAGCACATAAATCTATATCCCATAAACAGTATCAGCAAAAATTATTCGTATTAATGTCTGATTTAATTATTAAACACTCAAGTTCAGCAAAATTAATTTCACGTCAAACATTATTTGGATTTTAAGCTAGTGAAGCCATCAATCTACTGACTTGTGCGCAACAAACAACCCCACTGTGTTATAGAATTTAAAAATAAGCCGCACATAAGCACTCGAGTTTTAAAGAGATAAATTTGCCAACCTGCCAACATTCGTGGTCCATCAGTCGCCGTGCCTGTGGACGCGTCGGAAATGTTCCGGCCTGATGGCTCTGCTTGCACCAACTCCTCTCTGTTCCCCACCCACGCGTATTTGTGACACACATGAATTTTAGCACTGACCGACATTGCGTCACGGTAATTTATCGCCAACCAACTTCCACTTCATCAGCTGTAAATAATTAGCTTTTTTGGAAACGTGTAATCCAAAGCCATGAACCTAATCTAATAACTGGTGAATTTTCCGCTTTTCAGTGAACGTTTCAAGTTCGGAAAATATGCTAACGCGTGACGCAAGTACCCCTCATTCTGGTCAAAATGCTAAACAGTGAGCTCATTATATTTGCTCTTTTGTTTGCCACCTGAACACGTGATTTGTTGCTCGAGCTATTTTCAGAGTTGATCGCAGCGTCTGCATTTCCCTTTCTATCTTCGAAACATTCTGTTTCTGCTCCACTCTCTGCGACGTCTAGGCATAAAATCTTGAGTCAATGACTTCAGTCGGAAATAAATTATTGATTCCTGGTTGGACGCGCCCTATCGTGCGTCTGCACGTTGATCGCTTTAGATGAAAAACGGGTCAAGTGCTGCCGTAATGTGCCTAATGAGGCAAAATATTATTTAAGAGCAATTGAAGTCAGCGTTGACCTTCCACATGATTTTTTATAAAAAAAGTTCGCGTTATTTACAAAATTTTGATCAAAATTGTTTAAATTATCAAACAAATGAAACGATACAATATTTTGTGTGAAATCCGTGCTGGGTTTGATTTTGTCAAAAGGGTATCAGATTTTGGGGCAACTCGGACTATAATAATTATTCTAACAATTCATTGACTTGTAAAAAGAGTTTGTAAAAATAAATAACTAAACAATAATATAAAACATCAGTTTCTAACAAAGCATCGACATAATGTGTTCTGAAATCGCAAACGTGTAAAGTGTAATATTGGAAGGGAATTCGAATGAAACGTTTAAAAGTAGTTTTGCTTCCTACATGACGTGGGTTGCGATGCTCTCTAAAAATGTATACCATCTGCTATTATTTTAATGGCTTTTTCACAATTTGCAAAATATAGTAAATTATTCTTAGGGCAAATGTTCCTTGTATTGTACTTACCTGAAATGTAATTTGTCATGTTTGTTTCTCAGGTGTTACGATCCACTATTCACAAGGTCTGCCAGTGGTGACAGTACCACTGCCATCGCGGAAAGAGCGCTGCAGGTTCACTCTGCGACCCATCAGCCACTCAGTTGGTGACTTCCAAGAGATGCTGAAGAAAGAGGACAGAGGCATCGACCGAGTTTCCTGCACCACCTTAGGTGACTATTTACCTTGTCATTGAAAACATCGCATTTAAGACACTGGAGTGTGTAAAATAAATGGATTAAATTTTATATAAGAAACTCCGCTAGAGAAAAGTTCTAGTGTTCACATCGTACCAATTGCGTGCCCATTCTTATCAGCTAAGCATGAGCGCTATTGACTGTATCTTTTCTAACTTGTTTGCAATTCTTTTCCAGACGGAGTGCGAATTGCGTGCTCAAACACAATTGAGTCGTTGATGGAGAACGACTTTCAGTTGGTCATGAATGACATTTCATACAAGGTGGTTACACCGCACCAAGAAAGGCTTTCCCAGGTCAGACAATCGTCCTTAAATCTTTGAAAATAACTAAAAGATGCATCAAACAGGACGAAATCAAACATCTCTCAGATGTGCGCAACTTAGTCAACCAGTTGTATGAAGCGCTGAACGTTGGCGAACATCAGCTTTCTAAGGAGAGGGAACTTTTTTCAAAACTTGAGATGTTGAAAGAGAAGATCGCTCCACTTGAAGCGGTAAGAATGATTTTATCAATCTCTAATGTCTTAAAATGTATTTTCTTTCTTTGTGCTATTGTTTACTCATTTAATCTTCTACTGTTACTGCAGAAGAGACTTGAACTGTCCAAGTTAGCTGAGAAGCGAACAACAACACTGACGTGGGTTGGCCTGGGGTTGATGTCAGTGCAGTTTGGTATCCTCGCTCGGCTAACGTGGTGGGAGTATTCATGGGACATAATGGAGCCAGTCACCTATTTTGTCACTTACGGCACTGCCATGGCCTGCTATGCCTATTTTGTCCTTACCAAACAAGTAAGATATCGTTATGCATTGATGGATTTAGGGTTCTATAGATAATGTGTATTGTTTTATCGTCAATATCTTTGCGTCCTATGTTATTAACTGTCCATAAAACTTGTAGTGTGAATTGTTAAAATCATTTTAAAATATCTTTCATCTATTACATCTGACTGATTCTGATTCTTTATAATGAAACCTTTTTCGGTATCTTTGTAAAAATACATATTGCAACACCTGCGTGAAATAATTTTGTTGCGACCAATCAAGGAAAAATCCAGATAACACAATAATCGCAGTTGTTTGCTCATCCTTGTGCGTGTTATGACATAAAGTTTCCTCCTTAATCTCATACGTCATCTTGCTTAAATGCTGTACCTTATCTTCAAACTTTTGTTGATAATTCAATATTTAAAATGTTTGAATATATATATATATATATATATATATATATATATATATATATATATATATATATATATATATATATATATATATATTGTTGGAATATTCTTCAACTGATCAATGAAATTTCTCTCAGGAGTACATGCTGCCTGACGTGAAGGACCGTCAGTTCCTGATTTCTTTCCACAAGAAGGCGCGAAAGAACGGCTTCGACGTGGAGCGGTACAATGAGCTACGCGACAGCATCGCTAGTGTGGAAGATGATCTGCGCCGGCTGCGCGACCCCCTACAAATCCATCTGCCCCAGGCCGGTTCGCTCCTGCAGCAGGGCGTCGGCAAACCCTCGGACGGCTTACCCTCCCCCATCGAACAAATCCGCAGCTTGCTCAAGAGAAAGTTCTAAGCGAATGGAAGCACGGAAGCAGCGCGTCCAAAGCATTTTTGTCCTCGCACAGGTTTCATACATGTTGTTTTATATTCTATCGGTATTTAAGAATACTTTGTGACAAAGTTAATTTCATACGAAGTTTACTGCCATGTTGAGTAGTTTGAGAAAACAAGCTAGTCGGGAGGCCCGGTTACGCTCCCTCGGCCGTTACGTTAATTCTTGCTAAAACGGGCGCATTGGACTTAATTTTGCATAATCACCCGCATTTCTCTGAGTTCGCACAGGAAACTCCAGATTTGAATGGAAGTTGTGATCAATTCGAGCACAAAGCCCTCGTCATCCGTTTCGCAACCTTGGGTTGTGGTCCTGGTTTTTGCTTTGTGGTGCTGTAAATCACTTAAGATTTATAAACTCGACTAATTTTAATCAAGCTTTACACACCTATATAGATAGGATCTTTGAGTCGCGTTTTAAAGGCCCACTTTGACGAAAATTTTGAGCACACAAATCGATTCCTGAGGGTCGCATTAGGTAAATTTGATATTTTTTCCGACCAAAAAGTTCAGCGTGACGTGCGTAGCACACGCGGAACTTCTTTTGCCGCCAAATAATATGAACCTTGTGTGCGCGAACTACGCATGCGTCAGACCTGGTGGGGCGGCAGGCCAGCCGACGCAGATGGAGAGGGGGAAATAAATGTGTTTCGCATCTTGTCAGCAGGCGAGCGGCGAGAGAAAATAATGTGCGTTGGCTGGCCGGCCGCCCCACCAGGTCTGACGCATGCGTAGTTCGCGCACAAAAGGTTCATATTATTTGGCGGCAAAAAAAGTTTCCGCGAGTGCTACGCACGTCACGCTGAACTTTTTGGTCGGAAAAAATATCAAATTTACCTAATTCGACCCTCAGGAATCGATTCGTGTGCTCAAAATTTTCGTCAAAGTGGGCCTTTAAATGAGCTTTTTTGAATTTGATGGTGCTGATGATATCTATGAAATGTTGAGAGAGCGAAAGAGAATTTAATTCTTGATTGTGATAGGCTTGAACATCACTTGCAAACAAATATTCTGAGCATTTTTTTCAATTTGGAATGCTATTAGCGATACCTTGTAAAATCAATCTACGCACCTGCTAATTAACTTAAATACATGCATAAATAAGTGGATGAATCCCTCAAATAACAAACGATTACTGTGTTGGCAAATGATGAATTACTTGCACTGCACCAAACAATTTCACTAAATTGCTTTTAACGAAAGTAGCATTTTGAAAATGGTGTCGTTGCACTTGCCGTTAAATACGTTTTATTCTTTTTTCATAATAAAGGATTATTTTGCAGGTCTTGATTGCCATATTTTTTGGCCATGTATCATGCTAAACAAATGCGATATGCTATTGTATACAGTTTCTTATAATGTCAAATAATCAGTTTCTTCCAATGATACACTGATTTTTTTATTATAATTTTGAAACAAATTAGTATCAACTTTGGGGTTTTTGTAGTGTATTTTAGCTCGTGCACGACTGAAAAATTACATTCAAGTGAAGCGCTGCTCACTATTTAGTAATCAGGTTTTAAATTTTCAAAATTCAAGTTTTAAATGCACAAACTAATTAAAATATTGGTAAATTCGCCAAAAAAGAAACAATTAAGGAAATGTAACGCATAAATAATCAGAAACATGATATGGGTGCTTTAAAGTAACTTGCATTTTAATCACTGAAGCACAAACTTTGTAACGAGCCGCAAGCGTTTGTATTGCCATATAAGTAAATTCAGGAAGAAATCATAAAAATACTAACAAAGTTTGATAGAAAGGTATGTGTTACTGCTCTCTTCCTCTCTTACTGTATTCGTAGGCCAAGCGTGTTTCAATTCCTTTACTTTGGACACGTCTAAACTTGCCCTCCCTTTAACAAATCAAAATCTTAAACAAAAATATTACATATATATTTCAAGTGATCCGAAATTCTGTCTCTGCAGCGAGTTTCAGCACTTAAAAAAGCATCAAAAACAGCCCAGCCTTGCCTGTCCATCACAAAATATTGTGTTCGTTGCCAAGTCACTTTCCTGCTCTGTCGATTGTGTTTTTCCATGCCAAAATACTGGATTTTGCGTTTGGTGCTGTTTAATGCTGCTGCCCGCTTCAGAGGAAGAAATTTCACTCTAATATGATAACCTCGTTTCCACGCCTTGGAAAGTAGTTCCAAGGTGTGCACAAAACATGCCGATTTTCAAAAGGATTAAGCGAAAATTTGGAGTGATGTACTCAGAGTTACCTTTCAAATTGTGATAATTTAACTTTACATAACACACAAAACAACTAAGAGATAACATATTATGTACTGTAAAAATGTTTTCATAGAAAATGTAAGCGTTGGATTTTTAATCAGGAAAGTTGCATTAAAAGTGATAAAAAATACAGCATTGTCTCACTAAACACAACTCAGCCACCCTAAATGATAAATTTTATCTTTTACTAATGAAAGAGCGCACACAAAGAGGCTGCCGTTTTGTTTTAAGCTTCATTGTGAATATACCGAAATATGCATTTTGGAATTCCCATTTCAAGGGCGACTCTGAGTGAGTGAAGCCGCCACAGCGGAAGCATCACAGCAGCTGCCTGTGCAGCGGCCGACACCACTCTGCTCGCCCAAGCGAAATTTTCATGGGAGCAGGTTGGTCGCTGTTATGGGCCGCTGCTACATTTTCCTATCCATCTTTTTGGCTCAGCTGGTGAGTGGTCCAGGATTTATTTGCAATTTTATAGCTTCATACCACTCTTTGCAAGGAGTGTATCTGCAAAAATTACGATGGCATACATTTTGGTGGATGAAAAACTGACAACTCTAACTATTTCAGAGTAGAATACAGAAAATATTTAGTAAAGACCAAAAAATGTTTATTTTAATAACACCTAATTTCAATAAACTTAACACAATGTTGATTAGTTTTAAATAGAGGATGGAATTTTTAGCGGCTTTTGAAATTTTTGCAAGAGAAAAGATGGCGTGATTTCACAAGATCCCGTCACTCACTCTCTTTTCTATTCAATGAGTGCAGTTCGTCGCCTTCAATTTCACCAGTTCAAAATTTCCTGCTGCTAATTCTACAGCGTGGATTTTTTTATCAAAGGCTGATGTGGCCTAAGGGGTGGAAACAGCTTGCTATTTAACGTGAGAATTCTTAGAAGCCACTCATCCTTGTTTCAAATCCGCATTAAGTAGCGCCACATTTAGAAATATTACTCTTTGCTAAATTAATAAAATAACAATCGGTTTCACCCTTTTCATAAACCGTCCTTTTTTAGATCGCTTTGAGCGCTTATGATGGGAAAAGCGGAGCGTGCAAACACAAAGGTGTGCCAGTGTTGCGGACCGCGGAGGACGTGGACTGGACCTCTGTGGTAATGCCTTTTTTCTCGTCCTTTGGCTTTGCTGGCGGAAACCGTCGAGTTGGCTGCAATTGCCAGTTGACAACCCCAAACCCTCGGGAAATCTGTCCAACAAACGCCACCATGAACGTCACCAGTGGTAAGCACAGTTGGTGGGATGGATTAGGGATGAGACGCTTTCGCACAAGGAGACATGCACACTTCTCATCTGGGCGGAAGTTCAGGAAGAGTATTTCCCTGAAGGATGGTTGCCCGGTGCGGGTGCCTCTGCAGCCATGTCCTGACAAGCTGCAGTCATGTCCTGAGAAGCTGCAGCGGGGCAGGAGATCTCCTCACAAGGGCGGTGGAGGCCGGGGTGGTGGTGGCCGGGGTGGTGGAAGAAGGGACGACAGCAGCGAGGAACAAGGTGCTCAGCGGTCTCGAAATGGAAAGTACTACTACAGGGTGACCATTAAGGAAAAGGAGGATTCTGGTCGGCTCAGGTGCACTGATCCGACAACCAAGCAGACAAAAGTCTTGTGTGATAATAGAGGATCCACATCGTACTCCACAGTTATGGTAACATCCACCGTCTACAGTTACGGGACTCGGGAAGACAAGGAAGATGATAATGGCAATGGTGAACAAGGGGACGATTACCTACTGCAGGATCCTATAGACACATCGCCAATTTCGGGGATTCAAACTGGATTCACGATTTCTCCAACAAGAAGCCGTCGTCCTTACGAACCAAGCATCATGCTGACTGAGGATTTGGAGTTTCCAGGCACGAGCATGGTCAAGTCCACTCCTTCAGTTTCGATAGAACAAAGCGAGTCTACGAGGTACGCATTCAGTGAATCAGCTCGTTTTAATTGGCCAGCTGCATCAGAGGTATTCAGCTCCACTTTGTTGCCAGCAGACACACTTCCATTTCAAAGTGTCGACAGCTACTCAAACAATCAGCGCAGTACTTGGTCTTCCAACGGTGGGGCATCAAAATCATACACATTTTCCCAGCAAACAGATCAGACTTTTAGCTCATGGTACAGTATGAGCAGTGCCGTGGTGACGAGTGAACCGAAAAAGGAAGATCAAGTTCGTCAATCAAGCACAACCAGAGCTCCTGCTGAGACAACATCCAACAACAGATGGGGAGCATCAAGCACGTGGGCTGCAGACACACAGGTTAACGACCAGTCGACAATAAATTATCCCTTGGAAACGTCAATCAAAACATTGACACAGAATACTAGGACAGAACAAACCACAATAGCCTCAACTTCTGTAAAATCCACTTCTGCTTCGCAAACTAAATCTCCTGATGTGACAAGTACGACGACAGTGACATTTACCACGACGACAACAACAACAACAACAACCGCCATTCCTGAAACCTCAACAGCGCAGTACACAAGAAGGAGGTACACAACTGAAAATCCGGAAAAACAAGAAGATGCAGCAAGTGCAAGCACAATAATTAGCACAAATAAACCTTCGATAACCGAATCAACCACTCCAATAGCACGCGAGATTCCTTTGGCAAACACAATAACGCCTTTAAAAATGGTTAGCTCCACTGTTGCTCCAACAGGTGAGGTAACGCCTTCATCATCATCAACGGCACCAGCATCATCAACAAAAAACGATAGATGGAAGAATGATATCACAGATTCAACAAACGCACCAACCACCACTGCTACTACAAAAACAACTGCCACGACTACTAAAGTTGATAGTCAAACCACTACCGCTACCGCGGCGCAAATTTCTTCTCCCAGCAGGAGCCCTGGATTTGGGTTACAGGATTTGACAAGGGAAAATGATGAAAATGATGATTCAAGTAGTAATTTGTCGCCAATAACAAGAGTTGGCGTAACAACCGAGCAAACGACGTCATTAAGAAGCACTAAAAAGCCGCAAGTTACAGACAAATACACATATGCGGAAATTACAAGTGGACCAGAAGCCTTAATGTCGCCAGACGGAAAAACTTCACCAACGAGCGAGAGAAATAATTTTGGCGAAGGCAGAAGAGACACTTGGGCGAGAAGTGAATCAAGCACGCTAAGCACTTCTTCCAGCGTGGAAACAACTTTGCCACTCAAACCGTCTGTCAGGGAGAGCACCCTCACTACCCTCAGCACGGACCAAATGGGCAAAAATCAAGGTGCTGCCTCCACCTCCTTTAATCTGCTGGACATTGTTAACAGCGGCCGTGTCGACGAGAAAAATGGCAGAACTGGGCAATCGTCGATAAGTGAATTACCCACAACAAGCCGCAGCGTGGACTTGGCGAGTGGCAAAGAAATTACTTACAGTAAAAATGCCACTCACGGAAATGAAATTGAAAGCAATTCAGAAAAATCGACGTTGGGTAAAAACTCGACCTCTGAAGTAGTCGACCACCAAGATGATCACGACAGGGGAGACGTCAAAAACTACCTCTTGATGTTGCTGGTTGGCGGAAACAATAATAATTGCAACTGCTCTGACAGAAACTCGAAAAACCAAACTGGCACGGGAAATGACGAAAATAGACGCACTGCACAATCGTTGAATAATACTCAATCTGGCGGAGAAAATAACATCTTTTACATCGGATTTCCTATCTTGGGTTCGTTCATCTCTCAGCCGATAGTAAAGGAAAATAAATCAGACTGTGCAATTTGCCCAAATTTAAAGTTCATGAAGGTTATGCAAACCATTCAGAGTGGTGACTGCCTTAGTTCAATGTTTGGTTCCTTCTTCAAATAATTATTTTTTCATTTCATTTTTTAGCACCAAGCAAAATGAAAAGAAAAAATACTTCTAATTCTCACTCAGTCCCAATACCAAAAATATAGGTGTGACTGGGGACCTTTTTAATTACTACTTTTCGCCTTCGTGAGTAGAATAAATTATCAATTCGTTTAACCAAATACCTATTTGATTTTTAATTTGTATATTTTAAGACCTTTTTTATTGATTGCCTTTTTTCTATGCCAAAATATGCATTTTGCGTTTGGTGCTGGTTAATGCTGCTGCTCGCTTCAGAGGAAGAAATTTCCCTCTAATATGATAACCTCGTTTCCACGCCTTAGAAAGTAGTTCCAAGGTGTGCACATAAACATGATACAATGCCGATTTTCAAGCGTTGGATTTTTAATCAGGAAAGTTGCATTAAAAGTGATAAGAAAATACAGTATTGTCACAACTCAGCCACCCTAACTGCTAAATATTATCTTATACTAATGAAAGAGCGCACTCAAAGAGGCTGCCGTTTTGTTTTAAACTTCGTAAATATATATATGCATTTTGGAAATCCCATTTCAATTGCGACGCTGACAGCGGAAGCATCACAGCAGCTGCCTGTGCAGTGGCCGACATCACCCGCCGAAAACCAAGCGAAATTTTCATGGGAGTAGGTTGGTCGCTGTTATGGGGGGCCGCTGCTACATTTTCCTATCCATCTTTTTGGCTCAGTTGGTGAGTAGTCCAGAATTTATTTTGCAATTTTATAGCTTTATACCACTCTTTGTAAGAAGTGTATCTGCAAAAATTACGAGGGCATACATTTTGGTGGACGAAAAACTGACAACTCAAACTATTTCGGAATAGAAAACAGAAAAAATTTAGTAAATAGCAAAATATATAATATTTTATTATTAGGACACTAAATTTAAATAAACTTAATACAATATTGAATGGTTTTAAATAGAGGATGGAATTTTAAGCGGCTTTTGAAATTTTTGTGGCGTGATTTCACAAGATTTCGTCACCCACTCTCTTTTCTATTCAATATGAGTTCAGTTTATCGCCTTCAATTTCACCAGTTCAAAATTTCCTGCAGATATAATTCTACTGCGTGGATTTTTTATTAAAGGCGATGAGTTAATACTTATAGGGGTGGAAACAGCTCGCTATTTAACGTGAGAATTCTTAGTAGCCACTAATCCTAGTTTCAAATCCGCCTTTAGTAGCATCATACATTGAGGAATATTACTCTCTGCTAAATGAATAAAATAATAAAAGTTTTCACCCTTTTCATAAATCGTCCTTGTTTAGATCGCTTTGAGCGCTTATGATTGGAAAAGCGGGACGTGTAAACACAAAGGTGTGGAAGTGTTGCGGATCGCGGAGGACGCGGACTGGACCACTGTGGTAATGCCTTTTTTCTCGTCCTTTGGCTTTGCTGGCGGAGGCCTTCGAGATGGCTGCAATAATTGCCAGTTGACAACCCCAAACCCTCGGGAAATCTGTCCAACAAACGCCACCATGAACGTCACCAGTGGTAAGCACAGTTGGTGGGATGGATTAGGGATGAGACGCTTTCGCATGAGGAGACACGCTCAATTCTCGTCTGGACGGAAGTTCAGGAAGAGCATTTCCCTGAAGGACGGTTGCCCGGTGCGGGTGCCTCTGCAGCCATGTTCTGAGAAGCTGCAGCGGAGCAGGAGATCTCCTCACAAGGGCGGTGGAGGACGGGGTGGTGGAAGAAGGGACGACAGCAGCAAAGAACAAGGTGCTCAGCAGTCTCGAAATGGAAAGTACGAGGAAGATGGTAATGGCAATGGTGAACAAGGGAACGATTATATACCTACTGCAGGATCGGGGAGACATCAAAAACTACCTTATGATGTTGCTGGTTGGCGGACACAATAATAATAGCAACTGCTCTGACAGAAACTCGAAAAACCAAACTGGCACGGGAAAGGACGAAAATAGACGCACTACACAATCGTTGAATAATGCTCAATCTGGCGGAAAAAATAGAATCTTTTACATCGGATTTCCTATCTTGGGTTCGTTCATCTCTCAGCCGATAGTAAAGGAAAATAAATCAGACTGTGCAATTTGCCCAAATTTAAATTTCATGAAGGCTATGAAAACCATTCAGAGTGGTGACTGCCTTAGTTCAATGTTTGGTTCCTTTTTCAAATAATTAATTTTTTTCATTTCATTTTTATATCTCCAAGCAAAATGAAATGAAAAATATTATTTCTAATTCTCACACAGTCTTAATACCCATTATCTGCCGCAAGCGGTGTCGGCTGACGCAGCTTGAAAGTGCTTTTTACATTCATATTTTATCAGAGTGCGCAAAAAATATAGGTGTGTCTGGGTGACACTTTTAATTACTTCTTTTCGCCTTCGTGAGTAGAATAAATTTGCAATTTGTTTAACCAAAAACTTATTTGATTTTTAATTTATATATTTCAAGACCTTTTTCCTCATTACATTTTGTCAATAGATTTTGAGCTGGATCAGGTGAAGGTATTTCATTAGATTAGATATATTTTATTTGTATTTATACATCAGTTCAGTAATAAAGTTACTTTAACACCACGCGTGCGTGCGGACAATCCTAGTCTTTAAAATAAAATGTGGAGAGTAAAACGTAATAAATAAAAGGGATAAGGATCAATAGTACATACGTATCATGGGCTTGAAAACTTCAGCAAAAATTATTCTCATTTCGATATTAAAAAAAATCTAGCCAGCTCAAGTGAACTTTATCACGAAGAGAAAGTTAATTTTCCATAAAAGTCCAATAGCATGGCTGCAAGGTGTGCATCAGCGTTTGGACGCGTCAGCCATAACATAAACTATCCCATATTGATTTGCAACAGGATGTACTCTCGCTTCCCGTTTGGTCGGGACGGTCGGCGTAAATGTGCGGTGAACGTGAGCGAAAGTGCGATGAGATACGGCGATGTTCACGGCCAAGGGTGTATCCAATTTTTTTTACGGAACAAAAGACAAGTCTCACTTGGTGGAATAAAACGTCGAATAAGGAGCGCCGGCGTAATTTTGCGAGCAAGGTGTTCGTTTCAGCGTCGCTGTTAATTGGCTTACACGAGAGGTGCTCTTTGACTCAGGCTGGCGAACAAGCGAAAGTGTGAAGAGCTAGCACGCCGCTCTCGCAAGGGAAACGCATTCAAGAAGCACCGCACCGTCTTGCTGCTGCTTTTCGCTCCAAAGGCTCCCAAGCGGTCTCCGTGCTTAATTGTCAGCTCTCGCTTTAATTCTAATTTCATTCTCTCTGATAACATATTTGCACATGTACTCCACTCTTGTTTTTTTATTACAGGGCACAGGTCGGGCGAACGTCGTTTTTGCAAGCAGGGATAGACTACATCAAAAAGAAAGTATCGATTCTTGTTTATTTTATACCTGATCAACGTTTGAGCCTCGTTGACGGCACAAGGATTTGCGGAAACTTGATCCTTTGAATCCATTCTTCGCAGGAATCACGTTGAAGGAGCTTGTTTGCATGTTGGAAGCAGTGGAGAGCCCAAAAGGTCAAAAGCGTGGGGCCATAAACGGACTGAAAATGCAATAAAGGATATACTTGGGAAGTTGTTACATATTTAGATCTTCTATCGTGTTGTGCGTTTTCATCTACCTTTTTGCCTTTTACTTTATTATCACATAATTTTTGAGAAGACATTGGTAAATATTGAACTTGCCTAGGAGAAAAGTTATACATTTCATTATTTTTTTGAGTGGGCTGAAGGTAGAATGTCAATACATGCTTTTATATATTTGGCGTAAAGAACTCTTACCGCACCTTCGTGACAAACTTTTGTAGCAAAAAATGCGCGCGTTGCAAGAGAGCTGAAACTGAAACATTTTATGCTTTTTTCACACTTGGAAAGAAGTTTGTCGAAGCTGCTAGGTTAGTTACATGTTTTTTCTCGCTTTATGAAAGTTCCGCCCTTTAATCAATCAAGAAGCAAAACGCTCTCTTCTCTGAACTCCATTAGCGCTTGCTCCATTTTGCAGGATGCCTGCAGCCACGCAACCAGAACTTCAAATAACCATAGCTCAGTGGGAAGAATTCTGACCTTGTCTCCACACACATCATCACTTTGTTTTGGCGTGCCTCTCTTTTCAAATGCTTCTAAAATTAATGTTCTCATTTTCATTCTACACTAATAAGCTCGGGTTTTAAGATTGGGAGAAAGTTTCACAAAGCAAATGAAGCTCGCTTTTGGCTCCAGGTTTACAGAATTTTGGATTGGTATAGAAGGCGAATTTGCGATCAAAACTCCTTTCATGAATTCAAGATGATTTCCCAGCAGACAGACACAAAATTCCACCAACTCATACAAGATCCATTTTTTATGCTATTCGAATGAATTAGGGAAGTCGAGGGAACCAATAAAGTAAATTAAAACAAAGCAGTTCAAATAAACGCATTGGAATTATTTGGATGATTTTTTGTAATTAGAAAAGATCATTGGTATTTTTTGGATGGGCTTACTTGCGAAGAAAACTGTGGGTCAAATAAACAGTACAAAAGCGAATTTATTTAAATTTCAAAAAAATTTACCAATAATTCACTCACTCATTTTCAGTATTGAAAATATAGTTATTCAAGATCGCTGGCCACTCGAGCCCCATGTTATCCACTCTGCGGTGTTATTGGGACTCTCATGACCCACGGGATGTACTTAGCAGAGGTTAACAAATAGTAACATTAAAAAATGTCCTCTAAACATTTTTTTGCGAAATATTATTCAAAACCAATTTTGGGATAAACCTCCCTCTAAGCCTAACTTTTGATGGAATAAATTTCACAGTTTTTTCATCTCGCGTAGTAAACACCAACATTAGCAATTTCAGCTCTACCTCAGAAGTTAATTGATGACAGATAGGACGACGCAATTAGACGCGAGATAGTGATTGCACACCATTACACTATAGTACTCTCACGCTCAGCGACTCGAGCTGACTCACACATACACACCTCCTCCAGTCGCTCTTTTCTCTACTCTTCCGCAATGCAAATTGGCTCTCGGCCTGCTAGCTATATTGCACGGAAAGCAATCCACGGGTAATCGTGTCAGCAGTTTTGCTCTGATTAAGCTCCAGCTCTTCCGCTAGGAAAAATGAATGCTCTGCTCCCTGCCTGCCTCTGGAAAGAGATTTTATTTGATTTGGAAGTACATATAATATGCACACAAGGACAGATTCAGTTTAATATGAAAAATCCTTGTGGTAGGTCGCTTCACTCGGCAATCTCGCTAATTGCTTCCTTTGTTTTCTGAGTGTGCTCAACTGCTGAAGCAAATGCACATTTTTCTTTGCCTCTTGGTTTGGGGCTCGGCTTTGCCTGCTTGCGCCGGGCAATTCATCATCGCACGCGCGAGGACGGCGAAAAAAGACGGAGAGTTTACCGTATTTCCCCGGAGCTTTCAGCACTGGCAGAAAATCAAAAAGAGACAGCACAGAGGGTATATATTCTGCTGTTTTAGTAATGTTTGGCATATCCAGGGCAGGAAACGCCTTTGTTTGATGTGTCACACTCATTATTTGTTTGTTTTTGCTGGACGCAAACTAATATTGAGTTTAAATTCTCCACATTTTGTTTGCACAGTTCCCAAATAAGTCTTGGCTTTAGCACTTGAATATCGCTCTTGTTAGTTTAATAAAGGTTCTCCATATTATGAAGGATTTTTTGTTGACAGAAACTGAGAGAATGAAGCACATTAGTACGAAAGAGCAAACGATGCGTGATATGGCTCAAATCAAACATTTATAGCAAATAGTGCGTAATATTACTGATGTTGCGAAATGAAAATATAACTGATAGTCAGAGTAGCAATTTTAGTCATTTTTCGATAAAAAGGAGACTATTTTTAAACGTTTTTATACAATTTAGGTAGCTCAGTTTAATTACTCTGTATATTATGTCTGTTGTACACCTTTTGGTGTCTAATAAATATTTCAATAGCTCAGTAGATTTTAAAAGGCAATTTTCCCGTCATGTTTTATTGCTATTCTATATATATGGTTTACACGGCTTTTGGATATACTTATACACACGCGTGAGGGTCAAAGCCAAGAACTCACTCATGACTTACAATTTGGGTATCTGGCAGAAGCCGAAATTTGTTCGCTTCTAGAAAGTGTCCAGCATTTCAATTCATCATCTTCATCGTGAAAAAACTTCGTTAAAAATTTCCATAATTTGGTCATAATATTCTTTTTTGTGAGTATTAGCCCATCAAATATTTCTTATACTCTGCATTAATTAACGCAGTGATATCAGTGCAACGGGAAAGTTTTAATTTGCATTGAAAAGTTTAAATCAAATTTGCTGATTAAGGTAAGCTACACAACGTTATAATTTATTTAATAAAAGTGGAATAAACGCGTAATCGATAAACAATTTTCAGTAAGTATCCTTTTTCTGTGAATTTGGCCAAACTTAAGTGCAAATCTGCGTCTATTCTAACTATTTCGACTGTCGTAAACATCCAACTACATACGCTTATAATTCGTTAAGAGTTGTTAATTATCAATCAGTATAATTTACCACTGGTAACACTCGAGTTCCCAAAGAGAATGTTTCGGAATCACAGTTAATCTAGTCAAAGTTCATATTTTCTACGGTCCTACACGCTAATGATTTGAAACATTACGGCGTATTCAAAAGGAAATTCATGACTCCCTGTTTCCGTCTTACATATGTTATGCATGACGTATGATTTCCATTAACACGCTTGCGAAATTCTCACGTCGCTGTAGAAACTCCGGGGAGGGAAATTTGAATTTCCCATTTCTTCCATTTTGACGGATTATGAGGTAGTGCAGGCAAACATTCATGTGCGGGGTGAGTTGTTGTTATTTAGCAACCTTGAACTTGAGAATAAAGATGTTGCTTATTGTTAAGCTTGTTAGCTGATGATGTGAATAACGAACAAATTCTATTCGAAAATATTGAATAGCGCACACAAAAGCTGGAACTACCGACGCCTTTCCTACATACTACGCTGTATAATTAGCATGCTCATCAGCAACAGCATTATGCTAATATGTATGTATTATTCAGTTTATCACATTTTCGCGTGCGGCCAAGTACACGGCCAACGCAATGTTGCTCTACAAATGCGCTGCAAAAGCAGGGCAAACATCCTATTGTGCTGCGTCCGCAATATGTTTCATCAGATATTATGGGTTTCGAGTTTTGAATCACTCTGCAGACTTTATACGTACGTGGTTACGCGCAAATGTTCAAATGCCGCGTGTTTGACTTCGCCTCGCCGTCCGCTTTTGCTCGTTATACTTTTTGAATTGAAGCTCTCTTGTTTGTTCTACACTGAATGAAGGGTTAATGTGAAAAGCCCTTTCGAAAATTTATCTTCCGATTTCCTCGTTCGCATTGGAAAGTTGCGTAGAGCTCTTTCCGTAATAAATATATTTTATCGGCATATTTTCCAGATGTATTATTGCCTTATTCATGATTTTACCTCCAACGTGCACACATTAATGTGGCAGAAAAGTACACGCCGAAAGCACATTCGCATTCTTTTGAAATGCTTGTTGATCCACAATGTCCACATTAGTGCGGCTTTGTAAAATAAATAAAAAATTCATTAAAATAAGCGAGTTTGAAATCTCAAAAGAGTAGAATTATTACAATAAAAAATATTGGGCCAAAATAGGGGAGGAAAGACCTTTTTTAAATTTTTCCATTTAAAAATTATAGGAGGACTCAAATAGCGAATTTAAATCATAAAATAATTCCCTTTCACACACAGTGCAATAAAAGATAGTGTTGAAATTTTAACCCTATACATATATGACTTGTCTCTTTGTGCGAGGCAATCAGGGTTAATTGTAAACTGCAAATTGTATGAATAACATTAATTTGAAATTTTATTCATATGTTCTCGATCATTTCTCCAACATAAGATTTTATTTCGTATAATATACAGATTGAAAAAACATGCGAGCTAAAAGAGAGACAAGTTCCCAAGCCAAATAACAGTAAAGTGTCCGCAATTCCCAACTGAATTTGCATGGGAAGCAATATCAAGACAAAATTGGCATCGATCTGCACTCTATTGTGGCAATTTATTCTTGGCCGAGTGCGGCTTCATCGCATCGTCAGCCTTGCCGGGTGTGAATTGCATCCTCCTCGCAGCGGCAACGAGGTGGTGTAGTTTTTTTGCCCACTCTCACATGTGCACACACCACATTCAGCCCCGCGCATTTCCGTCAGCCACAGCTATCGTGCAACTGAGTTCCGCAACCGTGCATTTCCCGGGTCAGTGTGTTGCAGCTGGGAAATCGCACTACCAAGGTCTCCTTCGAGCCCCGCACGCCGGCCTTGTTCTCCACTTGCTGCCCTTTTGTGCAGCAAGTGCCGCGCGTTTACACCGTCCATTAAATAGACATAATGTAATCTCTTTGCTTCAATAATCCCCAGCACCCCGCACAAGCTAGAATTTTCCAATTTAATGCAACATGTCATTTCCTGAGAATTATAACATGTATACACACACACACACACAGCTCTGGCCTTGTTACTCTCTCTCTCTCTCTCACAACTTTACTGCTCTATTTCTGTTTGAATAAAATTATCATTTTGTTTTAACTAAGTAGATGTAAGAGAAGTTGCAGAATTCACCCGACAACGCAAATTGTGAACCAAATTTTTCTCGCTGAATGTGAGTTGAATGATGCATGCTACCCGCACAGGAGAACTGTTCCGCGGCACAGTTTTCTTTCCTTTGCCAGGCGTTTGTGTGCGAATTCCTCATGCGTTACTAGGACACGATGTTTATTTTGTGCTGGTCTGCGGGCTCACAATGGCTTCGTCCTTCTAAACTGTGTCTTAGTTGTTGAGCAGAATAATGGTCGTTCTTTCACTCACGCATATTCTATTTTGTAATCAACTATAGACCCTATATTTAACCAAGTAAAATTAGCTCTTTTACGGTACACATTTAGGAACTAAATTAAAAAAAACTCCCATAATCATCAATTTTTATACTAATTTTTTTACTAAATTTTTGATGGGTTTTGTTATTAAGCTTAATGCAATATGTACTAATAAATGCTTCCAAAATAAGTTTTATTTGATTTTTTAAACAAAAATCAGTACATATATGCAACATTCTTAGAGGGTTCTGTTTAAATTTCTTGGAGAATAATATCTCAATTTTCTGTTTCAATGGAGATGATAAAAATTATCATATAAAAAAGCGGTGTGGTGAAAGGCAGCTTTCTCTAAAGCTGACTATAATGTTTGAAATTAAGAAATATATGTTTAAATTTGGTTCGTAAAACAAGCATTAATTATAAATCACCAAATTAGAACAAAGTGCGACTTTAATACTTCGAATTAAATCTTCAATGGGTTATTCCTAATATTATTTGTATCCCCATGCTCGGCGGTAAGCTCACAATGCTTATATGGCCTACGGGAAGTGCGAAATGCTAATCAAGGTTAAAAAGTTTTAAATGCTCTCTTTCTGACACTGATATGTTATTTAAGGAGGTGTATTCTTTAGTTTTAAAGACAATATAACAGTTGAACTCTAGTGTTTTAAGTTGTATCGGCACATATTTAAATAATCAGTTAACAAAATGGCAAAATAGGACAAACTTACTAGAAGAAAAGAAAATTAATTGATGCACCAAAACAATCGTTAAAATTAGACAACAAAGTCGATTAAAAGGTATTTCGCTAGTCTCTTGGAGAAAGCGTTTATTTAAAGTGTGATTCCTGATTTGTATTTTTAACTATATAAATTCACTGTTTAAAAAATGAATGATAATCTAAAACGCCGTATTAGTTAGTGACTGAAAATGTATATTTGATAGCAGTATTTATCAATGATGAACTGTAGGGATCTGAAAACATTACTGAACAAAACAATGGTGTTTATTGTCGAATTTTCCAGTTGAGGCAAAAAAGCACATTTAAATATAGAACCGCGCATTGTTTTCACCTTTATGTAGAAGCTTTGATGCGTTTGCAGAAAACAATAGCGGAAACCGCTAAAAGAGAGATTTGCCCTCGTTAAAAATGCTTTTGTTATATCTGGGAGTTTCCCAGAATCCAAAAACAGCAGAAAATGGAATATATACCATTCTTGTTATGCCGCTTGTCGAAATTTTGGTTTTCTTTCCTTTATGAACAGCATAAACATCACCGCGAATTGCTGACCGCATAGCTAGGCTGTAAAATCCGTCTGAAAAAATCCGTTACTTTACGAACATATGGCGCTGACCTTATGCAGGGGATAAAAAGCTTGTCGCACGCCAATTTATTAGCAATATAAAAAAGCTCGTGCTCTTTTGAAGCGTAAAATTATACGAGCACTTTCCCGAGTTTCAATAGAAATGCTCGCTGTACACAGAGAGTATCCATGTGCAGCAGCCGAGGGGTTGCACTTTTATCACGGGGTGAAAGTGTGAAAAAGTAACCTCGAAAGCCGACGGTTCGCTCGCCCGCTTTAACACCATCGGGCAGTGCGCTTCCTTACGAGCCTTTTTAATGAAAGTCAACTTCCACTCTCGCTTTGCAGCCGGGCGGGCAGAAGAATAAGAATGAAACGAAAACAAAAACTTTGCATAATCATATTCCTCATCGTGCTCTCAGATGTTTTGTTTTCCAGCCGTGCTTGCTGCGCTAAACCGCACATTTAACGCGGTGCAACGGAACTGCCGCGAATAATTCAAGGCTTATTCTTCCAGCGGGAAATAAAAAAGCAGCTTACATTTCGCCAACTGTTGGTTCGCGTGCTTCGCGAATATGAAAACTAATCCACGCCGCAATTTCCCGCCAAGGTTGCTCATTGTTTGTTGCATCAAGAACGGCTTTATACTCTATTTACGTTGTTTCTGTTAACATCCGCAGTGTTTTGTGTAGCACAGCAGGTGCAGAACGGACATTGCATGCTTGTTCAATGATTTTCAGATACGATTATTTGCTGCCCCTGCAGACATGTTCATCATGTACCTGTATCTCACCGCGCTCTCTGTAAAGCCGCATTTACTATTATGACGTGGCATGAAGATGAAAAAATGCAACAAGATGATCATCTTCCAGAAGAAAATATATATTAACCGAAGGGGGTAAAATAAAACACAAGTTTTATGAAACTAAATATAATTTTAAGCTCAGACGATGGTTTCGGGTTCGTGTTTTATCTCTGAGACTAAGTCTTGTCGGTCTCAAAATATTTAACCAACAATTGCAGTTGCATTTCAAATTGTAATTAACAGCGAAATTTATGTTAAGTGCAAATATACGGGCTGGTGCAACTGCAACTAAATAAAACTAAACAAGCTTTAATGCGGAGCAGCTAGTGCTTGCGCTAATTAAAGCAAAATACGCTTGGCTCTTGCGTTTTGCCGAGAAAACCGCAAAAGCTGGTTCTGTCAGTTCGCAAAGTAGAACGCCTTTTTTGCTCGGGCTAATTTGCTTAAACCGCGCATGCACATTATTGTTTTCGCACACGTGCTCTGCCCTCTCGGGCGGTGTAATACACAAAAGAGAACGCGCAGGCCGACTGCGAGTTGTATGCTTGTTTGTACGTAAATCCAATTTCCATTCTCAACGTGGTTGGAAATGAATGAGTGGATTTAGTGTAAAGGCAAGGTCGGGAGTAACAAGTATATGTAAACAAAAGCATGCAACACAACAATAAAAAACTTGTACATAAGAGTCACGCACAAGTCGGGTTGCTGTGTGCGTGCAATGCTATAAGGGACAAACCCTATTCCCGTCGCATGAATTTTTTAAATTCAGTCACAATAGAAACACACTCCACTTTCCTCAACCCTCGCTCTTACATTTTACATTAACGCATTTTCTGTACGAATTTGAGTATAGCAACTCAGTCCGAGCTGCAATTTTGTGAATACTGCATTTCCACGTACTCTTTGAAATGCTAGCTCGTCAGAGGTAGAAACTACAATGTATAGAGCGATTCTTTGGATTTATTTGTTTTCTGTCTGAAAGTTTCCCACGGCCTTGAGTTGGGAATGCGCTGCAATTGCGAGAGCGCAGGCAAATTACAGAGAACGTGATACTGATTGTGACCGACGCCAAGAGATAGAACGCGCGTTGACGTTGATTTTACATCTCGCCAACTGATTGGGTTTTGTGCTGAATTAATTCAATGCGAGGTCACTCGTGCACTGATAAGAGGACAGCATCAAGCTAAACTATTTGCATGTTCGTCACGTGGTTGCACAATTGGTGGTGAGTCGTAACACGTGTCACGAGTGCAAGATCCACCTTGAGCGAGAGTGGATCACATGGAGAGGGTTTGTTGCTCAGGCGAGTTTGTCAAGGGAATCATCTCACCCTATCCTTTCTCTGCTGTATGTATATACAAAATGGAAAAGTTAAGCTTTCTAGGTCTGATTGGGAAAATTTTAAGTGCAAAACTGACTGACGAATAACTTAACTGATTAATATGATGAAATGATGAATTTTATTAGTAAAAGGTTCAACGTTGTTTGTTATTATGGGCCAACAGAGCCCACGTCCGAAACAAGATAAAATAAGCATCAAAATATTTTAACGATATCATCAGTATGTGAGCGTGCTACATGACATTTCTCTCACTCAAGCCTTATCTTGAAATAATTTTCCTCGCAGATGAGTTTAGCAATTTGAAGGTTTTCCTTTATTTCAATAAACTTCCCACAAATTCTAATTTTTGCTGTTAGAAATCCTTTAAGAATAGCTTTGGTTGCTCAGAATGAACAGCAGTGCACTATTTAGCAATTCTCTAGACAATAATCCAAAAGCTAGAAGGAAATACCAGAAAATTTAGGATTAAAAATAGAAAAAGAGCTGATCCCATTCATTTCACTATATTTTCTTATAGGAGGCGGGTATCTTTTGATTGGGTAATTCACAAGTTTCCTAGATTATTCCTATTTATAAAAATGTTTAGTTTTTTAATAAAATATGCACTTATTCGTAGTTACTGTATAGAACGTACGGAATATTATTATTTGTTGCAGCCCGTTAGGCTGTTAAAGAAACTCTTGCTATCAATATTTTGCAACTTTTGATAAATTGATTTTATGTAGATGGTATGTTTGTAAAAATGGGTAGGATTGATAATAAAACGAAAATATACTCTGTACCACTTCTGCAGAAGAAGAGGTAAATGGAAGTTGGGAAATTACGTTGGCAGAGCCCTCTGGTTGACGAAAACTTGGCCAATTTAAATGTTCTGGCTAATTTCCTGGACCAGCTCCAGAAAAGTTATTCCTATAAAAGTTCCCTACATATTCGGTGCCTCAAAGCAAGAGTAGATTAGCCACCAAGCAGTTATTATCTTCAGGAGATGAGCATCGAGTGCAAACATTTGAGAAGTGGACAAAATGACGCGAGAAAAGATCAGAAAAAGTTAAACGAGCTTGTGAGAAGGAATGTCTGCTCCCAAGAAATAAAGGGGTTGATTGGAGCCGAGCCAAAAGACGAGTTAACCCCGTGCACCAGACTTTTGCTTTCCACAATGCTAGGCAGCGCTATTTCCTGCCATCAACTTGTACGCGCCGCTTTTCTTTTGTGCACATATTTGATTAACATTGTGACAGCGGAGAGGAAGAGGAAATTGCGAAATATTGTTCTGGCGGCGGTTTAAGTGGTCTCCGCTGCCAAGTGGGTCGCGCAAGGACTCGTTCTTAACGAGGAAATACCGCCGGGCGAATACCTGCCCGTTTAGCGTCTGTTGCTCGCTCGCTCCGCTCGTACGTCTGCTCGCTCGCGTTTCACCGAGGGGAAACACATTAGACGCGCACTAAGCCGGCCAGCTTCCACTCTCGCTCCAGCAAAGCATCCGTGGCCGGTGGCCAGCTCAGAAAAATGGGCCGCCGGGGACGGAATGAAGACTGAGCTTGCTCTCGTCCCCTTTCTGCGCAAGTGGCCATCTTGGAACTGGCCAAATTTTACAAAGTACCCTTCCTCTCAAATTCTCCGTCTCACTTATTTCAAACGTCAAATAAAGGTGCCTCATCCTTGGGGATATTTCTGATATCTTCTATAAGTTAATTGATCCCTTCACGTAAGCTCGGGGCTCGATAAACGAATGGGATCTTTTCAAGCGTAAAAAATAATGTTAGGCCAAAGGCAGATAGGTTGTGTTGCTTTACGTGCTCAGTTGGTATGAGATCGAGCCCTATTTCCTTTAAAAAGGCGTGCTCCGAGGCAAGTAATATTCAGGGTATGTAGAGCAATCTGCATATCGACTTACCATCTGCAGGTTTCCATCTTTCCTTCCAAATATGTTCTGGGAGTTTCAATTGCAATCCCTGGGAGGTGAGGAATTCCAACACGTAAAGGTCATATGGAAGAGGATAGATAAAAGACTCCGTATTTTATTACTCAGCGCGGAAATCTTTTTTCAAAATGGTGGTAACAATTCTTGAGAGGCATTTTGTCTTGATCTCGCTGTTAATAGCAATGCTTTCACGAAGTCAGTAAATTGCAATTTGCATTTCTTCGGAAAGAGAATATGTTCACGTTCGCTGTCATCTTTCAGCAGTCAATTTGCAGCTCGTTTCAGCCCCCATCTGCGATATATTGCATGTGCTCGCGGACTGATGTCTTGAATTTGCAAGCTGCATATATATTCTGCATGTTATTTGCGCCACTGCGCCGTGAAATCACTTTGCATGTGGAGGGAAGCGCGGGGAGATAATACTGAATTGGCACTCAGCTCAGCTGTGCCAATAAAATGGCGAAAAGAAGAGCTGTCATAACAGTCACTCTTCACATTTTTCAACCTCTTTTCAAAGAGATTCGTTTACAATGATCTAAATAATGCTCAGCGGGGACAGATGGTTGAACTGAATTCTAGGTTATTAATTCCATTTGGGTTTTATTTGATTCCCAGATTCCGATTAGTCCAATAGCGATAGCTGTAAATTTAGAAAACAGAAATACAAAATAGAGTTCGATGGAGTGTAAGAAGAGTTACTCATTATAAAAGGGTCGGTCATTGCGATTTTACTGTCGAAAGTCACTTGTTAAGAATGTGCTTACACAAAAACTGCTTTTACCTTACAGTGTATTTTAATTAAATTTCGGCTGTTAATGGGTTCATAACAGCAAATTTCTAGAAAACCTAAATACAGTCAAATTGTCTAACGTAATTTGTGTCCAGTTATCAAATAAACATTTTAGCGCATATTTTAGATTAGACTTTACAAGTTCTAAATCAATATTGAGAAATTATATGAAAATGAAATTAACCTGTAATTAAAGTAGGTTGAGAGTTCATCTTTAAATTCTACGAACCATAGTCATTAAAACTTCATTTCAACGGAAGCTGCTCCTCCGATAAGGAGATACACGTGTAGGCAGCCCGCGCAGCACATTTACTGTTCTGGTTGCCTATATTAAAAATTCTGGAGTGCTGTTCACGAATAATCAATTTTCCTGGTACTCGCGGAGATTTATGGACTTGCAACGAATTTAATGGATTCTGAAAAGCCTAAATTTGATTATCCGCCTTGCCATGCCAAAGTTATCTTGCCACTCATCGATCAGTTTTTCCAATTCACTGTGCTCTTTGTAAAAACCGTGGTTATTAGTCATCTCACGTATATTTTTATCCGGGATGCTGCTAAATTTACGGCTGATTGCAAATTCAGTTGATGCAAATTATGCCGATAAAAAATGAGGTCTCTCTCTCTCTCCACACATAAAGGGATGAGATTTTTAGTCATATATTTCCATTAAATTTGCAGAACATAGATTTGTAATTCTAACTAGTCACGTATAAGTCGTAACTTGACTAGAAATACCTCTTAAACGTCCTATGTTACCCAGATGAGCAGTTAGATTTGTTCAGAATTGAAACAAAAAAGTTGAAACTTGGATTTGAGTGAAAAAGAAAGCGCGAACGTTTTATTTAAAAATTTATGGTTATTGTACTTTCGCCCTCATCCTGGTTGTGAATGAAAATGCCTTAGATCAATCCCCACGATATACAACTTGAAAACATACACATAAATTTCTGGGCCTGTGACAGATGAAATTTAAAAGAAAAGGCAGGGAGTACAGTGGTATCAGCTGAGCACCCCAAATACAATTCAGTACACCAGGGGAGCTCGAGACGAATCCAATGGCTATATAACTTTTTTCATTTCTGATGGTTGAAACTGAGATTTAACAGTATCAATATTTTCTAAAACTTTTAAAATTATTTAAAACTTTAAATTTGAAAAACTTAAATATTAACAAACTCTGAAATATTTACACAAGTTCACACGAGCCCTGGGGCTACTTTAAGGGAACATTCTGACCGATAACCTCAAAGCTTGGACTTATTCGATCAGGCTTGGGGAAAAGAATCCAAAACTACTTGTTTAAATTGCATCGTCCGCATATCATAAACAGCGTTTTAAAAGATTACTCATAAAATCTGTAAAACCAAAAGAAAAAAATGTTTATCAACATTTCTCATGGTGAAGACAGACGTGTTCCTGTTGGAAAGTCTGTTGAATTTGCTAGATGTTTTCCAGAACTATCCTTTGCCTGTGTCTTTCGCTTCTCTAGGACACAGTTTAATTACAGATGGGGAAAACCACACACTTAGCAATCACCAGATTCCAGGAGACTAGTGAAATCATTTTTTTAATCGGCCGTTCATTGTTCAATAGTCAATCGACTTGCTGTGAATCTCGGCCCGTGCATAATCAGGACAGGCTCTCAATCACGCGAACCCGGCGGCGTCGGCGGTCGCGAATATAATATCTAGCGATAAATTAAGCGTGCGGGCTGAGGTTTTCCGGCCAAATGCACTTTGCGTGTCGCGGTGGATGCGGGGGAACTGTGATATCGCGTTCATTGGGCGCACACGGGCAATCAATTAGTCAGCACGGCGGTGCACTCGCGGCGGGGGTGGCTTGGCATCATCTGGGCTCAGCCCGCTCGCGCTCTAGCTCGCACGACACTAAAGGGCCGCCGCTCAATACGCGCGCAACGGTCGCCTCATTATCCTCGCGCTAAATTGGCGCACGTGCGAAAACCGGCGACGCGTTGCGTGCCTCGGGGCGGTGTGAAGAAGGGTCCGGCAGCGATATCAACCCTTTAATGTAGTTGTTTCGTGGCTTTTGTCCTTTAATTAGATCGAAAACCTGACCATACTAAATATTTTATTTTTACGCTTTCGCTTTCCTGCCTGGGGTTTTACATTTTTTGCGTTTCAAGTGTTTAGAAGTATTGCTACACAGAAAATCATTAATTCAATTTAAAATAATCGATACTGATACAATAACCTCATGAAAATTATCTTTTGCTAATAATATAATACTTTTTTAATTATTTAAATTATTTTATTGTGTTGTGTGTTATGGATTTGTACTAAACAAAGAAACCAAGGGTAAGCGATACGTTGAAAATACGTATGAAAATACCTTGAAATTCAAGCACTGTATGAATATTCAAAACAGACAGCCGCTAGACAAAGAGATCGAGAGCACTGTGACGTCATTGATGTTCAATATAGCAAAGCAGATTATCCGCACAATGCTACGGGCTTCTCGATGGGGATTTTCCTTTGATACTAACTAAAATATAACAAATGACCAACAATAGGGTAGCATAAATGTTAAGCTCTAATCTTTACCAGTCTCAACATTGCTGACAGCACAATGCTCCTTTCATTGTCCATGGTGCTTGTTCAATAGAACCCAGTGATCAATCGTTCCGGGAATAGAAACAGCATTTTCATTTCCAGATATTTGCCAAAAGCACAGATTTATTTATTATTTCCTTCTCCATTAACGTAAGCGTAATTTGTAAATAAGGTAAATAAAAAAATCTGTTGACACGAAGTCTACGAAATTAATTAGTAGTTTCGTTTTCTTGAGAACTCACAAAAAATGTATCTCTCATAATACTCACAGAAGACTGCACTGTCAAACTATCAATGTATGTTGACAAAATGGCATAATGTTGATATTTTAATGAAATGAAATATTAAAATAATATTGTGTCCAGTACAATTCAATATAATATCAAACCATTCGGCGGTCAAAATAGACATAATTCATGCTGTTCATCCTCCGTGTTTCACGTCCCCAAATGCGTGCATGCATCCTGAATGCTGAAGCAATTTTGCTGTTCTGCACTGGCGCGTGCCAATGCTTTTCAGCAGATGCAACCATGCGGAACTGATCCGTAGAATTCGCGATTCCGCATTATGTGCCGATCGTGAAGGGTGGTTTTGTATTTGCACCGCGAAAGCTGCTTTTCACATCGACTCGATACATACATACTAGTTATTTCTCCAGGCTTCGACACGCACAAAATGTGTTCACGCCTTAAAAAAGGGAATAATCCTCTTGTGCGTTTGCCATCTGGTTGTGGGATTGAATATGTGAGAAAACACCAAATTGCTGTCATTAAATTTCCTCTGAAAACGCAGCGCTAAGCTGTGGAGATAACTCATAAAAGCTCTCAGTGAAATATTTGTATTACTTGTAGCAATTTTCCTTGCTCTGCAAGTTTCCGGATTTACGATCAATAACACAAACCACATGACGCCGCAGTAGTTTGCCTGCCTTTATTACCTTATACAATATTATCTTTAATTTGCTTGATTTCATTAATACTGAAATGACAAACTACTATCATAATTTGTATACGAAAAATCAGGTTTAAAAAAGGAAAAGGAAAGAGATACGGACGCAAGTTATTCTCTGAAAGTAAAATATATAAGAAATGGCTTATAGCTTTGTGTGGATTTACTCGAGATGGATAGCTATAATAGTAAAATTTTGAGTGGAGGCATCAAAATATAACACGTTCTCGTACTGCACAAAGTGACTATTTCGGCCCCGCAGGCCTCATCAACAATGTTTTGTATGGTTAAATTTAATATTAGTAACAATTAATTAACTTTGTGTGCAATTTTTTAGATTAAATCTCGGTCGAACACATTACACAAATAATTGTATTAAACGAGGAACACAAATACGAGATTTACGAGTGGCAAAATCACTTTTTCAGCGAGTAAATGTTGCATAATAGAAAGCCTGGAGCCTGGATACAACAACAAGTTGGTTTTGCTCACTGACCCATAAATAATTAGTTTTACTTTGAGAGGTTGTTTCCTCCCCTTCCAGAAACTGCGCGAGGTAGCAACACTGAGATTCATGCAGTCTGCTGTTGTTACATATTTACTTTTGGTCCGTAAATTGCTATTTTTGACACCGAGTTGAATTTATTTTGCTGGTTTAGCTTGCAGCCCGTGGAAAACAAACATTGTCAAAATGAGATGGATTCGTTCGCGGCAAATAGTGTTGATACTGCACACAGCGCGTTGTTGATCACACAAACTCGTTTGTTGTACACGAGTCGGCGAACAACTTTTGCAGCCGCTGGCAGTGAAACAAATTTGATGACGCAACTAATTTGGGAAAGCCATGCACGCCGAGACGGGCGTAATCTCCTACCAAATATTCATCGGCTGATTAAAGGCGGCGGTGGCCGTCTTGTGGCGCGGCGAATTTAATTAAGCCGCATAAGTCTACAACCCAAAGCGTAATAATGCGAAAGAGTGGAGAGAAAGAGAACCGACGGTTTATCGTCGCTTTAATCTCTTGGGTTAGGAATTCTAGACGATTTTTCAGATTAAAATTATCGCGGCTTAGATCAATCAGACAAGTTTGACTTGATCAAATTATTTAAGCTCTTCTTTAATCAGATTCTGATATAATACAAAAAAAATACAATAAAAAATCTGAAGGTTATTTTGTAAGTAAAATAACAAAAAGGAAGATAACATCAATCTCAATTTTTTAGAATATTTTATGAAGAATATATTGCATACTGTACCACAAAAGGCAAATCGCTTGTGATGTATTGCTACCATCATATACTGTGTGTCATGGTGGTAAATATAATAAAATATAATTTATTAAATTTAATGTCAAGTTTAGGATTTAAAATCCCAAATATTTTCCGCAGAAGCAGAGAATCTCGATCTTTGATACAGTTTGTGGATTCACCGCATGACGCGCGTTGTCCAAACAAATTGAGTGCCTACGATTGCCAACCCCATTAATCTCTCAACGCGCGTTTTCTGCACTTTATGTGGTGCCTGTGCTCTTTCACTCGCTCGCGGCGTCTGGTGCGCGATAAAGTATTCAATTTGCGCCAAGCAGCTCGAGCGGCCGCTTATCTGGCCGCTATTGAGGCTGCAGTGCTGCTGCGGCGGTGGCCGCCGTGGACCATTTTACCACCGATTTATTTATTTATCTTGAAGCGTTTTCGCCCGAGGACGAATAGAGAGCGGAAGGACAAATAGCCCTGCGGCGAACCAACCCTTGTTTTCTTTACATGCACCCCGTGCCCTTCTCTCTCTCTCTCTCTCTCTCTTTATCGAGTTTACTTAAGGCCGAGAAATTACGCTATACAAGCCGTCAACTTCCACTTCAGCATGTATGAGTTTCCTGACCCTATTGCAACCCTCGTTCTGTTTACAACGAGCTGACGCAAATGGTCACACGTGTTCAGCAAAATATTTGCCACCGCTTACCATGCTGATATCTCATTAACGAGACACGAGGGACACGTAAAATGGACGAACAGAGCCAAAAATTGTTGTTGTGGTGTGTTACAGAAATTATGGTATTTGCCCAGGAGCAAAAAGTTAGTTGGCCAATGAATCATTTCGTAAAGGTCATATTCGACCATTGCAAATAATCTATTTGTATGAAAAAATTTATAAGCATTTTTAAAAAAACCGAGATCGGTGGAGCTCTCTGTTTAGAGATTACAAACCTTTTTGGAAACTCGGTTTGATTTGCTCCGGTCAGATTATATCCATACAAATTGGTTTGCTGACCAAAGATTTTTCTTTAAACACTTTCCAATTATGGGAGCAGTACATATTCAATAAAGTGCTCCTTACGCTTTGAACCTTTGGAATGCAACGACGTGTATATGAAGAGGAACTTTGGCGTTGAAACGTACCGGATCGATTCCAACAGTGCAAAACTTGCCAAGGCTAGCTAACCAGCAATCGACTCCATTATGTAGACTATTAAAAATTCAGAAAGCATAGCGCTCTCTGATGTGAACAAATCATACTTAACTTAAACAAATAAAACTGCTCGCACGGGGTACAGGTGGGAAATACGTGCTGCAGCCTCGTTCGCTCAACTAGTTACGCCGCCGTGAATCATGAGCAGACGTTGGATTACTTAGCTCGCGGCCTTGCTCGTCCCTGATGCAACTTGGGATGAATAAAAGAAGAGGAGTCCACATTGAAATATGCAGGAAGATCAACCGCGTGCGACGGCAGAAGTTAGCGAATATGCGCTTGTGTTTTGGGCCAGATACGCAGTTAATGCAGAAAAGCCTGCCAAAATGTGCAAACAAAGTATAGAGAAGCGTCGGAAGGAGGAAACGAGAGGCGAACTTATTCCCGCGAGTGCATTTCGCACTCTCTGCTCAGTCGGCAGCTTTTCTCTCGCGACTTAATTGCTATCCGGCGTGCGTTCTATTGTTGCCAACTTATTTAATTGAGCAGTCTGATATTCAGCAGTGGCAGCAGCCTGCCGAAGAGCTTTGAAACTTTCGTATTTGCTAGCTGCCATAATACGGTGTGGAAACCCACCCCTGGCGTTCCCAACTCGTGGAAACATTCCACATGCAGCCATCACGTGATCCCAAAGCGCTCAACTTTTCGTTCGCACTTGTTTCCCCGAATAAAATGTTGCAAGCCTCTACAGTTGTATAACTTTTCTCTCAGGAGATGAGCAATGTGTTTACGATAAGTTGTTATTGATGGCAAAAACAGACTATATATACGATACGAGACGTGTGACATAATATTGTGATAACTTGCAACAAAGTCAAAGCAGCTAGGGACATGTAGCAAAAAAAACGCAATCTAAAACTTTTGTTTTAGTTAATTTGCCTAATGCGTATTTAAATTAGCGCATAAACTAAAAAAGTATGTGTTAAGGAGCCGAGCCAACTTACATGAGTTTGGGCAGTTTTTATTATCAAACTGTTCGACTCATTACCTGCTTTTTTAACAAAAAAGGAGCAAGCTTTTGTTTTGATTGGGATTTCCACTTCATTATTAAAATGCTCCGTCAGTAAAAGCAGAAGCAACCCATGATTTCGACAGCATCAAGAACTAAGAATGTTAGCAGTAGAGTGGATTAATCTAGTTGCCAGTCCACGTTCCACAACATCCCATTCACAAACTTGCTTTCTGTTGTAATACAGTTCATACATGTAAGTATTCGACTTAATGCGATTCCAAACTCCTTACAACATTATACGTCATTATATGCCCATATTGTTGCAATTCGAGCATGGTCCAGTGCGCATTAATTTGAGAACCAACACAGCGTGTTTGCATCTGGCTGACAGACCCGAAGCGTAATTAACGGCGACGTACACGTAGTAGTTACGGCTGAACTCGTGCTAGGCGCAATTCCGTTCCGTGTCTGCAAGGGAGAATGGATGATTGAATAAAAACTGCAACAACAAGTGAAGTCAGTCTCTCTCGGCGGTGCAACTCGTGCTGACAAAGGAAACTAGGCTGGAAATTGTGTTCTCGGCGCGTTTTCTGATCACGCTTCCCTGCTCCTTTTGTTTGATCAACTCGCACGAGAAGCAATCACTTTTTATCGCGAGACGCTGCATCTGACAATGAGCCGAGCAGCACCACTTGGCGCATAGTTCCACCGCGAAAGAGTATTTCTCACGCCACCAAAACAAAGCCAGAGAACAGGGAAATTTTCAATGACTTTTATTTCGCGTGTTGCGCGAAAAGACTTGTGGTTTTACATAGCTGTAAAATTTTCAATCTAAACTTTCTTTACACGAATGTTAAAAGTGTGAAGAAAAGACAAAAATATATTGATTGTTGGCTTCAGCAAGATGATTTTCCAATATGTTAGTCAAAGCAAAGATCCCTGAAGTGCAAGATTGTCACCAGTGTGCAGTGATTTCTGGCAATTGAACAAACCATTTTAGGGCGCGATAATTCTATTTAATTTCCCTACAGTTAAAATCAGCTGTTTATTTGTAATTTCAAATGGTGAAAATTTTGCACTTCAATAATAAGGTTCATATTTAGAGCGCCTGAAATTTTTCTGTGAAAGCTGACAAAAAAAACTTTATGAAAAGAGCGAAAAGAGTAATAAAAAAAAGGAAGGCTCATACTTATAATTACTCGAAAAATCTCGGTTCTGCCTAGTCAAACTGAATCTAGAATTAATCCTCGAGCAGCAGTTTACGTTAAAAGCAACAAGGATATTCCTGCATTTGCACTTGAGCTTTCTTACCTGAATAATACATGCTTGATGCTGGCTATTTTTAAGCAATAACTTAGCAACTACGGATTTATTTACTCCTTATAATATATGTTGTCACTCTAATTGGTGCGAAACGCACAGGATTTAATGTAAATCTTGAGGTCGTGCTGCGACGCAATCTAGGTTCAACAGCAGAATGATTATTTAACGCCACAGCTCATGCATGCAGGCGCACAGGAGAAAGGAAAGCGCCATCCTGAGGCAACCACCACATCCTTATTGATATTCAGGTAAATTTAGTTAGCATCTCCAAAATTAAACGTTGCTCTCTTGTGTTGCCATCATTAGTGATTCCTTAGCTTGACTTGTTGATCCTTCTTAAGCTGGTACCAGCTTCATGGGGCGTTCAATTTATATGAATAATAAGCAAGGAAACTGGCTGGTTCCCGTAATCGGCTTTTAAATGCGCGGCCCTTTTTTCTTGATGATATCCTAAACACGAGTCTGTTGGCTTCAGTTGGTCGTTAACCTCGGTTTCGCAAAAGTTGGCCCAACCTCTGACTAATGAGCCAATGTAATATTCAAAGCTCTTTGATACCCGAAAAGCCCGCAGTATCCCGAAGGCTCTTTAAGTAAAAAAGGAGGGCTGATCAAAGTTGTAGCTTGTGAGCAACAGCTAATAACGTCGGTAAACTTGGCCTCCTATCCTTCATTTTATTAGACCAAAATCCTCCCAGCGAATGGCCGTAAAAAATTTTTTAGTTCGTGTTAATCCCTATATTGGTATTGTGCTTCAATTATTCTCTCATAAAATGTGTATTTTCATCATTCTAACTTTTTAACGACATTTTCAAGGTCCCAATTTTTCCTACTCTAAATTTGCTTTTAAAAAATCAGCCGGATGGTTTGCCACAAGAGCATCATTTTTCCATCAGCAGCGTAGATTTTTATTCTGGCGTGTGCACATAGTTTCAATATACGCTTTTCTGGCTTTTCTCTCGACTGCTCCTCCGGCAAAAATCCTTTGGGAACTGATAAGAGAAAGAGAGCAGCAGCTGTTTTTGCTCTCGAATCTCGTGAGAAAAAAATGATATAGCCCGAGTGAGTTGCGACGAAAATAATGAAGCGAGCGGAATGCCAACGGCGGCGCGCAGCATGTGTAGATTCCGCGAGAATTAAGGTCGGCTCGTCGGCGTCTTCGCTTCTTTTCCAGGTTAATTGAATTCCGCCGCCCTCGGCAGCAGCAAGAAACGGTCGGCGGTGGTCAGTGGTGCGCTCTGAGGGGCACGATTGACCGGCGATAAATTGCAGCGGCCGCCGCCGCCGCCGTTCCACTCGCTCATGCAAAAAGCTGGATGAAGAATGCACGACGCCTAGCAGTGTCTTCTGCAGCAAATAATTCGATATCAAATCCGCTCCAGTGCATAGCAAATAATCTGGCTCCATTTCTCTCTCTGCGGCCTTCAGCCACTGCTGATACGGCCAGTCCAACTTTGCTTCACTTTTTTTTTATCAATTCTAGTCTGATTCACCAGAGAAAAAGCTTCTGTTTCTGCATGTTGACTCAGATATATGCACAGGCTCATCTTGGTCGTTTTTATTGAATGAATTTGAAAGACAAAAATACATAATAGCAGTGCAGTGTGTCGACACCAAAACTGCGCAGCTGATCATAAAAAGTCCGTATCAATAACAACTTTTTTGCGCATTTGTGATTTTATATATAGAGATCAAATATAAATCAAATCTTCTCTTTAAAGATTTCTTAGCAAGACTTGCAAGAATACATTCAAGCCTGCAGAAGAAAGCAAAAAAGTTATTTAATTCTTTCAAACTTAAAAATCTTTTATTTGGTAAATAAATATTTTTACACCATCCTTATTTCCCTTATCTCAATAAATACAAATACTCTTACGGTAAATTCCATTTCGGACATATTCAGAATCCTTCGAATCAATCCCAAATCACCCATTTCGGACAAATGCTTTTCGGATATTAGTTCAGCTAACTGTTTCGCAAAATAGAAAAAAAAATATTTATACTGTCACCTAATGCAATGAGTACCATAGTAGTTTTTAGAACGTACTCAACAATTTAAATTGCCTCCAGTTTTAAAATATATTTATTACTGATATCTAGCATAGCACTTTGAATCTGGAATCACCAAAACAGAATGAGTTATTATGTAGGCCTTTAAAAGTAAGCACACTGTATAAATTTGGCAGACAATGCAAACCAATTATTAAGTGTTGGCAGTGCTAGCTCAAATCATGCAGCAAATCCAATTAGGCCGCTGACGAGCTGATCTGAGTGTGTGCTGGCCGTGGGCTATTCAAACTTAATAAAACGAAGCGTCTGGCTGTGAAAGCGGGCGTTCAGTGGAATTGCCACTCCCAACGGAGAGATTAGGCGCTCGCTTTGTCTCTTTGCCCGTCGCCCAGATCGCCTTCAAGTGCCTGCTGTGCCACCGCATGTCCAACCGACAGTTTTCCTGCCTTTGTCGTAGGGCCAAAAGACCAACACACACGCTCGTTCTCTTTCTGCTTGCTCTCCAACGCGGAATCACCGCAAATGCAATCCACACAAAAGAAGTCGGCAATCAGAGCAAGGCGTTACCAGCCCTGTGAAAACACCAGCAGAATATTAAACTTATATATTTATGCAAAAATGTTTTTTTACCACGTAACAAACTTCACGAATTGCAAGATATTGGTTTTTGGTCAGACCATTGTGGTGAGTCCTCTGAACTTGTTGCCGAATGTTCCACCATTGGTCTAATTCAGGGATTCGATATTCTTTCATGTTTTACAAAAACAATTTTTCTTCCTTCTCGGGCACGTATGCTTGATTGAGATCCTTCTTTTGCTCGACAATATATCCACAATATGATTAAAAGCTACAATTGTCGTTGCTTTCCCCTGCTTCTATAGTAATTGCGGCGACCTTCCCATGTGCGTGTCTACCCGAAGCAATAGTTGTCATTCTATCCACCCTATCGCATTTTTTGCTGCGTCAAGCTGAGCGTTGCACTTGAAGCAAAAAGGGTAAAAATAGAGAGCTCCGTCTTGCACATTCTTCATTGTCAAGAGTTGTGGAAAAAGCCTTCTGTTATAATCTCTCGCCCGCGTTGGGATGAACCTCAGCGACTTATGGATCAAGAGCAGAAGTGACCATTACAAATTTACAAGTGCAGGATTAGAAACGCTCTTGAGATAGTTGAGATGTGAGATGGAAGAAACACACACTAGTAAAACAAGCAGAAATTACGAGTTTGCAAAGTTTTCTATAACTATTCCGTACTGCTGGATATTTAATGAAAAGTTATATGCATTTCCCATCTTCACAGATGATCTCTCTAGTGGTTCATGGAGTGCATAAAGTGCGAGTTAACGCTCTAAATTAAAATTGGAATAAGTTTGTATTTCATCATCTTGCTTTCTCATGCATTTACTTAGATCATGTGAGTGATTTATATTTTCGTTTGAAACTATGAGAAGCAAATTTAATTCCTTTATTTGTATTATACAACGGTACAGGGAATCGAAGCTCCTCCATTCCTCTCCGCGCATTTACAAATAAGTCTACATATAATATCGAGTTTCGTTAAATCAACAACAAGTCGGGCTGTCCTAAACATTCAGAGTATATTTGGAAAATAGACTCAACCTTGTTTATTTCAGTCCAGAGCACTAAATTAGATGTCGTTTTTGCTTTACAAATGTATGTAAATTATTTGGCTTCATGTAGACAAAATGGATCATTCTCTCTCAGAATTCAAGAAAGAGAAAACCAGTTTTATTTGAAATTTAACAGACATGATTTTGAAGTAGTAAGTTTCGAATTAATTTAAACATTTCTTCTGGCTGTGTGTCCAAATAAACAGTCAATGTGTCCTTTGCCATTGTCTTTGTTTTATTCATTTTTGAAGAAGAGGCTACAGAAGTACTCTGTTTATAACATGTTCCTACAGCAAAAACGAGAAATGAGAATATAAAATTTATTTGACACCTACGATGCACTGCAAAAAATAGCATGCTGTTTCTATAATTTACGTGTATTGCCTGACAATTTAAACTACTCACTTCATATTGTTACAGCACAACAACATGAAATTTACCATATTACAAAGTAGATTGTGTTGGAATACACTTTTTATACTCAGCGGCTTCAAATAAAATACTACTAGTATTTTTACAATTGAGCAAATGACATATATCAATACATTCTCCTTCGTAAAATTGACATTTACAGTTGGAAGAAACTTCTAGACGAAAACGTTTATCGTAACACATAAGAAAATGATAACCATGGAAGGAGTCTCTTGTGAAAACATTCCGATCTGTAGAATTGTAAAGGAAGCCAGCAGTTTTCATTTATCGTTGCCAGGGTGCTATAAAAACTGGGATGGATATTTTGTTTTTTATAAACGGTGTTTCCAAAAATTTGTTATGCACAGGTGTTTCTGGAAGAGAGACAATATTTTTTAGAACATTTATAAAATATTCAGTCTCTCTACTAACTCATAGACCAGTCTTGATTTCATCCGTTTAATTACGCAAGAAGCTCTTGAAGTGTGTATATAAATTATAAAAAAAAACTATCCCACTCAGCGGAATGAGAGCGTTTTTAATTGTCTCCTACACATGGGAGTGGTTTTAATGCACGAAACAATTTGCAAATCAGTGAGCAAGAACTGGAAATACACATTGTGGCTGGCGCCGAGATTCCTCCAGGGATAGCAAGCATCCTTGGCTGCTGGCTCTCGGGTGAACCACGCCGGCCCGCAGCGCAGCTGCACTTTCGCTGCATCCGCACACATCCAGCCGGGGACTAGTGGGAGAGCTGGAGCGAAAGTAGGCAACAAGTTGCAACAAGCTGCTCGCCGGAAAGCCTACTTTCGGAAGGGAAAAAGTTCTGAGAGTACTATCGCAGCTTAAACTTTGTTGACCGCAATTATCTTGCCACTTACTTATTGCTAGCCGACAAGGGTCCTCTTCCTTTCCTCTCGGCTCAAATCGTGACAAACTTTAAATTGTCCTTACGGTCAAATATGGCGCTAATGCGGTACTGGCTGTTTCACCGACATTCATGAGTTCACGTCTGTTTTTAATTTAAAGAAAAGCAAACAGTCATTTGATGAATAAATTAAGTCAACAGCCAGCTCAAAAGTTCAAAATTCGAAAATATTTACATCGAGACTCCAATGGTCATCGCATTTTGAACAAAAAATATTGTTGTTGAAAGGGCGACCTTCTTGTCAATAAAATTAAATTCTGATATTTTATTTTCAAAATGGCCACACTTCAGAGGGTCTTCCAATGAAAACCAGGACCTTCTTGACAGACTCCCCTTGCTGCAGGATTAAATCAATTCCATTAAAGTGATTTTGGGCACGAGGCTTGCTTACTTTCCTCAATTGCTCATTTCATTTCATTTCATGCAGATGTCCAAGATGGTACCATGCACTTCTACTTTAGGGTGTGCTTTGACGCAGCTGTTGCAGAATTTGACACTCAAGTGCTTTTTGCTCGCGGGCTATCAAATCACCATTTACTCGGCACGACACCGCAGTGCCAGCACAAGCAGATGCAAGCAAAAGTTTCCTTTTTTGGGGTAAAAAGCTCATGAAATTGCAACCAAGGCCGACGGCAAAGTTTTTCGTTGCTGCTGCTACATTCAGCCTCGAAAATCCTGTTAGTGTTTTTGGTGAAACGAGATTTTCGGCGGCATAATTGAGGCAAAGTTTGCACTGGACTCTCTGGCCGCTCATCAGAAATGAAAATGAGGTAGTCGCTGGTTTAATCAAGTTATTCGCCTCAAGGGAGCCAAACAATCCGGCTGCCGCGAACTTGCTCGCCCGGAAAATCCGTCATAATTTGCATCACCTAACATTCATTTCCCTCGATTGAAGTGGCGAACCCTTTGAAAAATTTTCTCGCGAAGCAATTTGGTGAATTAGACATCGCACCGCGCGGCTTCGTCTGTTTGTTTGTTTTTCTGTGCCCGCTTTGGCTCAGAACGTGTCTCGCGGGTTGCAATTCCTCTTGAAAAGAAGCAAGCCCTTTCCATCGCTCAGGCAAAGGCAGAAAGAGAGCCTTTGACACAGGCTGCGCCAGCCCCTGTTTCATTCCGTCGAACGCTCTGGTGCTGCACGCCTCTGATCTCCATCATTCAGTGCGAATTTCTCACTGCTTTATTTGACGGTCGAGTTTTCCGCTCCACCACGGGAAATTCCTGATTTTCCTCTTCCCGTCTTTTGAAAATTTTCTTTGCCAAACCAATTGAGCAAATTTGTCACATCTAAATTTGTTCTCTGACGTTCCAAAAGGAACAATGCCAAACAAACTGATCTAATTTATAGCTTGTTTATTTTACTTCACGGCTGTCCTGAAAGCAATAAACTTGGAAATTAAATTTTAAAAAGGGGCATCAAAAATTGCAAAATCAAGGAGTCCTGCGATGATAAAAATTGCTATGGGATTTTTATAACGTCGTTTTTTTAGGTTCTACTTATTTAGCTTAGAGCAGGAGAATTCCTTTATTTGTATATCATCCTTTTCAAAATCATTTTGTTATGAAGGTACAAAGTTAACAAGCTCTTATTCCTCATCCCAACATATATCAATTTAAGAATAACAAAATCTGATTTACGTGTATCGTGTCATCCTTTGGTGGATTGCAGGCAGACCACGTTTCACAGATTGGAACTTCCGTTTTTCTTTTTATTAAATCAGTATGAATGCAGCTATGATAGAAAGAAGGTTGGCATCCAGTCTATTTACAAGAAAAATACTCCATGCAAAGGGGTATAGGCTAATTTTGAAAACACTACACCCTTCCCATGGAATGTCATCACGAGAAATTCTTTGAATTTAATATTAGGAGTGTACAACGGGCCTGCTGGAAATATGCAATTTCCGCACGAAATAAAGTGTCCGTGCAAAAGATGGTTGCTCCCTGAATAATATATAAATAAAAAAGCTCCCTCTGTCTCACGACCCAATGCACAGGAGCGCACAGGTCCTAAAAATGCAGAATAGACAGTGATGCGTGGCCTAGATGCAAATGAACAACATCCAAAACTTCCCCGAGGCTTTTAAGTTTGGCATTTTTTTTCGCCCTGCGAAAGGGGAAAATTCTGGGCCGGTCGGTTGCAAACAAAGTTGTCGGGCTGGAAAATTTGATTCGCGCACTTTGTCTTTGCTCTCTCGTCGTCTCGCTTGGGGCGACGCAGGACGCCCGCGACAGAAAATCAATTGCCGCCACCCCCAGTGCTCCTGCTGCTGCATGCGTCGCAAACTTTTTAAACTATTATGCTCGCCCGATTATTGCCTGACTTTGCTCGAGCAAACGCCCGTCACTCAAAACTTTTTTTGCCTTAAACACTTTGATCAAAAATTCATAACGTGCTGGCAGCGAATTAAAAAAAGGAGGGAACATCAATTTAGTGTTGTACAAGCAGGCTACCAGCATGCCCTCTTTAGTCGAGTGCAAATTCATGTGGCCTCTTTCCGCCTCTATTCTTACCTGTTATGTAATAGAAAAGGTTATTAATTTAAGCGGAAGCAAATTGACAAGACATGCTCGTCTCAAAGAGATCCATCCTGCATGCTTGAACTCGAGTTGAGCTATGTGTTGCAAGCAGATTTAAATTGAGCCTGAAGAACTCATAAACTAGCATTGCAGAAGGCAATTAAAAGCATGCTTCATATAAACTCGGCTTCGTAACTTTGTAATTAAATTCAATTGTAGTGAAACCATCAGGAACGTGTAATGTTGTTCTCTTCGAACAAATTTCACGATTTTAGTTTCAAAAAATTCGCCTTGGTACATACTGGAATCGAATTCTATCTTGAACTCAATCAAAATTTATTTAATTTCGAGTATATTGCAACACCACACTCTTTGTCTTGTTTTTAATGGAAATTCAATCCAATTTCGTTTTGAAAAAGAGGCTAAAATCGACAGTATTAAACGAATAAACGAACTCTATCTAATATAATTCTGCTGGTTGCTTTAATTTTGGTCTTCACCAGGCAAACAAACTTACTTTTCCATTAGGTCATGTGGATTTTAGTCAAAGCCTAATTTTATCCCACTCGTGGTCGAGCGACTGCTTGAAATGTCCGAAATGTGTAAGCCAAAAGCCACCGCGAAATCCACGTTATTTGTGCCACAATGCTCGTTAATCCGTTTCAAAGTAGCTTTGTATAATAATTTCCCTCAGTGCTCGGACAGGGCCGCTGAGATCCCGCGCCAGAAATCAGCAAGGAAAGCGAAAAAAGCACCAGGGGATTCTGAGCTGTTTCCATTTCGGCTAAGAGCAATCGCGGCGGCATCCGCATTGGGGGTCTGGCAGCAGGCCTATTATCAGCTTTGCTCGCCTCGTATCATAATTTCAGGCCGAAAAGCGAGTGAGGCAGCTAAAGAGCGAAATCTGCTCCGTCCACCGAGCAAGGGATGAGATAATTAATACAAGAGCTTGCTGGCGAAAATTCGGTAGCGAGGGACGCTTTTCATTAACTGTGCGTCGCATCAAAATTAGCTCTGCGGCGGACAATTTCGCTCGGATTCCTCTTGGGATTCAGTGTCAAATAGCTTGCTGTCGACGCGTCAAAAGGAGTTTAGCCGCACGTTGCAAAGTGCAATCTAATTGGCCCGTAAACAGCTCATTCACGCATTAATTACCCAAATTTAGAGGCCAAACAATGCTTCTGCTTTCCTTTACCGTATTATCCAGCCTAACTCATGTAGTACGGTAATTAATTTCATTGCTTCCAGCTCAAAGTCTCCTCTATCTGGGCGCGGAACGTTACCGCCCTGACTGGGAAATGAACACGGCACATCTGCATTTTGAGATTTCAGTTAAGTTTGAATTCCCGTCGAGGCGTATCAATTAAGCTTGATAATTTCGCGAAATAGCTAAGGACCAAGGCGGTTCTCGAGGCCGCAGCTGCCTATCTTCCCTTGTCTCAATATTTACACACACCTGCTTCGCCTTCTATTCGAGACGAGCGCGTGTGCTTGCCCAAGAACCACCACATCTTGAGCGTCGACGCCCTCGATTTCCATCTTGCTGCATGCATGCAAGCTGATTTCACCACGGCTCAAAACAAGCACTTTTGCGCCAGCAGAACTCTTAACGGTGCGAAATGGAAAAGGGATTTAGATCACGCTGAATACGTTTTATGTACTCGCTAGCTAATGGATATCCTATGTTTCCTCTAAACTCTGCACTACTCCGACTAAAGATAAATTGAAAGCAGTCGAGGAATTAATAAGTGCCGGAGAAAATGTATATAACTGCAGCGCAATTTCCCCAGCAATTATAAAAGACTTCCAGGTGGTGCTAACAACAATTTAATTAATTTGGCTCTCCCTAGCAACTGCTGGCAACCATGACAACCACCCTGAATAGATTTTTTTGTACAAATCAAGATAAATTACGCTATACAAAATTTCAAAGAGAAAATGATGTTTGTCAACAAAAAGAGACAACAGAAGTGTTTAAGTTCTCTTGCTCCTTGTTGTTGAAAAAAATATTTTATGGTAAATGGGAAAGAAATTCCGCTTGGTGCTTTTCTATAGCTTACAGATCGATTTAGTACGCGCATTATGCTTATTCGCGAATTCTTGAAGCCATTTCAATGTGATTTGTATTACGAATCCAGAATATCTAGTGCAAAGAGTTACGATTTTTTTACAATACAAAGATTTCTTTCCTAACACAGAGATTTTAGAAGAAACACTTTTGGTCTCATTCTTAAAAGATCACTTTTCTCTCAAAAATTAGTTAAAAAGAAAAAATTATGGAAATTCCTCTCTGAAAAAGTCCTCATTTTAGGGGATTTGAGTCAAAACGCTAATAGAAACTTCACTTTAGCTTTATAACTGAAAAATATCAGAAAATGCAATTGAGCATTTATTCAATTTTTCCTTGTGACATTAATGGATTGTTGGACTTGTCAACATCGCAACATTCCTATGGAACTCTCTTTGTGAATGACGCGAATCACGTGAGCGGTGCTTGGAGAAATTTCCTTTCCGTTCGTCTGCCGTTCACAGCTTACAGCGACGTCGTCTCCATCAAGACATTTTTCTAGTCATATAGTAATGCGGTTATTGCTACAAAAGGTTATTTTCGGCAGCTAGCAGTACGTGCTTCCCATACTCATACTGGGAGGCTCTTTTCTGAACTTCCCGAATGCATGATGAATATTTCTATGCGTGAGATTGATCGATAGGTACCAAACTGGATACGCTTGGTCAAAATAAAACATTTTTGTTGCTCTGTAAAAATCTCAACTGTTTTTTTCTTGAGTTCCCTTTGTTCCTTCGTAATATCTTTTTATTGCCTTATCATTCTAGTAAGTCTATTTTTCTTCACACCCAACAGGAAAAAAAGACACCGGCTGTGGCTCTGTTTATTACGGTGTGCCCGCCGGGTTTTCCGAGGCACACACTGAATAACGCACTCCGCCTTGCACAGTTGGTTGGGCTTGACGCCGTGTGTTGCGGCTTTTTTCATTTCTTCACTGAGCACGCGGATGGATAAACACTATCAATACAACATCTTCAGTATCTTTCGTAAAAGCCTTTTCTGATTGGATGCACATGCCCACCTACCTCATCCCGAAATAGAATCTTGGCCTATATTTCTTTTATGGCTAATTTTTCATTTGTTTCCCGCAATTTGAGGATTCTATTACCCAATCGTACGATAGGAAACTTATGATAATGAAGGGGAATAGAAATCATTAAAAGCGTGCGCTAAGTAAGATATGTTTACTTTTCTTACAATTTGATCTGTAAAAGTTAGACCAGTTTTACCTTTTTCTTTATTTGAATATTGACTCTTTTAGACGGGTGCTTGGAACATTATTCTGAATGCTGTTTTTATCCTTTTGATTTTCAGACAGTCGACTATCATTTTGGCACAATTCTTTCAAAATGTATGATAATTCAAGTATATTAAACACTTTAAAAAAATTACTACAAAAATAGTCTAAAAATAACATCCCTATTTAAAATGATGATTTGAATGAAAATAAGAACATAATTATTTCCTCTATTATATTAACCCCAATAAATAAATAAATTAGAAAAAATGACCAAGCCTAAAATTTTAAAACTTTATAGTGTGCTGGATTTTTCCGAAGTGACATTTTTAGATTCCGTGATGAATGGTATTCTCAGAAAAAATGTGGGAAGTTCAAAACACCTCCTTTCGACGTATACGGAACTCTTTTCGAAAACATACTTTTGTTTTTAATGACCTGTATAACGTTAAATATATAAAATAATGTTTCGAAATTTACCTCGGTGACTTCTCATGAAACCACTAAAAGTATATTTCCCGATAGAACAAACTTTGAACCGAATTATCAGTTTAACCGCTCGTGGGTATCACTATCAAATCGGCTTGGTGTCGGAACAATCATTATTTTGATGCCTGAAGCACCAAATTAATCGAATGTTGATTTAGATCCGCCAAAACCAATGTTCACTCGCTGGTGCTTTTCATTATCGTGTCAACGTCAAATCATGGCATATAATATATGCCTAAAGATCTAAAACTTATAATGTGTGGTTAAGACAACTCTTCGTACAATATGGTTACCAAGACTTGCTCCTTGAATCCTTCTATCAAATATCCCATGAAGATTTCATGCACCAATGAGTCCACCGCATGACATATTTGGGTAGTCAACGAGGTTAGAGCTTGCACTGACAAGGCATATTAAGGTTAAGCAGCGTAATCACGGTTTATTAACCGCATTGCCGCATTTGTGCTTTATTACCTTATGTGAGTATACATCACATTTCTTCATGATATATTTAATGAGCTAAACAAAAATAAAAAAACGAATCCATATTGATAAGTTTTCCCTCTATCGGATTTATTAACTCAGCAATAGATATCTAAGAATACGTGTTTAACAGTGAAACGTAAATATTCGCCAAGGGAATTTCAATATTATTAATCTAACCACGTGGCAACCCTAGAATTTGAGACATATCGCCATTTCGGAATTTGGCCTCTTGCTGTTGTTATTATGACACGCGTCTATCTTTATCAGCCTGTGGGCAGGAATCGATTTGGCAAAGTGAATTATGATTTGAGCCTTAGTTCGCAGAAGCGCGCGTGTCTTATATATTTCAACTGGAATTTCACGTGCTTGTCTCTCTCGCCTCCTCCTTAGGCTGTCAGAACACATTTTTCTTTCCCCATAAGCTGCAAAGTCATCTCGCTTCCAACAAAGATCGCGCATCCAAAAGTCGTTGGAAGTGCGTAAAGCCAATTTGTGTTCTACAGAGAGAAAATGTATATTCGCCACCAGCGGTGGCGCGCCTGTTGAAATTTGGCCCTTTTTAATGGTCGTACTTTTTCGCTGCAACGCGCATCTGCTGCTGCCTTCATAAAATTTCCATAACGCCAGCCGATCCATCTTTCCCCATCTTCCCTTGTTAGCATAAAAGGACCGGCTGCGAAAATCCGCAAAGTACCTGCAGAACTTTTATGAGATACGTGGCAGAAAAGCGAAATCACAATACGGTGTCAAAGAGGTAAGTTTTTGTCACCAATTTCTTTTGAATTCACATAACGTGGTCAAGTATATGTTACACCGCATAGAAACGAAAGCAGCTATATCATCGTCAAACCCGTGACTTCCCCTTTTCACTCTGATTTAGTTTAGTTGCATTTTTAAAATACTTGAGGAACATTCTAACCGATTGTAGTTGCTCAACAGAATTATTAAAGTCTGCACCAAATTTTTCCTACCAAATTGAATGAAATCTCAACTATTCTATAAATATAATAACGGACACATAATTCATAAAATATACACGTATACATATATGAGAATAAAATACATTATAAGATGAAGTTTGCAGTAAAAATTAAAAATCAAATATATAAATTGAAGTACACTTTCAGAATTCTATGCGTGTTTAAGCTGTTTTTATTTTAAGTTTAAGCCTCGAGCCTCGAAAGAAGGTTTTAGTGATGCTAAAAGGTATTAAAAATTACGGTATTGATGCAAAAAACAAATTGAACGCAGAGAAATCATATTCCACCATCTCAAATTTCCAAAACAACTGATAACACTTGATTTTTTGCGCAAATTCCATATGAAATGCGACGTAAAAGGCATGGAAATTTTCGTTGGGAAACAATAAATTTAATCCGCATAAATTCGCAACCCCATCAATTTCCAATATTGGAAGCAGGCGCGATGAGTTATTGCTGGACTTTACGACACTGAGTGCGCGCATTGACTACGAACGCTCATTTTTTATTTAAAAAAATCCGGCCTCAATAAATCATGCACGGTGGCACTGCGATAGCGCGTTTTAAACTGGTAGGCCACTTAGCAAGTGGCGCACAGACCAATTAACCGAAAACTCGCGAGATAAATTCGACGCGAGGGCCATTTCATTAGCGTCGCATGTCCAGCCAATAAAAAGCAATTAGGCCAATTAGGTAAACATAATGCTGCAGTGAGCAGCACGCGCCGGCTTTGTTTGCTTTGATTGTCGCGGTGATTCCGATGATTAATCACTCCCATTGGTGTTTAGTTCCACTGTTTTTAATTCGGATCCCCCTCGCAGTGTTAATTACTATCAAAAACAAAAGTGCCCCTGCTCAAAAGCTATAATTTCAATTCACACATGCAGCGTGAGCGAGGACGCTGAACAGGCGACGTGCAGAATCACATGATCGAATGAAGCACGAGGAGCACTGTATGCTCGCACTAAATTATAATTTTGATTAAGTGCTAGAGTCTGCAATTAATTTCAATTGTGAGCGTCGAGCTGTTTGCTGTAATCTATTTGAATTAGAATTTCCACGTACGGTCGGTCGAATTGCGTAGGTATAATTGCGAAAATCACAGTGCGTAATACCGGACTAATGGAGATCAAAACTTGAAGAAGGGGAAATAATTTGACGGTAATTAAATACTAGCCAAGACTCTAAATTTATATTAATTTTCATGAAACATCTAAAATTATTTGCATCATACCAATCGCAATAATTGATATTAAATTATTTACGTCTCAAAGTTAAAAAATTTATGGAGTTGAGAGTTGCACTTCTACAAATGATCTCAGTGTGGCGACAGTAGAATTTTTAGTGGTCCTTTTCCTGGCTGGATTTCTTCCTCTGACAATGAGGTGATAATCTGTTATATACCAGAAAAAACCCTAAGTGTTTAAAACACAGAACCCATTTTAACTTAAATAAACCTATACAGTCTAGTCCATTGGTTATTGTAATGAACTCCAAATAAGTCTATTTTATTGCATGCCTATTCTGTTTTATGATGCCAAATAAGCCAATTTTATTTGATATTAAAATAAATAATCCTCCAGATTTTTAAATTCCTCTTCCTGACCATACAAGCAAACACAAAATTTTCTCCTTCAACAAGATAATTTCTTCTTTGTAAAAAAACGAGAAAACGTCTTTTAATTTTTTTCTCAGTAGATTTTCACTAATAGTTAACTATCCTGAATAATATCCCACGCAGAGTAGAGCCATTCAGTTTATTTAAACTTAGATTTCAGTTCCCCCAGTTCTGAATTAAATAATTTCATGAAAGCTCACTTGCCAAGTCGGACAATGACACCTGGACAAATTAGATTAGCCGGTATCGTCCCCTAAGGCGAGCTAATGGCGCCAGTCCACTCAACAGACTTGGTTCCACCACCAGGAACTGCGAGACCTGTATTCATAACTAATTTTTTTACTATTAATAATTATATACGGTGACGATGAGAAAAAATATATATAAACAGATGAAAGCATTTTACCTAAATTTTATCGACTGCTCTAAAAATTGCTCTCCTTTTAAGCTACTCTTCTCAACTCCACGGACATAAAAAAAGGTAGAAATCCTCTACAGATTCAATCCATTGGATCTAACCCATTTCTGCCACTTTATCCGACAGAGGTTCGCTATCCATACAATTCTGCTTTCTTTTCGCTTGGCTCAAGCTCTCAAGCAGAGTATGTTTTTGCGTAGCTCGAATGCACACATAAAAATCATTCCAATTTATCCTCCTTTCATTCACATTTGCATTTCCCTCGAGTAGTGCGGAAAATCCCACTGAGGAATAATAATTGAAAAAAAATCAGAACAGAAAAAAGTGGTGAGAACTCGCGCAAGCAGCCGCAAATGAATCGTCACCGCAAACAAATTGAATGCGCGCGAGAGCATCAGCGAGGTGCAAATTGCTGATTCGTACTGCGTGATTGAGCGAAATAAAACGCACTCGGGCGCCCTCGCATCGATTTCTGTTCTGCTCGCGATTGTGCGGCGCGCACCCCATTCAGTCGTCTCTGGGTCTCTTTCTCTCCCGTTCCGACGCACAAAATCGAACCCAGGAATAATATATATATATATATATATACCGCGTGAATCCTGTCCTCATCACCGACGACGCATTTGCCCTCTCATTTGATGAATTTTATCGGAGGCCTTCGAATATTTAACCTCGGAGTGCTCTCCATTATGGGGACCAATATCGCGGAATGAAAAGCGTGCTCGGTTTAATCTACAGATTGGTGCTTGGGAAATCGCAAAGGCGCAGCGAAAGGGGGTAATAAAAAGGCCGTGCCGAAGAAAGAGGAGAGGTAATCAAAAAACATGGCAGCGCCGAAAACTGGAAAAATTGGACCGTATTTTGTCAATTTTAAAGGATGAGACCTGACTACAATTTTATTAGATTTTTCAAGGTCAAACAGCTTTTTAAGTTTGCATCGAAAAACTTCAGCGAGAAATGTAGATTTACTTAAAATGAAAATACTGCACGTCTAAAATATCCAAATATTAACTTATTAACACAAAATTTTAAAAATGCCTTTTCCTTGCGAGGATCTTATAAAGAAGTGTGTCAAAGAGTGAAAAGAAAATTCACGTTCTCATGCTGCATGGCAGCTCTTGAGGTCCCTCGGTCCGCATTACCAGTAAAAATCTATTTCGCAGACATAACTGCAGAGAAATCACCGGTCGTTGAAAATGATCAACTGCACTTGTTCTAAAGTTCTGCTGATGAGGCTTGAGGGGCCGAATAAGACGCTGTGCAGAATTTGCGAGATAATCTTTTCTTCAAAATTTTACTCTAAGCCCATCCTTAGTATCCCTCACAAAATGGAGCATGTGAACATTTTCATTTTGAATATTTTTAGTATTCCTCAGTGTTGTTATTTTCCTAAATCTGTTTATTTTTATTCCTTTTTAAAAGTGCAAAAATTTAAGGAAATTTACAAAATAAAATCAGCAATGTGCATGATTGGGCTCTTTTCAGATGTAGCAAAAACTAAAATATTTTAACGATGATATTTTTATAGTTTTGCTGACCGGCGAAAACTAAATTTTGCTGTTAAACAATAACGCAAAACTACAATATTTCAAACCGCAGACAATTGTTTGCTCCCAACAAAAAGGCAGCACCGCGCTCCTGAACCCTCTACACGTGTATATCATTTACAGAAATCAATACACGTGTAATTTAGTTAAATGTTAATGTTCGTTGTGATATTTAGTTTGATTTTGTGATGCAGAAAATGATGAGTTGTTGAGTTTCAATCAGAAATTGGATGAAACGTGACAAAGCGCATCACAAAAGCTTGATGAACGACTGCTCATTAGTGGAAGTCAATTTCATATGGTGGAATATTTTATAATGCGATCTGAAAAATCGTGATTAATTGGAATAGCATACACTATTTTTCTACCCTCTTTTAAATCTCCAATTTTCTCGTCTGCCTTCGCTTGCCTCTGAAAAATCGAGAAAAAAAAATTATATTCATGTAGCTTACAAGTGCTTAAGTGCAAATAGTGATTGTAAGTCATTGAAAACAATGGGCACGTAATACATACAGTATTTTCTTTATTATAATAAAGGTTATACAAGGGAATTTTTCTAAATTTCCTTAGCAATGTACGAGGTGTTTGGCATTAAATGTTTTAGTTGATGAACCGTACAGTTCTAGAATCCAGAATCATGTCGTGATGGATCGATGGCAAAAAAAATGGAGAGCACTTATATGAGAGTGCAGATAAATTGCTCCGCTCTGTCAGTCGCGAATTTCGCCATTATCATCTGGTAGAAAAGCCTCCGCCGGTGAAAAATTCACGGCCGTATTCATTAATTCACTCGGCGTGCTGATTTTAGCGTACGCCGGTGCACGTTAGCTGAAAAATCTGCGTCACATTTGTCTGGGTCTGGAGTGCGAAATTCGGCGCCTGAAAACATTTATCAGCGACTCAAAAGCTGAATGGAGTCGTTTTCTTTTGTGCTTTTCGTTCTTTGGCCTTGCAGAGATTCCTTTGTCCGGTTTACTTCTAATTTGATTAACCAGGCACGGAGGCCCATGTTTTTTCATTTTTGTTGAGTTTTGCGGAGAAAACACTCAAATTTTGTGCTTTACATCAGCGAGATGGACGGTTGTTTTAGCAAAAATAAAACCAGACATGTCCTTTTGTTGGTCATGAAACTGCCGTCTGTTTTATTCTTCTCTACTTCTAGTTCCTACTAATAAATATTTATTTCATATATAACTTTTTTATTATATTTTTTTCGAGTGGTCGCCTATTTCAAAATTAAATATAAAGTTCACTTTCATCTTACAATGTTAGCTAGTACTAAATTAGAATAATATGGCATATTGCTTTGGTTAAATTAAATTTAAAATTACTCGCATTTCCTATAAAGAAGGCATTCTCACAAAAAGCAAAAAAAAAAAATATAAAATATCCCCAAACTTTTAGAACATTTGCATTTTGTTTTTGTTATCAACTTAGACATGATAATTGTCGAAAGATGTTTTCTCTGCTGCGCAGTGCACTGCGTCAGTCAGCAAGTGTGCAGATGCCAACCGCTTTGGCCAAAAATCACCATTTTAAAAGTTAAAAACATTGAAGATATGAAGTGATCTAGATAAAAATTGTCCAGTGACCCTCGGGGCATTCGGCGCTGTCAAACTTTCCTTTTGAAAACCTTTAAGCTGGGCAAAATGACCAAACCGTGGTTGGAAAAGTTGGGGCTGTAGCAGCTTTGTCAACCACCACCTTGCGACTTCTTTATTCGTGAATAAAAAAAGTAATTGACATTGGACACAATCAATTAATCTGTGCGCGTAAATACGACATATTCGTATTAGCAATTCAAATACTTACTGAGCTTACGGTCGCTGCACCAATGAGCGAACGTTTTTACCGTTTGCAATTGCAATGACAGAGTGGAAGCATAACTCAATATCATTTGTCAGCTTCAGTGTGTCAGCATTTATTCAACGAATTGGACTGGCGGTCAGCGCGGGGATGAAATTTAGTATTCTGCGCACTGCTCTTGACTAATCATTGAATGAGTGCATTTTGAACTGTCTGCTTTGTTTGATGTCAGCGTGGGAAGGGTAAAGGGGAACTGAACATGTAACGCCAACATTTAACTTTCGCTTTATTGAATTTCTTTTTACAATTCACATAGCATGTGAATTACACTAATTCTCTCTGGCTATAATTTTCGAAATGGTTTCAAAACGGTTGGTTAAACCTAAATTGTGAAGTCAATATCGGCTTGCTTTGACATGATTAAATTCTAATCCTTTTGTCACAGTTAGTTGCATCTGCCATGCGGTCTACGCAGCTGAGTCACTTTTTAAGCTTTAAAATTTAATTATGACTTGTCATCAAGCGTAGCGTATTTTCAGCTTATTTAATTAATAATTAAATTCAGAATTGATCGGTAACATATGCACCGGCATTAAATACGACTTGCAGAGAAGCAGAGGTGATCGGCCTATTGCATAGGCTTTCATTTTACCACCACCTGTTTGCTTCCTTATCAAATACATAATAAACAAATAACTTTTATCGTGTAGGAAGTCTTGTAAAAACTTTTAGACATAAAACTTCTAGTGTTTTGATCAATTTATTTCTTCATCAAATGCATCAAGTTCATAGCGTTGAAATAATTTGAAACTTGGCGTTAAACGCGAAAAATTTCATCTTTAGTAATCCTATCTTCTGAAATTAAGACGAATAAATTAAATTTTTGGCAAAGCTTCGAACAAAGGCATTGGCCGACAAGACTCAGTCTTAGTCTGACCCAAATGGAAAAAAATGAACGAAAAATCTAAATTATTGAGGGAGATTAACTCTTTTTCCTAGCCGTATATTTAAAAAGAGGGAAGAAACCAAAACCAGACATGTCCTCGTTGAAAGGATGGTCTATACTAAACTCGATAATTGTTTTGGCTCAGCTGCAAAGAATGAGCAATTATTCCAGCAATGGATTATTCCCTTTAATAGGGATATACAATTAAAAAATTATTTCACTTTAAAAATAACAACGTTGCTCCAAACCTCCTTGCATCCTGAACATAAATTCAACTTAAATAAAAGAAAAATACTGAAATAGAGAAGAGAGGAACGAATCAGTGAGTCTATTTAGAAAAGTTTTCTTGGTCCATTCCTTTAGAAGAAACTGGTGTTTTCGTTCAAGTTCAAATTTCTCCATAAACGTTAGCACTGAATTTGAAAGCTTTGCTCTGGCACTGTCTCACTTGCTAAGGTCTCATTCGGTGAACCCTGCCAATTCAGTTAAGATCACATACGTTGTTGTAAATTAAGCCACTTAAGTAATCAGAACAACTTTTGTAAATGTCTAATTATGGCAACATTACGCTAACTCGAGAGAGAGAGAGAGAGAGAGAGGGTGCAATTCCAAATTTGAATTCATGAATAAGTTAGCGTCTACGTCTCCGCCTTTGCGTGCTTTAGGATTCGCTTAGTTTTGGGACAATTGCGTCTCTACGGTTGACAGGAACCCATCGAACAACCCTCTCGCGACCGTTCAAACCCGTTTCGAGGACGACATTCAGCGACTGGCTCGGGCCAAGAGTGAAAGCGCGCCTTGCTACGAGGGGTCGAGTGCAATTAACGCAGGAGATCTCCTCATTGTTATGCAAGCAGCCGGCACTCGAGTGTGCCGTTTGCTTTCTCTCACTGCTCCAATGCGCCTCGCAAAACACACACGTAACGCGTACTGGCGCGCTCTCCGTTCAGAGGCAAGTCAGTCCCACCTTTCTGCAGAAAGAGAAACCGAGTCATTTGCCTGCCCTTGGTCGGCCAGACCAACGAGACTGATGAGATTGTGTTTCTGCTGCCCTTTTCGCCTCCTGGGGCGTAAACTGCGGGTTGGCGGCAGGAAAACAATTTCCTCTCGCCGACTCTCGGGATCGGATTATTGGCGAATGGCGCTGTAGACAGCTTGTCGCCATGCGAGAAAAGGTTGACATTGCTTATTGGTGGCATTTTGCAACATTGAGCACTGCTCGAAAACTCAGTTGCTTTTAGACACTGTTGACCTAAAGTATATATGGATCTGATGTTGAAATTTTGTGATGCTGCGGTGCTGGTTACCACGCATCGTTTCACACGCCCATGTGGAATTCCTTAATGCATGATTCATGAGATGTTAATGGAAGTCAATCAAGGGTTTTTATATAAATAGTATAGTTATGTTAAAATAACATTTTACCCGGCATAGAATTTATGGAATTTAAAATATGATTAAGACGGTAATATATTTAACAGCCTGAACATCAAACCTCTCAATTAATTTTCCCTTCTTTTGATATATAGAAGAAAAACAAACTTTATAATTTTTTAAAGTTGATCCTCACAATTAGTCAAGAATAAATAAAGAGGGGTAAATTGGTAAAATAAAAATACGATGCATGTGAGAAAGGGTGGAACTTCTATTAAACAAGCAATTTTATTCATTTTTCCTTTAATAACATTTTTAGTTTGTGATGGCGTCAGCAGCACAATGCTGAACCATTCCTCATAAATAATTAGCCTAACAATCACACAAAGTGCTGTTTGGGTTCCCAGAAAATGAATGTTTACAGTCATACTGGTTAAATAACAACACTAACAATGAAGTCTCAATTAAGATATTGCTTTAAATAATTTATAAATTATGTTTTGATGCAAATTGGGCATGCCATATATATCTCTCATTTAATGATCTTCATTATTTGGAAGGTTTGAAATCTCGTTTCCTGAAAATATCCTTGTAGTGGATATTATGCGAGTGAGATTTTAATTGGTTCATGAATTAGTACAGGCTGATTAATTCAAAAGTTTAATATCGGCGCCTTAAACACTCTTGCTTATGGCAAATTTACCAACGATATAAATTTGAAACAGATTTATAGCACTCCTGCAATACTATATATTAACTGGATGAAATCTAATTGCAAAGATCGTTATATTTTCACAAAACATGCCTCCCACACATTTTTTGCGTGTTTGAATAACTGTTATCATTTAGACTCCTCTTTTAAAAGAAGATGCCGTAAATGCAAATATTGTAGTCAAGTACAAATTGGAGTTTACTATTTATTCAATTTTGAGAAACGCGTCTTCCCAATTACTCAAGCTGCGCGCCTTGTAAAAAATGTGTAAAACTTAACAATGTGTACTTTCCTTGTTGTATTTTCATAGCAAACACCGATGGTGTTCAATTATTCTAAATGATGTTTTGACGGCAAACTTTAACTCCTACACACTGACACACTTAAAAAAATGATCTCCTCCTGCTGTGTAGCTATCCGAACTCCATACCTTGCCTGATAGAAAATTTCGTTTGCAAGCTGCTCGCTAAAAGCCTCCGGTCAAGATGGTTAAAATAGTTGCTGACCTGAACCGGAACTGGCAAGTTTAGGGTGTACAAAGTAGGAAGTTGTCTGACTGAGCCTCGGCTGCCGCTTACAGTCCCTAAAGAATTAGGGGCTTGTGCGTTGGGGCTGGTGCGGGAAACAGCAGCGAGTCAATAATAATAATTCGCCTACTGCAAAAAGAAAGGGGAGCAGCGAAAACAGCAGGCCGAGTGCGTGTGTGTTTGCGCTTGGTGCCGATTGATTTGCCACTTGCCTGCCCGCGAACAATTTACGAGCAGCGACTGCCGCATGTGTAAGAGGGCTGGCTGAGCGCAACTGCCGGTTTGATGATTGAGTGCGAAAACAGCCAAACAACCCGAGTGAAAAGCTTGTAAAACAATTTCCAAATTGCTCCAGGCTGCCACGTATCAACGAGGAACATGCAGTGCAGAGTGTACATGCTCAGCATAACACTGTTTTATTCTAACTACCTCCGCGGGCACTTTTGTTCATTTTCCGCTCACGATCGCCTCGATAAAATTTAGCTTTTTTACTTGCGTTTAAAATGACGGTTCCTAGAGCGGAGAATTTTAAATATATTTAAAGCAAAACATTCGACTATTTCAATGATATTTTCGTCAAACAGACGGTTTTCACACGTACATGGCATTTTTATTGAACAATTTTCACCATTTTTGTTAGAGAATTTATGTTACACTTGAGCCAAAAAATATGTACCATTGTTATAGGATGTAAGGAAATTTTCCTAAACTTTAGTTAATGCAAACCTACAACCGCCAAATGGTGAGTCGTTTGTAACAAAGAAAGTAAGAACTTCGTAATCGAGTATGATCTCGATACGTTATTTATAACAAGCAGTAGCAAGCACGGATTGAATGTTTTTTACACTTCGTGATATTATGCATATTCAGTTAAATAGGAACATTTTAATAACTGATTTAATTAAAAAATACAGCACAGTTGTAGCAATCCCCTTTTTGTTTCAAAATAAGTCTAAAAATCTGCAATAAAACCGACTTTTGGTAAGTAAGAAAAACTTTCCGAACTGGATCAAAATGAGTTTTGAGCTGGACAATTCACCTGAAATTTAATTAAAAAATTTGCGTAAAATTAAATTTGCTAAGCTCATCATTTTATAAAATTTTGATTTTATTTGAAAATTTACCGGTAATTCTGGTTTTTATTTACACAAATTCAAAGCTATTTTCAACCATTGGCGTTTCATCATGAAAAAATATTCCAAATAATATCTTTTGCCTAGGGCCAAAAACAATGTTTCATGTAGGCTGATTCTTGCGAAATGTCATAATATCGGAAGATAAGCTTGAGGTTCAATATTTTTTTCAGTCTCTAAATATATCTCTTCCATCCGTCAGTCATGTGATGTGTATTAGTATCGCGATTCGCGATCCAATTTCCTCGTGTTACGAAAAGATACACACTTCTTTCTTTCCTCCTCCTGAGAAAAGACACAGCAGCGTATCTTCCCCCGTGAACATTTATTTCTTACGCACCTCTTCCTAATCGGGTCGTAAATTTAGAAAGCGATCGTTAGAGCACGGGAATGTTGTTCTTTAGTTAGTTTGTCAATTGGAAAACGGCGCCGCGCAGCCTGGGACGCCTGCTGTTAATCTGGGTATATGCAACCTGCCGGGCATGAAAACCGATCCTCGCTCTGACGGCAGGGAATTAATTCTCCGGCTGCCATTTCACAATTGGCCGTTAAATCGAGAGGCACGCGCGGCGGCAGCAAAAAGCAATTGAATCGGATACCGTCTGCTCTCTGTACAACTTTTTCGCATCGCTCTTGCCTCGCGCCCGAGAAGCAATAACACTGCTTTTAATTCACTTTCAGCGGTGTCTTTTCTTGTTTGCTCGCCTCTGCTCTTTTCAACTTGAATGAAGTACTGTCTGTGCAACAGGGTCTAAGGAAATTAAATCGGGGCTTCTTTGGACGTCATGCATCAACTCAACAGCTCGTTTTTTTATTGTGATGAATGTTCTCTTTTGAGAACAGCAGACCCGTGTTTGTTTAACAAAAAATGTTTGCCCTGCTTGAAAAACCAGAAACATAAATTGTTTTCAGCCGTGCGAGTGAAATATTCTTTTGTCGATTTTTTGTCGTTTTATCCTGAAATTTGATTTTGTGATTGAGGTGATTGATAATTCCCTTGAAGTCCCACTCGAGATAATCTTGGCTATATTAAAATTCCGGATGGGGACGAGAGCGAGAAAGGAGACTCGGCGCTCGCTCTCAATAGTGCATTAAGATTTTAATCAGATCAAAATGTGAAAGTAATCTCAAATATGAGCCTCCGTAAAAATGTGTGATAGGTTAGGGGAGAAAAGTAAACGTACAGCAGTGAGAATAAAAAACAACTGATTTAACACGCGGTGTCGTTTTCCAGATGTCATTCAACGCAGTGGGAGTAACTCGAGTGCACACGTCAACTTCTGGGAGTCGTTTTTCGCATTTTACAGCGATCTTGACTGTGGAGTCGCGTTTTGCCACAGGTGAACGGCGTTTCTCATTCCTCTGCTTCGCAGTATATGCGTGTGCAGCACTTGAAAAATACGTCGTAGTCGAGTTTTTTCCACGCTGTAGAGGATTCTCTGGTAGAAATTTGCTGCTGTATTTCTCACCGGTGCAGATGCCGCGTCTCTCGTACGTGTTTGTGTGACGGAAAACGAGAAATCGATCGGACGGAAACGAGGTTTTATTCGCCTGCATGCTTTCTCCGCTTCCAACTTTTCCTTTCACTTGTCAGTAACTTTTTGGGTCCGGAGAAATTTCAAACCTGCATATTCATTTCGTGCGTTGCGAATGCGGCGACGTGCAAACTGTAACTCACATAAAGGGAATTAATAATTTCCCTGCTGGCCGTAAGTAGGCTAGAAATTTTTAATGAAAATTCGCAGCTAGCTCGAGCCCTTTGCAAAATACATAGTCGTGCTTTTGCACATTCCATATTTATGCATGACATAAAATGTAAAGTCGCTTGCCAGTGAGACAGTTTCGCGATGCTCCTTATTGCCTCCTTTTCTGTCGCTGCGCTGTGACATGCAACAAAGAATGCTGAATTACACCTGCGTCAGTCACTGTGTTTCACCGAGGCGTGTGTCCCAATGTAACTTGCGTAGAGCGTAATTAATTGCGTTCTCATTACAAACTAACGAACATGCTCAGTTCTATCCGAGAGAGGATGTTTGTGCACTTTCAGATTAATTAAAAATTTCTCCGAACTGCCGTACTAACTGTACAAGTAATTTCAAGCATGAATTTTATTGTTATATAAATTATTCTGACGGTTAGAACCCGAGATTCGCAGTGGATTGTGTTTGCAAAACACGACGGTTTTTAAAGAGTAATTTCTAGAAACCAAAAAAGAAAACCACTAAGAAATTTTCATTGGACTACTTTTAAACACAATTTAAAAAATTCCGAAAACCTGGGTTAATTTCCAAATTTTATTAGAATCCAAAATTAACAGTAGCGACCTTTGACCTTGATATAGGACATCCAATTTGGTGTTAGTTCGATTTTTATCCCTGTCCGAGGAAAGGGAAGGGCGCGCACTGCACTGGCACGAATGCTGAAACCCGGGTGCCAATAACACCGCGAACGGATAACATGGGCGCACCAGGCCGCACAGGGACCCAGCCCACTCAAGGGCCACTTGCCTCCGCACCGAGGACTGCATTGAAACGCTAGACATTCGTCCCGTGAAGCCAAATCACGCATGCTGGAAAGGTGCAAAGCAGCAAGTAGCGAGTCGGCGCCGGTGCGCCTCCCAGCCCGTTGAGCAATTTGAGCAATTCGAGTCACTAAACTAACCACTTTTTGCCATCTCTGACATTGGGTAGCCAGTATTAGATCTCCGAACTGCTCAAATACCTCACATTGCTTTGACACTCCTGAAAGTGCCTTAACAATGCGAGCCAACGGGCCAATTGAACTGAGCGAGAGAAATTCTAATCCCACTTTTGCTTTGAAATTGTTCCACGGATAGATTAGGTCTAAAAGGTTTCCAAAAATATCTTAAAAACTCCGAAAGTATAAATATTTTGTTGTCATAAGTCAAAACTGGAAAATCTCCTGTGAGCTTGTAGAAAGCTTCATGGTATTTAATTTAACAGAAATAATGATGTTACGCCGTGAAATTAAACGGAGGATGACAGCCCACCTTACGGCTAGATTAAATCGTTGAAAGACTTGTACAAATTGGTTGGAATTCTTTTGCTCTTGTTGCCACTGCGCGAGGTATTAATTTATAAGTCCGCCAGCTTTTGCCCAGCACTCTCCATTTCGTTGAGCACGAAATGAAAAAAGCGACGGCGGCGAAATTAATTCGCGAGGCAGGCGGGAATTCCTCCAACGTGTTGCTTCGCGCGAACGGCGGCGGCAGGCAGGCAAGCAGGCGGGGGGTGAGGGGTGGAACAACGCAAACGGCGGAGCCACAGCCGGCTCTGACACTCTGGGGTCAAGTACCAGCCGCCCTCGCGCCGAGCGAAACCAATTTCTCGACGACCGCACCTACCCTATCGGCTCTACCCCATGCTCATCTCTCCTATACGCAGTGACAGACAGAAACCTATTTGTTTTAATACTAAACAGGTTCCAATTTTCTTTGTTTCGCAATTCTTGCTGTGAATTTGCCAGAAGTTCCAAGTTGAGAATTAAAAACGATTAAAAAAGTTCCCTAGAGGCGAAGCAAATATGTATATTGCGAAATTTGAAACCAAGAGCCGTTTAAAGAAAATACTGTTTTGATTTCCCTGCGTTGTGTATTTTGGGGAAATTATTATTCCAGTTGAATAAGTTTCCAAGCAATTTTCAGCGGAGCAATTATTGAGCCTTCTCATTAAAACACGACTAATTGAAACGCAGGAATATAAATTGCTTTTTGTAACCAATGGGCATGATTAATATGCACAAATGAGCATATTGCGTCTGAGTTTCCGGCTTGTGCGCTACAGGCTTATTTCAGACTCCAATTATGATTAGCATGTTTACTGCTTAATTTCAGTTTAGGAAACAATTTTTATGTTTCACATTACGTGATTAGAATGTGTGTAACACAAAACTGTACACAAGAGCATGTAGAGATCAAGTGAACGGTTTTGCAAAATTCATTGTGTAGCACGATGTATAATTATATTATTTCCAACAGTACATATGCAGTTTGGTAAGATAAACCAATCATATATGCAAGTACAACAACAGGAGTATCTCGTTGCTCAACATACTTGTACCTCAGTTTGCAATACTTGGTGATCAACTTGCTTCGAAGGAGCCACAAGATCGCAAGTCAGTAATTTGTTCATTTACGACAAGCTCGGGTTTCTTAGCCGCTGAAAATGTATTATGTTCTCCAGATTGGCAGGTTTATTATCTCTAATAAACATTCGAATTGATCCGTGGAGAAATTACTGTCATTTCTCGAGCTAAAGATAAAATAATTTACATTTTGTCTGAATATGGAATTCAGCATGATGTGATTTCAATGGAACAATGGAAACTTCGTGCACACAGGTTTAACAATTAGCGCAAAGAGCACTCGCCTCAACTAATGGAAGTTGATACTCGAGCTAAACAGATCGCGAGTCCAAAGTAGCTCCAGTTCTATTAAGAGCACTAACTCGTTGCACGAGATGAGATCGCAACTAGCTGATGCTCTCGAGTAAGTTCCGTTCGTGTGGCACTCACAACACGGTGTCCGTCTTTTGATCCAGCCACTGAAGTGGCACTCGTGCATCTCACAGTGCAGCCGTCCTGTGGTATTTAGCTAAGTACTTCTGTGTGCACTTCATAGTAAAGCTTCGTTTTATAGAAGAGAGCCTTGCACTTTCACAGCGTCACCAGAAAAGACAATATGCTGCAAGTTTTGCATTCATCAAAAAAACACCTAGGCCAAAAGTACAAAGAGTATTGCGTGAAAGTTGTGTTGTTTCGAAATCAATCGAGCAGCTACTGATTGTGAATGGCGTTATTATGCCCCAGGAAGAAAATTATTATTCATTATTCGTGCCCTCAAAAATTAACTAGATAGTATGTCAATAGTTGGCTGCTCAGCTGCGAGTCATAGTCATGGCAAGTAACTGGACATGTGTGGAATTTTACAGCCCACTAAAGTGAATCGAAAAAGGCTCAAAATCCGAATGCACAAATTTAATAACGAAATTTCTGATTCTATCTTCAATAAATGGTGCTGAATGCGCGTTTAGTGTTTTCAACTTTTCCCGGTACGTACTCCTGAATTTTAAATGTGCACAAATAATCGAATTTCAATTTAATTCCATCTCTAGATTAACTACTGTATAGAGAATACCATTTTGATTAAAACCAACTAGAATCGTACAACTTTTCCGATTTTACTCATAGATATTCATATTTTTGGAATAATCTTCATCAAACTCCATGTCATAATTATAATTTTTTACTGGCCAAAATTGTCACAGTAATCAATTGAAAGTAAATACGTTTTTTTATATCTGTCGGGTTTCGTGAATAAATTAATGGTTTTCAGTGAATTCAGAATTCTCTGCAGCTAATACTGCGGCTATGAATTTTGCGCGGCCGAAACAGCTGCTGTACAGTACGCGTTATTTGATTTTTTCCTCATAAAATTTTCACTAAGCTGAACCATCCAAATTTAATTTTCCACACAGAGTAGTGCCATTCAATTTGCTCAAATTAAAGATTAATCCTCTGTGTGTATTTCTACTTTGTTTAATAAAATACACATTTTAAATTATTATTTCTAGTTTATAGTTCATTTCTTCCAAGCCTGATCGTTCTCAAAAATTAATTTAATCCGTTTAAAACATTCGAATTTTGTCTGTATTTTTACAGAAATCCCTTAAAGTAAAAATAATTAAAAAATTGAAAATCAAGGATATGCATCGTCGCCACAATCGCCATTCCATGAACACCGTTATCATTGCACCGAAAGTTCATATATTTTAAACTGAATAGGCTTAAATCGATGATAAATATCTTGAAAATAAAATCTTAGGTACGAATTCAGTTTCTTGTGGAAATTTAACAGACTGTGTGAGTTTGTACTCATGCACACGTGTGTTGTAATTTAGTTTGTACAAGACATGTAAAACAAGAAGTGTGCAATTTAAGAGCTGAATTAATTACGTAAGCAGTCTCCAACAGACGTTCGCCAGCTACAATTTTAACCAATTTGTCGTCGCCGAAGGATAACAAAAAGTTGCTCTGCACAGAGCGTTGCGTGCGAAAAAGAGCGCGCAAAAATTAGCAACTAAAGAGAGCGGGGTTCCGCTGGAAGCAACTTTTAATTAGATTGGAAAAGTTTGAAATAACACGCAGCGGCGAGTCCTCCAGAGGCCACCAAAGTGCGTCAGTGAAGAGTCTTTGATTGTTAAAGCACAAATCCAAATTCAGAAGGTAAACTGTGTTTGCGAAGTGAGTTTTGCAAGAAAGGGAATATTTTGGGCTGGGCGCGGCCTTTTTGGATCGTTGCAACGAGATTGAAAGGAAAATAGAGACTGGAAGGGAAAAATAAAATACGACTCGTAGAGGACCGAAAGCCGTCGTGGCGATTTTCGTGAAAGACGCGAGAATATTTATTTATGCAAAGCTTTCGGCCAAGAGAAAAAAGAATGGTCTATGGCATAGCGCTCCGAATTTCTCAAGGGGCGTTTTTGTTGATCCAACGTTGCAAGCAAAATACATAATACAGGGAGAACCCACGCAGCCTCCGTTTCCCCGACAAATTGTGATATTGGCTCGTGGAATAAGGATCGCAGGATTCTATTTTCCGAGGCCAGCATGTAGATGGATTCCTGGCAAATGTTCAGCCTTGTTTGCTGGGCCAAAATTTCTGTTTATATTAATTTTCAAAAATTGCCAGGCTCACATCAAAGTAAATATCTCCAATATCTATATTTACACAGTAAATTTTTAATGCTTACATTAAAAAAGAAAATCCATGACATTGCGAGACTTTGTGCTCTCTGCAATTAGAGATATATTTAGGGTCAAAAATGGCATAAATAAATGGCTTGAACTAATAATTTTCCTCAGTTACAGGAAAAAATAAAAATAGATTGCTTTTAATATAAAACTTAGCATCGTACGATTAACCTTAACCGATTTTTTAGTACATTACATTTTTAAGATTTACACGGTTGCTGTATAGTTGCTTTTATAAGTAAACAATTTTGTAATTTCTAATTATTTTTGTTCAAAAAGAGACAAAGATAATACACATTCCTTACCTTTTACGTTTGCTATTGACATAGTACAAATAAATGTAGTCTTAAAAGCCATTCCTATAAACCAATGCAATACCATAAACTCATAACTTTATCTCATGAAGGATTTTAAAGAGAATTAAAGTTTGTTAAGCAGAAATTTCTTTGAGTGTGTGTGTGCCTTCTCTTCTCAATATGTTTCAAAAGTTTGGTAGATATTTATCAGATTTTGAAATTGGGGGACGAACGCTGCGGTTTTGATTTAGTTGGATGGATCACATTTTTGGCTCTATCGCATCAACTTAGAATGAAATAATTTCGGAAATTCTCAGCCGCTATCTCGGATTAGTCCATTGGTAGGAAGTAGCAGCGCCAGAGGCGATCTGCGATAAAGCTTGGGATGTATATAAAGTAATAATAAGTTAGAGCAGCCGCGCTTAATTAATCACTGGCAGGCTGGATAAAAAGCCCTTGCGCGCACAGCGATGCATAGGGTCAACTTTTTGTGGCGGGGTCGATAAGCGGTGGACTGCTTTTATTTCACTGCCTTATCAGCTAATGCTCGCAGACAAAGTTCCTTTTTTTTGTTAATAAATTGTTACAAGCACCAATCTGTATCATTTGCTTGGAAGTGAATGCACTAGTTATTTTCCAACGGGCATTTGACATAATTAAAACTTCCTCTTAGAGACAAAGGAGATCATCACCAACTATAATTGAAATTGAAAGAAAAGCTTTCGCTCTCGCAATATGTTTCACTTGTTAGCATTAAGTTAATTAAAGAGCAAAATTTTTAGATTATACGTGAGCTCAATAAAAATAAAATTTAGTCCTGTATTTCAATGAAGGATAAAGAGTGCAGCACAATATATCAAAACCAGAAGATCAAAAGCATTCATCAGCTGGTACTTGTAGGGTTTGATCAAAGGGCATATTTATATTCCTAACGAGACCAATCAATATGTCCAATGAACTTCTTTATTCTTGCCAGGAATAATTTGTTCGAGAAAAGATTATTAAATTACTCGGCCCTAATGGGAAAATAGAATTAGAGAAGTTGCAACGTCAATTAACTGCAGCGGAGTAGTTAACTCGGAATGAAACAATTATTTAAGTGGCTCAAACTTCTCGTTAAATATAAATCAAACTTCTCTATAAAATTTAAACAAGAAATTGGCCACTTTTCATTTTTCCGACCCTATTTGCTGCATGAAAGTTGTTGGTAGAAGTTGGTTCTTTGTGAGTTAAGTGATTCGATTTTATTTTTATATACTTGGAGTGGCCCCGTAAAAAAGGAAAGCTCATCTCTTGATTCGTTGATTGCGTTTCCAAGTGCTTTCGATACACTCCCACTCGTGCGTTACTTTTATTTAGCGCTCTAAATTGCGTCTCCCGCAGCCTCCCAAGGGTGAAATAAAATTCCTGTTTCCTCCCGCTGTGCCTCATTTTTCCACATAAAGAAAAAATCTTTGTGCAAGAAATTCCGTGCCAGCTTTCTGGCCGACGTGCCCCACATATTTAATTTGCCTACTCTTTTTTTTTGTTTGCCGTGATATGAGCAACCGTATCTTTTTTTCAAGCATGGTCTCCGTTCAGAGATACATTTTTTCCGTAGTTTCCAACAATCAATAATGTATTCTTTTAATATGTAGCAATTTGAAGAGAAAAGGTTTTTCTACTCGTTGCAGTGTAAAATATTTGGTAAAACTGGTAAGAGGAATATGTTATAAAGATTTTAAATCAAATTATTTCATAATTCAGTGCAATATAAGCTTTAGTATCGTTTCATTCTATTTCGCGCATCAGAAAATTATCCTGCTGTTTTTGAAGGGCTGCAATCCTCTGATTTTGTTGAATGGAAAGCGTGTCAACCATAACTCACTCCGCACAAAAGCAGAACGTTAATTGGCTGGTAAAATTCGCGCGTTCATGAATAATTGTTGGGAAAGCAAGTCGCGTGTAACGACCACTGGAACGAGTGCTGCTGTGCAACGACTATTATATATGAATAAGCCTCTCCTTTGTTTCATATATCCAACTCTCTTTAGAGCGTGCGAGGTGGAAAAACACAATGACACATCAAATGCATTACCTTCAATGGGAAAATATTAAATTATACGATGAATGCAACAGAGTAGTGTAATAATAAGCTTTGACAATGCACATTGGTATAAAAATTTGTCATTCATAATTCAGAATTGTTGCAACCAGACTTGCAGCAAATTGCAGTAATTAATCAATCTACGTATTTCTACTCCAATGCATTAGATTGAACGTGTTAAAAATGTCATATTGAACGTGTGGAACAAACAAGAAACTCTAAAGGTTCGACGTTTTAGGGTTTTGTGACACCATTCAATTCGTGTCGCCTTCCTGATACGACCAGTGGTGGAAATTTTGCAATGCAATGATCATAGAAATTATTAAAGATTTAAAAAAAATGCAAAAAATTGCTCCATTTAATTAAAATTTGGTTTGCACACTGTTTAATGAGTCAAATCGTTCGGTGGGTCATTTTTGACGTGCTGGAAAAATTATAAATTTCCAACAAGGGTTAGTTTTGAGCTTTTTATGTTTTTAACTGTTAATCGCATCGTAAAAAACTAAACTTGTTCTGAAAACTGATAAAATTGCTCATTTTTTGCATGAGGACTAAAGCTTTCTTGCTTTATTTTTATTTTCAAAAAACTATATTATTTGAAAATATAAAAAGTAATAAATTAAAATTTTGTATTTTTTCTTAATGATAAAAATGGAGTTATATGATCTATTAGTAAGTTTTTAAACATGATCTCAAACCGTTAATGAGCCATTGGCCAATATCCTGGCCAAATTCCAAAATCTAGGGATTTATCGGAAAACCCAAAATGACCATCGATCAATTTGTCTTGTCAAGTAGAGCACACCTATAAAATATCATCATTGAGTAAAAGCTGGCTTAACAATTCGATTTTGAATTATTTCCTATGTTAAATCCACAAGGTTTTTCACCTCCGGAACTTCGTAGCTTTCAAACTCCGTCGAATCAAGAAGCTTCTCCTGGCAAAATCTCTTACATCGTTGGATATTAAACGATTTCAGTAATTTCGCCACAATTAAACTAACTAAAAACTAAAATGTCAAATCTTAAGAGTTTCCTTTTAAGGAAAATAAGTTCAAATTTAAATTTTTTGCCTGCCAAAAAGCTAGAGCAACAATTTTTGAAGCAAATGTTTGTTTATCCCATATGCAACGTGAGGGTGGGTCATCATCATTTGACCACCGTTGTTTGCAGTTTGCGTTTCGCCCTCTCTCGTGCTAATAAAACATTTTTGTCGCCTTCCACTCTAACATTCTTGGCCTGGAAAACTCACTGACTAAAGCAAACCGGGCTCTACCGTATGTGTTGACCATGCGAAACGAGGTTGTTTCGCTCACTGTGTGACTTTGACGTGGGAGCGCGCGAATTTCGGTCGGAATGTCCCAGGATGGCGCGCAATATTTTGACTGACTGTTTCACGGCTAATTAAATTCCGTCGAGCCCGCTCTGTTTGCTCTGGTGTGCGCTCAAGAGTGCGGGACCCATTCTGCTAATGAAAACGCCCACGCATTTTATTGAAAACTCGCGCCGCGCAAGCCAACGAACTGCTGCGCTTCACCAGCCCCCAATTTGCGTGCCAACAAAGCCTCCCTGTGCAGCGCTTTACTTCCATTATTAAAACAGCATGCAGACGCACCAAGTCAGCAAGGTTTCCTGGCTTCAAATATTGACCAAATTTTAATGGGAAGCGTTTCCAGAAATATTTCGAATCAGTTTCAAATTTTACTAATTCAGGAACGAGTTGCAAACGAATCATATCTACTAAGATTTGTAAAAAAAACTGTAGTTTTGCCACATCTATGTAGGAGATAGAATTCATTGCCTTAAATTAATAACTAAAATTAATTTTCTTGAAAATCAGAGGCAGTTTGATTGGATAAATTGCTGGGGTTGATCGACTCGATTAATATATATGTCTCCACGAGAATCGCACCCGTTGAATTTCTTGAATACTTCTAGCAGTTTAGCAGGGTGCAAGCTCAGTGCGCATTCAGCAGCTCACGGTTTTCTCGATTTTTCATTCATGCAACCTCATCCATATTCAGGCTGACGACTGTCGCCGAGAAATTCGGCGGTGCCGACACATTTGCTGTATTTAATTTGGCGCACGCACATCATTCATAATTCAAGCTGTCGCTCAAGAAGCTCTCTCTCTCTCTCTCTCTCTTCGTGAAGTGAAGCGGAGGCTCAACGCGACGGCTGCTTTTGATGGCAATTTTATTTGGCCGATCCCTCTCCGTGCCTCCGGAATTTCCATCGACAGCAGCCTTAGCAATGCAATTAGAAAATACTCTCCTCTCGCTGTGCGTGTGCGGATCGAAAACCTTTCGAGAGAGGCGGAAGAACTCGCGGATTGGGACTTTCCGGATTCTCGCAGCACAGAGGCTACTCAAATTATGCGGCATCGTCATTGGCAATTGGTCCCGGAATCTTGGGGACCGGCTCGGGCAACAGCAATGCTGTATGCCGCATCCTTTCCTCATGCAAAATACATGAGTCAAATATTTGAGGTTTCAATATTAGACGCTGCAGGCACCGAGCGGCATAGCCTGAAACTATGCAATATGAATAGCAAATTTATGCACGGATATTTATAGAGAGTGAAATTGAGAGGAATTTCTATGTTGGTAGATGCCAATGAATGGGAAAAATGCTTTTAAATTCATCTAAAATAATTTTTCTATATTTTCCCCCAAAAAATCTAAAGTGCATCAAAATTATCTGGAAGTTATCATCCATTTTTTTTATTTTAAATTTAAGTAAAAAATATATCTGCCTTTACTCTTTCCTTCAACAATGTGTGTTTGTGCGCCCAAGTTTTGCAACTGTCTTTGCTTGCGTAAGGCAAAGACGAAGGAATTTTGACAACGCACAGCACGTTTTATTTGAGACAGCGAAACAGCAAACTCGTGCTCCTCTTTTCGCTTGACGTGGTGTGAAAGTTGTGAAGCACTATATATACAGACTTACAAAGCGACAACATCAAAGTAACACGCTCTCGACACTCCCAGCATGTGAGCTTTTATTAATTGGGAATTTTGCTGAACTTTGCCAATCAGTCTCTAGGAAAACTCACTCGTCTTTCGCAAGAAGCAAAAACGGCAACCCCAAGGGTAACGAAAGGTTTAAACTTCGTTAGCATCTATTTGCCTTACTCGTTGAGTCGACTTCTCTTTTTCTAATTCGTTATGAAACCCCGTAACGCCATTAATTTCATTGAACATCTCTTAGTAAAAAATATGATGTAATTTTGCCATTTGCAGTGGAATTTTTTCACAAATGTTATAAAACTTTTGGTTAAAAAAATAACGAAATAGCTTTAATCTGCGCGGAATTAACTTTAGGATGTGCGGCAATGAGTGATATTTGAAAGGAAAACTAAATCAAACGTTACAACTCGCTCATTCATTTTTTTTTCAATTTGCAGCACAACAAAAGGACTTTAATTATGAATTTAATCGTTAAAATACTTTGTATAGTTAAAACAAAAAGGCTTAGTGTTGCACGCATAATTGCGTCTAGTAAATTATTCATTCATCATAGTTTAAACAAAAATTTGATGCCTAGTCAGAGTGTCAAATCTCAGACATTCATTATCCACTCTTTGTTCTAATCTCGCGTAGACAGACAATAAAACGACATCACCTCTGATTGAAGACGAAGACAATAAGGGTCAAATTGCCTCTGTGCAAATTAGAAAAGCTTCTTCTGCGAAAAAAAGGCCAAGCATCAGCATTGACGTGATCAGGAAGCGAAAAGAAATAGCAATTAGCAGCTTTTCCTGGAAAACTCTCTAGGGCATTTTAGGAATTTTAGCGTAAGGAAGGGGAGATCGCGTCGCAACTAAATGAGAGCGGGAGAGGTGTTCATGAAACGGAAAATAATTGCATAAGAAATCTTGGAAGAGTATGAAGGCTCCCTCTTGCGTGCCTGTCTTTCATCACGCGGAAGAATAAATTAAAAGCACGGGATGATGATTTAAATACAAGGAAACCGGAAGATAAACACGAGCACAGAGGCACGCTGAGAGCGCTTTAATCAAGTTGCGCTTAGCAGAAACTTGCTATATCCTCCGCTTGCTCGTGCTTTATTAGAAAAGTTTTGCGCCGTTATCTCCGAGTGGAACTCGCACTTGATGATTCCATCCGAGTGTAGCAGGACTGGAAAAAAAATAAAAACTCGAGTTCAGGGGACAATAAGTAACTTTAATTCGTCGGTCTATGCAACAGCCATGAGTAACACACACGTCCTTGAACGAAAGAAAGTTGGCAACGAGAATAAATTCGAACGGCAAACATAGTCTACATGCGATTGTTCAAATTCGATTAGTTTGCGTCTCTGTCCGCACTGGATCCGGTCGACGACGAGAGCCAACAAGTGTCGATTGGAGCAAGAGACGCGGCCAGCCCGCTCCAAAGAGGCTCAGGGGTTCGGAGCGGGTCGGCCGCCGTTGAGCACGTGCTTCGTCGCACCAGCAGTCTTTCGGGGCGGAACGGAACGGGAATCAACACTTGAGAGACTTGAGCCGCAGCAGCTTTTTAAACGCCCTGCGGAAGTCGAGGTTGAAGATGGTGTAGATGATGGGGTTGAGCGCCGAGTTGAGGTAGCCGAGCCAGGTGACGAAGCTGATGAGCTTGTCGCTGGGGCAGCACGAGGTGCAAAACGGCAAGATGACGTACATGAGGAAGAAGGGCAGCCAGCACACGACGAACACTCCCATGATGATGCCGAGAGTGCGTGCGGCGCGGCGCTCCTTGGACAGTGAGATGCGCTGCCGCTCCTCCACGAACTGGTGCACCGTGTTCTTGCGCGTGGGCGGCGCCACCGCCGGCGCCACGATCGGCACCACGCCCGAGTCGCCGTCGACGCCGATGGCCGAGATGTCGTCGGTGGACGAGGCGGCCGTGTTGGAGCGCCGCGCCCGCTCGACGGAACCGCGCTTCCGGCGGCGCCGCTTGCGCCGCTCGCCGTTGGCCTGGTTCTCGCCGCTCGACTCGGGATCTTTGGCGGGCACGGGCGGTGCCGGCGCGTCCTTGGGCAGCTGCGGCGTCACCGCCGCCGCCGCCGGGTGCGACGACAGCACGGCGTTCAGCTTGGACGCGTTGGCCCGCTCGCGCAGGCGGCGCCGCGTCGCCACGAAGATCTCGGCGTAGACGAGCGTCATGATGAGCAGCGGGATGAAGAAGGAGCCGAGCGACGAGTAAATGACGTAGCCCTTCTCCGAGGTCAGCTGACACGGCGTGGACGAGTTGAACTCGTTGGGGTGCGGCCAGTCGTTCCAGCCGGCCAGCGGTGGCGAGCTGATGAGCAACGACATGAGCCACACGCCGCCGATCATGACCAGCACTCGACGCAGCGTGCGCTTGCACGCGTAGTTGATCGGGTCGGTGATGGCCCAGTAGCGATCGAGCGCGATGGCGCACAGGTTGAGGATGCTGGCCGTGCAGCACAGCACGTCTGACGTCAGCCACATCTTGCACACGGTGATGCCGAGGTGCCAGCGGCCCAGCAGCGAGTACGCCACGTTCAGCGGCAGCACGAGCACCGCCACCGTCAGGTCGGCCACCGCCAGCGACACGATGAAGAAGTTCTGCACGATTCGCAGCGGTTTGTGCGTGAACACGCTCAGGATGACCAGCACGTTGCCCACGATGGTAAGCACGATGATGGCACCCAGCACCAGCAGCGTGAACACCGCCTCCAGCTCGGGTACCGCCAGCTCCACGCCGCCCAACATTGTCGACCGGTGGAACACCAGGCCGCTCACGTTGGCCGAGCACCCGCCTTCCGGCGCCGACATCGGCGTCGCAGCCGTCGAGGCGCTCGCCTCACCCATCGTGTCGTTGAGGTTTTCTTCCATGCCTGCAACATGCAAGATTGGTTTCTTTAGTTAGGGGGAAAATAAACGGGGTAGAGTAAATTTACAAGAATTTCCTCCCAAAGAAAAAATAAACTTTTTTCAATTAAGACAAACTGCTTTTCAATGCAGTCTGCAAACTAGGCTAGCGTGGATTGGAAGTTCACAACTCTATTGAAATAACTCCACGCTGCTATTTAATTTTTAGAACCAAGCATAATCTGCAACTCGAATTACAAATCTTACTTCCTCTTAGTTGGAGAGGTTAAACTTTGTAACAAGTTTTTGTCACCAGCACTTGGTTAATTTTGCGTATTGCTTCCGCTCTCATACCATTCACTCGATCGAAATAAATCGCAAACCACATCTGCGGTATCAGAATCAATTCCTTGTTCCGGGAAAACAACAGTCTATTTTTACCTCAGAGCGAAAAGGGTAAACAAATTTCGGTATTTCTCCTGCCGAGAGGATTTGAAATGGTGTTTGCCGAGCGAATATATTCTTTTAACGGGCACCGCCGAAGCAACAGCGACTTGTCGGCTGTGCACACAATTAATTCCACTGCGGGGTGCATATCAATGAGTTGGGCTCTTTGCATAATTATTCACGTCAGCTGATTGATCGCTATGCTCTCCGACTTGCCGCCGACCCGACGTCTTTCAGGCGCAACTAAATCCCGGCTGCGGGAAATTCGCTTACAGAAAATAGTTCCGTCTCTCTAACTCTGACCTACATATCAGACTTCATATAATATTATATGTATTTGTTAAATTGAGACAAGTTGGTCCATAAGCATCTGAATAAAAGTCGTCTCTTTTAAAGCGAATATATGCTCTTTATGTATGATGAGTTTGCGGTGCAAAAGTTGCTCCTTTCGGAGCCAATTCTTTTCTTGGCGCTGACAGTGGACTTTCGTCGAGATTTTTGCAAAGTTTCTGCCACGCTACGTGCTCGCTTTTTGTGAAGAGATCAAAGCGAGGCTCGCGCCGAGCGATCGATGCGCAATTCCAGAGAGCTGATCCTGCCTCGCCGGCCTCGCCGCGCTTTGACAACAAGCGGCCACGAAATGATACACGCAATGTATTTACAACACATATGCTCGTGTCTCCTCCATCTGTTTTGGCTTCCGACTGCCAATGCGGCCTGTTGGCATTAAAAGCCGGTGAAATATGGAAATTGCCGCTCTCGTCAGCAAAAAGGCAATTCAAAGTATTCGCTGCGGCCCTATTTATCATTTTTTGGACGTGCCTCTCTAGTGCTTGCAAACACATCAACATGGTAAATGCATAAGAAATATCGTGCATTGGTTCCTGAAATGTTTATTGCTCACCAGAGCAAACAGCTTTATCGAATGCCGCTTAAACTTGCACTCCTAAAGTGAAATACAGGCTAACACGAGTATATTCGCGCTGAACGTGACGCTTTAACTGGACTTTTAAAAACATTTTCGTGATAATAACCGAGTCCTGCATTCACTCCTTTCAAGGTAGTAGCACCTAGTGTTGTGGAATAAGCACGCAACTCTCATTCCACGTCGCCAATTAATCTACGATTTGAGATATTTCGTGCAGATTGTGAGAAAATTGCGTTGACCTTTTACCGTAGCAACGTAGACCGGTGCATAGATTTTTTTAAATTCAACTGATTCGTATTGTCCAGCCAAGTAAAAAATAAATTAAATATAGAATTTTAGAAAAGAAAATGCGGCCAATATTCAGATAAAAATAAGGTCTCTAACGTTAGCTGCGTTTTGACCTATATTTATTCATGCAAAGTAGCGTACATTAAATATATGTATGCATGTATTGCTACGTCTCATACTAGTGATTGATTGACATTCCGTTTTTTCGCTCTACGTCTTTTTAAATGACGCGACCCATAAGCTCTGCCTCTGCACCGACCTTTCAGCTTTGACCGTTTTATCGCCGCTTCCAGAAGAAATCCGCTAGCTTCCAGATTGACACAAGATCTAAATGACCTCTTTTGCTCCTTTTTTACGAGTGTTTTAATCCACTCAAAGTGTCTTGACGTGTCCAAAAAATTCTCGTCTGTATCTCATGAAGACGCCAGTAAAGTGTCTCGTTTTTTCTCGACGGAGAAAAAAACGCAGCGTGTGTATGTGGGAAATTGAGGTTTGGCCCTCTAATAAAGATTAATTGGAGTCGCTGGGGACTGGTCGCTGTCTCTCTAAACCATACATCCAGATAACCGGAGCAGCAGTAGCAACCTCTCGCTGGTCTTTCCGCGCAGCACGGAAGGCAATTTCTGGTGGAGACGGAAATTCCAGCGCGCGCAGGGGAATTGCGCTGCGCGCACTCAAAGGACGGATTTATGAATTGGTTGCAGAATGACTGGAATGCAGGCAGGGGCCGCTGGGACGACCTATTGAATTGGAGGAACGATTAATTTGTCCGCGTATAGAATTGTTTAATTTATAAATAAGGTCCCCGCGGATTTCGCGGACCGCGCGCATTCATGCCGGATTTTGTAAAATGTCAGCGGTACGAAGCGAATATTTGTAAATAAATTCAGTCCTTTTAATGAATGTACGCCAAAGTCCTAGCGCAGCTGAATTTAACCTGCAAGCCTTTTTAATTAATGTGCGCACGGCTTTCGACTCGCGTGTGTTTGTACCTCGTTCGAGCGGCGTGCACACGGTGCGAACGAGCCTGTAAATCATTTTGGCCTGCGATTCGCTCTGACAGTTGGTCAGATAAGCACCCTCGCAACTTGTGCAGCTTAATTCTGCCTTTTGTGACCATTAAAAGGTCGTTCGTGTTGCTCTGGTTGAGTGATTAAAGTAAACGCAGCACACGTAAAACTCTATGAGCTGATTTTGGACCCGCATAGGCTGGCACATTTGTATACCTTTCTTCTTTTTATATGGCGAGTAATCAACTTTCCCATGTATACATCATCTTCATTGATGTGCAGAAAGTATCATGATATTTCAAAAATTTTAGGATGCTTTAATTTTCTGCTTGTGTGTACGCGTAATGGTGCAAATTTGCTTTTTGATCAAATATTTGATTCGATCTTGGAAAGCGGTGATACGGAAAAGGTGGGAAGCCATCCCTTTGATAAAAAATGTAATCATCGTGTGAATTGGTTGGCGGTGTCCCTAAGGTGTATCAAACAGAATTTCGCGTCGCCCCAAAAACATGGTGTTAATTAATCACCACGCGACGCTGCCAAATTCCTGTACACCTCACCAAATAACAGTTAATTCAATTCATATATGCGGCCTTCCATTCTTTTTTCGTATGTAATTTGAATTTCCCCGTAAACAAAAAAAAAACCGTTCATCACTCCGGTTCTATGCAAGCTTTGATCAAAAATTTTTAACTACCTCCACACCTTTTTAATTTACAACAAAGTAATTCAATTAACATAATTTTTAATTAAAGTTAAAAAATGAATTACACGATGAAGCAGCCCCGTTTTTTCCCATTTTCTCGTGGTATAAAGCCCATCACATCTTCTTTGGTGTGTGAAAAAAATCTCGATGGCGTTATTTTGAGTTTTTGAAATAATTAGCAACACAAAATTCCAGAACACAAAAAATGGAAGGACCCATATTTAATCTTTTGTAAATGCAGTCTCATGATCATCAAGTCAAATTTATTTAATCTTGCGTCGGAGTTAAACACAAAATTCCTTAAAATTTAATTTAATTCGCATGAGGAGGCTCGTCTAAGAAAGAGTGTATTTAACAAAATTAAAACAACTTTAATGAGCTAAAAATATCGATAATTTATTTCATCTTCGCATGTTCTTTGCTCCAGTAGGAAATTGTTTTTCTTTCACGTGCTTATATTTAGAAAATTTAAAATTTACTGCAGTTTTAACATATTAGACCAAGGAACTAAGCGAAATTTTTCCACCACCAGGATGATTTGGCTAAAGAATGATGAAGCTTTGACTGTACCCTTTTTTCAGTGCAGTAGAAACTACTAAAATATAGAATTCTGTACAAAAGAAAAAACTTATTTGCAAACAGTCGTAATTTTATCTAGCTTAACGAAGTTCCCTCAAAACATTTAAAAAGAGAGCAAACGGAATAATGCTTACGGGAAAAGAGTAACACCAATAAAAACTCCTCCATTTACTTTTAGACTTAATATTAAACTATAGTTGCGCCGATTCCTACTCGGGGAATAAAACAGCAATTTGTGAAAATGCCATTATTACACCTCAAATGTAACCGCATTGAGCAAAAAGAAGCAAAAATTTAGGCGTCGTCCCAATTTGGACTGAGTGGTTTTAGGCAAAAAACGCGCGTTCTCACTGCGGTACACAGTCGCGTTAGCAGACGGCATTTTTAATTGGTCACAATGACTGTTTCGTGATACATCCAGCAATATGCAGAAAAAAGTGGAGCCCCGTGGCGGTTGTCGTATCGCATTATTCCACTTCAGCGCGCTAGCAATTCCAAGTGGGAAAACACCCAAAAGACGAGTTTCATTGTACATAATCCCCTCTTCTTGGAGGTTCGCCATCACCAGTGGAGCGCAAAATTTTCTGCTTAATTAGCCACCGCAGTGCAATTAGAAAAAAAGGCTTTTGTTTTCCGGCTCGAATAATCCGCTTTTCGCAGAGTGCAACCTAAGTATTCTCTTTCGAACAGCGGTTGGGTGTGAGAAACTCATCCCTCTGGGAAGTAAAAGAGCAAGCGGACGCGTAAATAAATAAATAAATAAATCCTTGCGGGCCTGGACACAGTGTGACGATCCAATATTCATGAGGAGATAATCGTGTGAGACTGTGAGCTTTGTTCATCCTACTGGCCACAATGTTCCACGCATCTTTGGACGATTATGGTAACCAACTGGGAGATTTTACCCTTCCTGAAGGTTGGGTCTTACAATTAGAAACACAATGCTGCAATCAAATAAAAATATCATTTGTTCCAAAATTAATTAAATATAATTTCAAGTTACCTAGTTTTATTGAAAAATAGCCCATTTTTAGGAAGGCTGTCACCGTCTTTAAAATTCATATTTATTTATTTTAATTTTGCTGCTCTGGCGCAATTATACTGAAGAAAATGGAGCTCATTGAATTAAAAACTAAATACTTACGGTTGTTTCATTTTAGAAATATGGGATTTTAAGCCTAAAATACGAATTTTTAAGGAAAGAAACCCGTGTAAGACCAGCCATTTGCGCCAAAAATGTAACATAAAAAATTTAATTCTTTCCTAGATAAAAATATTAAATACACAGTCCTTTTTAAATTTTCATTAACTAACGAACTTTCTATAAAGGTTCGCAGTTGAGAGAGCATAATTAGGGTTTTAGCTAATAAGAACATGCATTATTTAGTTTTTTTTTATTACCAAAATAAACTTTGCTCTTTTCGAGAAAAAGTATTTGATATTTTCAATGGCTTAGAGATTAGCAAAGAAAGGAAGCTACTTTACTCTTTATTTCATCTGCAAACAAGATCAAGCATTCTGAAGGGCTTCTCATAATGAGATGATTTAATTAAGAAATGACTTTAATGGTAAGGCAAGCCTCTGCTAACAATCTTATTCTACCAATTAGAACACAAGCTTACTTCATGCAGGCAAATGAGATGAACCACTCCAAAACAAAATCGATTAATGATTTTTCTCGTGAATCAAGTCACGCGTAAATGAGAGGGATAGGCTATCCAAGCTCCAAATGGATTTTTTGCGTGATGAGAGTGTTCAAAATATCAGACTGCACATTCTCCATTTTTTTCAGTGTTGGCAATGCTTTTCCCGGAGCTATGCGAGTTCAAAGGCAAAAATATTTCCTGACTTTATTTCCTCGCGTCATTTCTAGCCTGGAGTGCATGTCACCACCGACGATATTGCCAGGCGATTACCATTTATTCACGGGTTGGTTGGCGCAAAAAGGCGCGCATTATTTTCTTTTGTTTACACTTTCCGATTGAGGATGGCAACCTTGGTTGTGTTTGCGGTCGTGCCGTGTTCTTATTTATCCTCGCTCATATTATGCGAGATGGAGATAAGGATTCGCAGGCGAAGGATGTGAGGAACGTGAGTGGAAATGCCCAACGCTAAGCAAATGCGAGCTTTCATCTGCTAATTCCACGCCCATAGAGCTTTCTCCCTTTTGTTGCGGGCGCAGAGAAAGCAATCGCCGCATAGTACAGGGTTCAGATGCAAATGGGCGGTTTGATCTGAGCAGAGGAGAATAGCGGCGGAAAATGCTATTTCGGCCAGCGGTGCGCGTTCGCAAGTGAATAATTGAAACGGTGGCCGCACTTCCGATTCCCGCCGGCCCGGCCGCACTCGCCCCAACACAGGTTTCTAGGCGTGCGGCTTGAATGGACGCGTGCGAGGTGCGTTTCCTTTCTCTTCCGTCCTGCCGAGCAAAAGAGACGGCCTTGTTTCTACGCACGTATTTGAACAGGAAAATCCAAAGACCGGGCCTTGCTCACCGACTGAGTTTCCTCTTAGAATGAGACCTCTCAAACTGTGTAACAAATGAAGGTAGGCGTCCGGCGCGTTATTATTTCCTCGCGGGCATCCATTCAGAAAGCAAGAACAAAGCAAGCATTGGCGGATGGCCTGCATAAAGTATATTTATTACTGGTAAAATGGCTTCATATAAACATAAAGATGAATTATTATTTGATGTTTCAGATATACTTTATGCAGCGCCTAAAGCTCGGTTTAAACAACAAGGTACATGATAAATTATTGCTTTCTAAATATTTTGATGTTGCTTCTTTCATTTTACGTCATCACTAACTGTAGTAAAAGCATTTTGTTAATAATCAAAATTTGGTCCCTAAAACATCATCAAACTACTCCAGGCTGCAAACCAAACGGTTTAAAAATTATAGAGAGAATGCAAAAGAATTCACCAAGACAGTTAATCCAAACGCAACTCACAATGTACTCAGTGAATTAAAATTAAAAAAAATTACTATCACACTTTGTCAAAAATACATAAATGTTTATCACGAGTCAATTACAAATGGGAATCATGTGAGGAAGGGCGTCACTTCAGGACAACAAGTAACTAAGACCCTGCCCTGGAGGACAAAGCCGAAGTGAGCCCAAAACTTGAACTTCAGCAAGCGCGAAAATTATTTGAAAAAATATTAATTTTTCTGTCTTTCCAGCATCTTGATTGGTATTGACTGATTTTTATGCAATCCCTGGAGGTTTAAAGATTATATTTTTGAGCATATTTGTTACGATTAAGATTGTCTCCAGACCTGCAGACATTCAGTCTATTTACGACTCCGTTTTTCCTTCTATATTAATACAGATTTATGAAATTGTGCAACAGAAAGTTTTTATTTTGATTTACCAGAGAAATTTTTAATATTAACAAATTAAATTATCTTAAAACAAAAATGTCAAATAACGTTTTGCCATTTTCCAATTTGGAAGGAAATGCAATTAAAAATTTACCACGCAGAGAATAAATTAATATTGAACATCCTTAAATTAGATGTGCGCAGATATAGAAGAGCAAACAATCTCGCACACTGCCTCAGGTGATCCACGTGGTTGTTTGTGCTTTGGTAAAATTGAATTTTGTGAGGTGTGATGAATATTTATGAAATATCCACTTTGTGTTAATGATGGGAAGTGGAAGTGCTCCTCTCCTGGAACCGCATAATATTGAATTCTTGGGCTCTAACAATATGTGAACGTAGCAAGCTCACACAAGAGTGAATTTGCATTTTTTACGGCGCATAACGAGTGCTCGCTCGTGTTTTTAGTCATAAAACTAGATATTTTAACGGCATTTGTGGCTGGAAAAGCTCGTTAATTGGAGCAGCGTGCATCAAATATGTTTTGAATGCAGGCAGGCCGGTATTTCAGGTGAATTACGAGACGCGCACACAATTTCGAATCCACCGTCCCAGTTCGTTTTAATGCATTAACGCGCGCGCGGCAGCCTCTTCCCCGTGAAAAATTCATGTGCGGGGTATAAAATTAATTGCTGGTGCGGCGGAATTCGTAATTTGCGGCTTCCTCCCTCACATACCTGTGCGGTTTTCTCATATTCCTGCCAACTAGAGCGACAACTCCACGTCAAGGGTTGTTTCCTGTGCAGTAAGGCATTTAAGCAGCTTTTCCAAACAGCTATCAACAAAATTTGGCCAGACGCCGGTCATATTGCAGCAAAATGAATGCAAAAAACGCCAACTTGAATTTTCGTAGAAAAGGGTTCAGTGCGTTTTTCTCAGAGGCAGAGCAAGCCAATTATTTTCGGTGCCCACCCGCGCGGAAAGAATGAGCCGCTCGCAGAAAATTGCATCAAGTTTAATTAGGCTCTTCATAAATCAGAGTTGGGCTCGCGGAAAAGTTGTTGGATGCACGATCTCGTCTGCCGGTCGCCGTTTGGATTATTATTATTATTTACGCTCATTTTATTTCTGTTCATATCCAGTTCAAAATCTACAATCCAGAAAATCCCCAAATGCTCAAAGCTCTTGTTGTGGAGCAGCAGAGAGTACTTGTAAATGCTGAAACACGAAAAGCTTCCCAACGAATGCTTTTATCAATCTTCCTGCTGTGTGTACGCCATTAACATTTTGAATCAAGTTTCTGTTCCAGAAAGTGAGCATTGAAACGCGTATTTTCCACGAATGAATATTCAAAAGTGAATGGCACCTCCTGCTCTTGAGCGCTTGCCTGCTGCTGAACTTTTCATGTATTCCGAAGGGAAAGCATTTTTGCAGATTCCTGGATCACGGAGGTAATTAAATTCTTGTTTTATACATTGCTGCAGAACTATTATTTTTCTGAAGAAAATTACAGAGAAAAACAACAACCTGAATTTGTTCAAAATACATTTTTGACATTTAAAAATATTCTTTCTGCCAAATATTTGGGAAAATTTTCTAAAAAGGCAAATAGAATGTTTAAAAAATAACACGTGATTGTTTCCACAAGAGAGAAAAAAAGGGTAAAAAATTTAAGAAAAAAGGGTAAACCAAAACTTAAGAAAAAATGCAAACTAATCCCACCTTTCGTGGAAACAATTTTTCCACATAATCTAGCTTACATCAAATCCATATTTTATATGATTTTATTTTAAATAAAATACGGGTTTGCATGGATGCTACTGTTATAGCCCGTCTATGACGTCGATCCGCAAAGGATGAAGAGTGTCGAATATGATTTGTTGTCGATCGTGCCTTTGTCCTGGCAACAAGGATTAGGGCTTGCGGCACGCGTGCGACAACACAACCTGCTTTCATGCAACTCAAAATCGCATTTGGTTCAAGGCGGGTGGTTGATGAGTTAATACTCTCTCAATTTGAGGAGTGGACGCACTATGAATCACCCTGCAGGGTTCGCAGGCCTGCCAGCGCCACGCCGACCTGCCAGAAACACGCACGCAAGATAAATTTGCTTCTCAATCGAAACAATCGCTCTCACCTCTTGCACACTTGCACACGCCCTTGTCATGTTGGGTTAAATATCAATTACACTGGCTATATCACGCAATCCGGTTTGTTACATTGAGTGTATTATATTATCACGTGAAATTGTCTCATTATTTGGTGTGTATGAACTTAATAAACAAACAAATGATAATATTTGATGAAATAAAGGCAAATTAAAATCATAGTGATCAGATATTTTCCAATATCTAGCAAAGATTATGTTCATCTGAATGGAAGAGCTACTTTCAGCAGCGTTTTTTTTCTGGAGATCCTCTATAGAAAGAAGAATATTTGCAATATTATCATTTTCACAAAACGTTTCGATGATCGCTGATTCAGAATTCTCAATACTGTGGTTATGAATTTGTATTTGAGGTAAAATAAGAACTGCTGATGAGGCCTGAAGGGTCGAAACAGCCGCTGTACAGTGCGATAGCGTGATATTGATATTTTTCCTGTCAGCATTGTCACAATAAGCCAACCATTCTGAATTAATATCCACGCAGAGTTCAGCCATTCGTTAAATTAAAATTTCATTTTCTTTTAAACGCACTAACGCGATCTCGATATGTTTAGTATCAGAAGATAATATAAATAATGTTTTAGTTTTTAAATGTTGAATGATTACTCTCATTTTTTGCACAGGTAGAAAAAGCAGTGTGGATGAGATTTAAAAGCGATTTTAATGACACCTCTCGTCATTTTATACGTAGTGTTAAACTCCATGTAGCAAAGCTTTCGAGCAGAGTGCTATCATGTTCGATAAATAAGTGTTGAAATCTGTGTTTGAATGATTGCTCTTTTATTATGGCGGAGATCCAAGTCCACTCAAAGAACTACCTTTCTGTTTAAATTTATTGTCTGTCCTGTTTTCTGTCCTGTAAATTTATCAACGAGATAGTTTAGAAGTACTTTACACCTGGTTTCTAACTTTCTAGTTATAAATTATGATTCAATACACAAATCATATACAATTTATGTTATATGAAATAGGAAAAAACCATCTTGCCAATCTGAATGGAGTTTTAACCCGTAAAAGATAAGTCACCGGCCAGGCATAAAATTTAAAATTTTTTCTTTTAAGATAGAATTATCTTTTCTCTGGACATTCCCTGTTTTGAAAAAAAAATGAAAGGAAACAATATCGGAAAGGTAAATTTAATTTTTAACATTTTGAATTTTCATTCATGAACCTTTTAATTCAATGTATTTATTTTATTTGACAAGAGCATAAACAAAAATAATAATAACGCAATTTCGATTTTTACTAAATCCATTTTGGAGACGATTGGAACTGTAGCACTATTCATTATTTTTTCAAACGGATGAAATTTGATTTGATTTCTCGATTTTTGTGTGATATTATCTCTCGTGAATGCCGGGGAGAGCTTTTTATTTGCAAACAAATTAATTTATCCCATTTTCCCAGATCTGGTGGAAAAAACTCACCCTATCTGAAGTGCAAGATTGAGTGAAGTGATGATATTTAAAATATTTGTGCCGTATTAAATATTTCAACTGTCCGCAGTGTTACGGAAACCAATTTTCACTGATTGCGGCTAAATGTTTGGTGATCAAGGAAGGAAAAATTCAAACTGAATCTCGACTTTAACTATTGAGCCACTCTATTTCCATCCACTGAGACTACCTCGCTTTCCCGCTCCATGCAATCAAATAAACGGAGGCGGCTCTAAATTTAAATCGCTTCTTCCATTGAGCCGACTACTATTTCCATTGAGCGATCCTCCGAAATTAGCATATTGTGCGAGCAGCAGCGTGGGTCGGGTGAGTTTGAAGAGGTGTCAGTCGGCGCCAAGATTGATGGGTTTCGGCCGCGTCAATTCTCGCTGGCGACTCGTTGCCTCGTCAGCCACAAAGAACGGGCCGATTATTTTCTCCTCGACGACGGGAGGACGAGGATGGGGGACGGACGGACGGACGGGCCGGCCAAACACAGAACAAACACTCCCGCATCAGATGGGAGAGCAAGGTGCGCGTTTATTTGCCGTCGCAGTTGTTTGAGCCGTATCAGAGCAAATATTTGGCCATGCAACACACACCCCGAATTTCCCGCCAGCGCCGCATCAAGACAATAAATAAGAGTACCCGGCACGGTCAAAATCCTGCTTTATCTGCTCTCTCTCTCTCTCTCAAACTCCGGCAAACACGCAGCAACCCTTTCAGCGTTTATTGAATTTTTTGCGCTGCGACCTTCCGCCTTTCTCGCAAAATCTGCTTCGGTGGCACTCGGGAACTCCATTCTCTGAAATTGATGCCTTCGCATACTGTTAGTTAGATTCCCTTTCACATCAAGCACACTACCCTCATTCACGCAACACTTCGACTATTATTTTCTCCCCATTGACGGCAACCTTCTTGACAGTAACTTAACCTCGTTTTCAACAAGCACTGCAATCACTCATGCGTGCACGTAGCACACAGCAAACCTCGGTATGAAGTGTTCACAGTGCACAGAGTAATCTATCAAAGTTTGGTTTGCCTCAAAATAAAGTGTGTGTACACCATTTCAATATAGTTTTGTTGCAATCAGCCTGTAACGGCTTAGCGCTGTCTTAGAAGTCAAGCGCAATTTTGTATCCTGTTAATTTTTTCCTAATTTGTTTAATGAATCAAATTTGAAAAGCTACGATTCCTGTTGCTTACTGCTATTCTCCCTGAAAAATATCATTTTTAAATAATTAATCAGAAAATATCAAACAGTTTTTCAGTTATTCTCTAGATTTAGCAGGAAAATATTTGCGGACGCTGCATCAATATTATTATTATTTTTTTAGCTAAGATGAAACACAAAAAAATTGTACCTAAACTACTACTTAACGAAACTCTCTGGTAACACGCCAATTCAAAATGTGATTGTGTAAACGAGAAAACGCAGAATGTATTTTGTATCTCTTTTGGTAAGGGTCGAAGTACCGGGAATCTGTTCTCAAATCCAGTCTCATAATCGGTTTCGGAAAATCCATCCCAAAATCTGTGTTTTAATAATTACAGGAATTTTTTAATTTGTCAAATGTTGTTGTATCAATTTCCCACCATATTTCACTGATTTTATTCGTATTTTGTTTTGTATCATCCTGACTATGGATATGCACGGGTCAGAGTGGCGTTGCAGTACCGCTAAAAAGGTTATTTTAAACTAAATCGACTAACTGCATGTATGCTTTTCCCGCGTGCGTTGGAGTGGAGAGCAAAGCTGATTCAGCTCATCAAAAATCTAATGGAACATTGTACGCGTTGTTGTTTACTTACTAAAATCACGGCATCATCCTGTTACTCGCGTATAACAACAGCAAAACAGGGGCTGTCGACTATGATTGAAATGTAATTTTGAAACAAAACGTGATTTTCCTCTGCGAGCGGAAGGACACTGGCGAAATTAGGTAGATTGGAAATTCCAATTCCCTCGCTTTTCACAGCGCTAAGTTATATTTATGGTGCTCACGTAGTCCAATTTGCCTTTCGGTATAGATTGACAGCCATTTTAACATTAAATAATGTACTCTCGCCTCCCCTGCCACGTTTTCATTAAACATGATGGCAAGATTGGCAGGTACTTTCTCTGTTTTGAATTTACTTCCTGATCATTCGAGGCAGTGAAAATCACTCATTGAATTACGTTCGGTTTTTTGATGGGAAGTCGATAACTTGGAAAATCCAGATAAAAGAAAAAATTTAAGCACCCAATGCTATTTCATTCGCTGTAGTTGCGTCGAGTTTGTGATCCGCAACGCAGCATTTTCCGGGAAATGCGAGTGTGCAGTAAATATTTACCCTTCGAGGATTGAAATCAAATCGAAATGGTGATTAATCTGCTTTGGTGAGCGAGCGAGAGTGATATGCTCCAAGGCACACACCCAGCCCAATTCTGGCTTATTTGGCGCCAGTTTATTAAAAAAGTTTTGCGAGGGAGGGAACTTGTAATATCTGATTTCAACAAACCCAACGAATCTAACACATTTATCAGCCAATTAATTATATTAGATATTAGATGATGCTAATCTTGTGCAGATCAAAATTTTGGAATAATCTACATCAACAAAAGCAATGTAGATGACGAATATTCATTCATGATCCAAGAGATCTTTGGATTTATTTAATCTTTAAATTCGTTCTGTTCTTATTTTTCCTATTGCGCGAGGAAACGTGTTGACACACTTCAATCTCACTGTCAAATTATGTTTTTCCCCCAAAAGTAATCTAAACAGAAATGAAGATTTTATTTTCCCGTCAAGCTTTTATTTCAGTCGCAAAAACACAATTTTTAGTTGACATTGAAAGTAGCGTCCTTGGTTTACTGAGAACTGTTTATTTTTCTGTTTCTTCAGTTCTACTCAAACTAGTTTCGTCTTTTCTGTAGTAAATGGAAAAATTAACAGCCCACTATTCACCAAGAACGCTGCTTCTAATTTCAAATGATAATTATGACTACCATGATTGCATCTACCTTCATCGGCATCTATACTAACGATCGTAAAAAAGTTGACAGAAACAAATATAATCTCCAGCTCCAAATACGCTGGATGTCACCCACACAATCTGAGTTTTTTTGTGTTATTTTTATGTTGTATGAGGCTCAACGATGGCATTATATTATGCCAAAAAGTTCGGGAATCAAAATCGAAAACCACAGGGAATATCGCAAAAAGCCCCGTTGCATTAAAACAATTTGATCCGGTTGGCGTTTTTGCTGAAACACCCACCGTGCCGACTGTTTTGTAATGTGTTTGTTCTGTCAAAATTGAGTGAGAGAGCTCCTGTAGCGCAGCATTTTCAAATATTTATGCGACGAGTGGCATGTCGAGTCAATAAAAAATGCGCCGTCGCCTCTGCTCGCTCAGCTGGATTAGTGTGTTTGTACAGGCCGCGCGTGCTATTCCAGGCGGGTTATTCCGAAAAAAAAAACAGTCTTTAATTACATTCCAGTGCAACGCGTAAGTAGAATGTTCGGGTGACGACTGTGACGAGGAAAAAGAGTACCAGAAGCGACGCTCTTGAAATTCGCTTCCAGGCTGCTCTAATTCACTCTGCCTGTGCTCACTTGGCGTCATATGGCAAGCCGCTTTTTCACTTTTAATTAGCCTTCGAGGAGCATTTTGCTCTTCCTTTCCCAGAAAACTTTCTCTCTTGCGCAGAGGTAAAAGTGATTTTCGTCTAATTTGTACGGGCTCTATTGAATTTTCTGATTGTGAGTGATGAAATTCTGCGAAGAAGAACTTTTGAACAATGCGATTTAGGGATGCTGAATTTTTTGTGCTTCTCTTGTACCCATTTATTTTATTTCCAGGTCCCCATTTTCTCGATATTTTGTTTCGGTATCCAAAACAAACATCATTATGTTGAACTTAGCGCCTACTCCTAATTACCATGAGAAAACCTTCCAAGTAAGAGAAAAAAATATATAAGAGAGGAAATGATTTTCTTGAAGGCGCGTGAGGTAACAAAGTTAAAAATCTTGTCATCGCCAACTCTTGATGGCAATGCAGTTTTCTTCCGTCTTGCAATTAACAAACTGTTTCTAGGATTTTCTTGAGAAGTAAGCGGGTTGCAAAGAGGGTAGGTGGGAGTCTGACACAAAAGGTACAGCGGAGGAATTTTATTCATTTAAAATTAATAGTGGATAAAATGCTGAAGTAAGTCTTTCTCTTTCCGCTGCTTCAGCGTTGCGACTTGCGAATACCAAGCCAACGATGGAGGTGAGTTGGCAAAAAGCGTAATTTCCAATTGGGTGTGAAGGACATGCACGCAGTTCAATTAACGCCATCCGATAATGGGGTGCGGACACATTAACGTTAATTAAGAGTGATTTACTGGTACGCGTGAAATCAGATATTGATTAAGGGGGATCAGAACCAGAAAGAAAAATAATGACTCATTAGTGGAGCGGCGTACCTCTGTCAGCAGAAATTAATTTTCGTGTCCCTGCCCCCTACCGAGGTCTATTATTAAAACTTTAGATATTTTTTGTCCCGTGAAATTTGTGTGGATTTATTTTGTCATGAGTTTTGAAAGTAATTACTTCATAATGTCACGATTTGCGGCATTAACTAAGTAACTAACATGCGAAAGTTGAAAATGTGTTTTCCTTAGCTCTGATTGGTGTTGCTGAGGAATGAAACTAAGCAATGGATGAAAATTTATACAAAAAAGAAAAAAACAGCATTTGCAAATATCCCGCATCCACTTACGCCCGCACAAATATTTACGTCGAGAAGAAATGTGGTGGTAAAACTTTTCTCAGCAAACTTTACATTTTTCGAACAAACAGCATTAATGCCGAAAAGAGCTTTTTAGAGAGGAGAAAACTGACATCAGAAAAGCCTGATGAAACAAATTACTAAAGCACACCGATGCCATCATTCCACTCAACGAGCGGAATAGTATGCTACACAGCATCGTGTCCTTTGATCAGTTTAAACGTGCACTGAATTTCAATCAATACACGGAAAGGATTTAATTGAAAAGCGCGGTCAAAAACCGCACACGTGCAGAACAAATTGAATAAACAAATCGGTCCAACTGCATCTGGACCAAGTGCGTGCGTCGCATGCATGAAAGGAGCGATTTGTATGTGTACGTGTTGCGCTAAATCTCCAATTTAGTAGCGAGCGGATTTCGCCTGCGCCGTCTGCGGCTATGTACCGCGGGAACTTCATCAAAGCAGCAAAATCGTGCGAGCGGGTGGGAAGAGACGAAAGTTTCACGCTCTGCAAACTCCACAAACGCTCGAGAGCCGTGCGCAGACACAAACACACACAGACAGAATGTGTGCGTAGTTTTGCTTTTGATTCGGCCCAATTCATTGGCCTGGTTCGTCCACGTGTAATTAATTGACTGGTTTTGCTTTCACTGCGGCGATAAAAAAAGATTAGATTCAGAAACAGCGATGCTGAAAATAATGTTCTCGGCTGCCCTTAATTAGAAACGTGTAACGAACGGATTATCGCGTTTTTGCCGCGGCTCTATGGAACATGACGATCCATTTGGCAGGAGGAGCAAATTTGTTTTGCTGCATTATTATTAACACAGCTTTGAGAATGCCAGAGCAGTGTCTGCCCCAGCCGGTGCACGTTACTTTTTTGCCTGGCGCTTAATTAATGTTGCTGCAAATCAACGTAACTTTTTCAATTTCGTTTTTTCTCTATACACGATATTTTTTAAGAAATATATATTAAACTTAACAAACAAAGGTCGCTTTGCCTCGTGGTTCAAGTTGAAAATAATTATTGATCGACAAAAGGGACGTAAATTGGCCTGAGTTTCCTATTTTTTAATCACGTTTGTTACTTGTTGCGAGTAGTGTTCGATGATAAAGATCTCCTGCAAGTATTTGCAATCTTAAGAAACCCGAATTAAACAACTTGCCAAATATTCTAGCATAAAATACCTCACAAAAAGTAAATTTTCGCGAAAAAACATTTCAAAAAATCTTGTTTTCCCACGGTAACCTCGGTAAATGAAAATCAACTTTTCTTGACGTCAATGGAAAGTTTAGCAGGAAGCGTTGAAATATTAACAGTACGCAAAACTGGAATCACTCTCTAATTTTAAACCAAAGCAAATTTTCCATCATTGAAAAGGTTTGATGCAAAAGTTTGTGAACTGAATTGATGATAAAGCTGTGAAACGTGCGACAAAGATTTTAGGAGATATTTGCGTCCGCCTCTAAGGATGTTTTGACGTGAAAGGGAAACTGTTGAGTGATGAATGGCTTTTTTAGGATATTTGCATCATCGTCAGAGCTAATCTGAAATAATCTATGGTGCTAAAGTTTAAGAAAAGAGATTCAATTGTAGGTTATTTTGTAATGACTTTGGGAATAAAATGAGAGTGCATTACCCAAATTCTGTAAAATTTATTTTTAGAGCCAGCTTTTTAAGGCTTTATTCAATCTTTTCAGCATTACAAGTCAATTTAATACAGTGCATTAGAATGCTTTATAGACTAGTTTCAATTGTTTTATTTTCTATTAGTTAACTTTTTTAAATTCGACAGATTAATCTAATTTCAAACTAATACAGCTACGTGATTACACAAAGTCACAAGCAAATTAATTTTCGTCTAAAATAATCGCAATTTTCCCCATGAAATCCACTTAATTGGGCTTAAAGCTCCTTTTTTAGTGAAAACACGTGACGAAATGAAGATTTTCAGGAATAATTTTTTATATTTTGTAAGACACTGCCTAAAGAACAGTCAAAATGGAGTCCAGAACCGTCTGAAAATAATCAACCATAAATCCATCTTAGCTACCCTACCCTAACAATGCGTGTGACAAAAAATCATAAGGACGTGCAGGGTTGCGAGAATTTATGGCCTGTCAAATTAGAGAATCGCCCGAGTGCCAAATTACCATGAGTAAAACAGTGGCATTAGTAGCTTCCGAACAATTTCACAGCGTTTTGGTACGCGCAAGATTTCGCCAAGATTCTGCATTTATATGGGAGGGAGTTGGCATTGTTCCTGGGCGGTGCGAAGTCGAAGTGCGAGATTCTCACACGTGTACACAATAATAATACCGTCGTTGCCGCCTGAAAGCGACTCGGCTCGCGGTGCAGACAAACGAAGCACTCGGCAGACGGATTGCGCCCGAGCGTGTGCATTTAGTGTATACGCAAATTTAGCAGCAAATCGTCAGCCGCACGCGCTGCTCGGCAATAATTTGTGCGCCTCTTCGCGAGAGAAGGAGCAGCGGAGCGCACGTTCCTTAGCGACAACAGCGGGCACATTTCGCCTCGGCGGATTCAATTAACGCCAGCGCCCGCCATTGTCGGCGAAGCAATCGCGCTCTGTTAAATCCACTCGCGGTCTCGCCGCTCGGAGAGCGAGAGCGAGAGCGAGAGAGAGAGAGAGAGAGAGAGAGAGAGAGAGAGAGAGAGAGAGAGAGAGAGAGAGAGAGAGAGAGAGAGAGTATGTGTGCGCGAAAAGAGAGAAAAGCCAGCCAGTCGACGCAATCGGCCTTTTTGCTTCCGAAAATGCGCATCCGCCGGCGCGTCGATTAATCGACGGCGCTTTGATGACTCGGCATAGTTTCCGCCAGCAGACTGACTGGTCTTTCAGTCAATCTACTTTTTATCCCCGCGTGCAGACATTTTTTGCTCCATAAAGATAGTCGTGATTCCAACAAGCCCGATATTATAGCTTGGCGTCAATGAAAAGACTATTTGAATCAATCATTGTTTAAAAAGATTTCGATTTCCTCTGTAATGATAAATCATGCTCAAAAGGAATAAACATTTATCCAGAAATCCTCACAAGAGATGTAAATGTTATTTTTCTTCTCTTCCAGAGCATGAGGAGCACTGACATAGAAATTCTTTTGACAAAGTGTGATCTCATTTGGATTTGTCTCTTCTGACATGATGTGCATCAGGTTAAATGACAAAAACAAAATGATATCAACATTTTATCATCTGACGGTACATTGAAAATATTGCCAACTTATTCCGAATTAATTAAAAATATATATATATTTGATTGGACACAATGAGGTTCTTTTTTGCGTTCTCAAACGCTTTGTTCCGGGCCCCAACTTTTAAATTACAATTTTGTCTGGTCATTGACAAGCTGTTTTCGATTTCCTCATCCAAAAATTAAAATCTGGAGACTTCCATAGAGTCACCAGAGAAAGTATGAAATTACGCTTTGCTTAATTCGTCTAGACAAATAGTGTTACAATTAATTTTGCCATTGCCTCAATTACGAGTAATCTACCTTTCAAATAAAAAAACCTTTCAAACTGTCCTCAAGGTCTGATTTTAAAATAATTCCCATATTAAATCTTGCTCTGATTTTTTTCTCCGGAACTTCATAGCTCATTAAAAACATTAAATTTAAAAATTTCCAACTGGGGGGTTTAGCTTAGCTTGCATCGTTGAAAAGTTAACGACCCCAATAAATTCACCTCTTACAAAAAAATTCCTTGAGATTACAAAATAAAATATCTTTTACTTTTATTATTTAATATTTCGAGAGGCAGTAAATTAGATTGTATTTCAGTCATCTTTGAGCCCTAACGCCGGGCGTGCAGACTCCCCGCGGCCCAATGCCGCTGTATCGAGCCGAACGCGGCACTGGCCCACCGGAACAAATTACGCTCAACTCCCTCGGCTGTAGACAGTTCTCCGAAAATTCAAACACAAGGAAATCCCAATATTGCCTTTTGATCGAAATTAAACTTTCAACATTGCACGAGCTAATTTTCTTTTTCAATTATCAACTTTCTTTGCGACGGAAGAAATTGAGTTGCCATGCACGCTGAGCCAATATTCGCCGAACATTCCGAATTTAAAGCAAAACACGCAGTATTCATGAGGGCGATTCAAAGGGTTGGTGTGTGCGCTTGGGAATCGTGTGCTATGCAAATCGTCGGTCACCGCTGTCGCGCCGGTTGCATAATTACGATTTCCGCAGGCGTCGTCCAAAATTCTCTCCACGGCGGGCGATGAGATTGTTGTTTACATTTTACGACTTCCTCGGCGAAAATATTGCGTCAAAAGTTGAGCGGCAAAAATAACATCGTTTTATTACGAAAGTGGAGCTCTTTTGCACATTGTCTGGAAAGGAAGCTCGTTTTATGTGCACTGTGTATTATCATTGTGCTTTCCTGTTTGCGAATGCGGACAAAGCAACTCCTTTTGAGTGTTTTGAGTGCTCTTTTATCGACCAAACGAAAGGAGTAATTAATTTTCTGGATGGCCAATATCTGTTCTCAAACTGTGCTGTAAAATTTCCCTCCTCATCGTTTCAATAATGCCACGTTTGATTAGGCCCGACGATAATTGCAGGCACATGGGCAAACACACTCATTCTGATGCACGAGTATTTTTGGAAAGTCAATATTATCCTACGTGTCGGCTTTTTTCCGCAAAATCGATTGGTAAAATGGCCTGCGGTGTGTAATTATCTCTTCTCCGTGTTAGCAAATAAGCTATGTTGGTTATTGCAGAGGCAAATTAGATTTTGAAAAAGTCAATTTGGCACCGTCGATTATTACACTAAATTATGGGTAAAAAATGACTTTGAATTTAAGCAAGTCATTTTTGGATCTGATCAGAGTTAAGGATTTTCAATTGTAAAATTTATATGGTGCGCGAGGTAATATTCTAAATACATAAAAAGTCATTTTCGCTTTCCTCAATTTAACACCAAATATCCCTTCTGTTATTTAGAGTTAAAATTAATCTGCATTCAACTGCCACCAATTTACTAAGTTATTTTTTATGATTGGATTTTTTAAAATGTCTTAAATTTATTTTTTTGCCTCGTCATTGTTAACTTAAAAATTTCTCCTCTGTGTTCTACTTTGCATATTTTAATTGTAATTTTGTATTTCCCTCAATATTTCCATTGAAATGTGTCCAAACTATTCGTTTGAAACTTATTGTTTCACAGTTCGTGGCGAAAGGCATTAAACCCTCACGGCAAAATTTATGGCGAGTAAAAACCCCGTCGCCAGCACCTGTGGCATTACTCACTTGTGATTCAAAATGCGTTCGGAGCGGCGTGTCTGTTTCAGAGGAGGCCCAGGTGTTCTGCAGTGGAAGTATCGGAGGCCGCTGACAACCGACTGTCCGGGGTGGGCAGCGTCGAGTCGGCCCGCCGGCGGCCCAAAAGCGCACTCTGGCTCGTCAGCATGCTCGCCGTCCCGTCCTTCTGGGTCGCAATCGGCGCTCGCAGTGAGAAGGTAAGGGCCCGCCGCGCTGCCGCCGGGCCGCTGGGGCTGCACCAGCGCCGCCGCGGCCCGCGCGCACGCCTCGTTCCTTCGCGCGGCTTGGCCGACACACTGCACTCGAAAGCAGCAGACCCTTTGTTGAGGTCATTCTGCTTTGGGCAGCCACTAGACCCTCAGACAGATCACAGGCGCTTTGCAAAATTAATTGCGGTGCCGAAGTCAATTTCTATATAATTATATGCCTCTCTCTGCCTGTCGCAACGAAACTTTAATTCATATTGAAAATGGGACGTGTATTTTAAGACGAGCTTCACCCTCGTTAACGTCCAAAAGAGTTGCATTCCTTTTCTAGTTTTGGCGTTAAAGCTGTTTCCGAGTTTATTTTTTTGTCTTTAGGACCCCCCACGGAAATTTATTGCGTAAGAACTTTTATAAACCAATGGAGAGGGGGAAGTGGCATACCAAATAATTGTATCTTCCAAAGTATAGTACTTTAAACACAATTATTTCTTACAATAATTGCAAAAGCATATTATTTTTTCACTTCCTAGAGCACCTCAACCTCAGATCCTACGCTTCTTACTAATGCACCACACCTTCGCATTTCTGGCAGGATGCAAATCGCTAGAAGGAAAAAATCCAGACTCTTCTGCATTAAAAGCTTATGTGAGAATGGACTAAAAATTTGGACACTCAGTTCAATTCAATTCATTTTATTTGTCGTTTAGCATGGTAATACATTCAGGTGAAAATCGTTTATAATTTTATCTTGCATTCAGTTTCCAACATTTTGTAATGGTTACATGAAAAGAAAGAGGTAAAAATACAAATATGAAGACACAGACTCAGCTTTAGAGGGAATTATTGAAAAATTTATAATTTTTTACTGCATGTAAATGGAGCTTATTAATTAAGAGGACACCTTTGACGTTGGAACTAAACACTTAATTTTGTTGGGTGTCAACATGGATACAAAATTTCAACAATCTTGAGTGAAAAATGTCTTTAAAATTAAAAAAAAAAATTGTCAAAAAGGCATTGTTGAAAAAAATCGACGACAAAACCCATCTTAAAAGGCATTTTGGTGCATATAGCTCTAATGAAAAAATCCTGTTAAAATTAGAAACAGTTCATCGCATTTTTAAAATGAAGGATGGCACAGAACATAAACTTGTGCCAAGCGTACAGTGACAAAATGCTGCCAAGAATTCTTCTACGTGTGCTCTCGATTGTAAGTTAGTCACGTTAGCAGAAATAATTCACAAGTCGTTTGTTGGATACCCAGAATTTCGTCGCTCTACAAGCGGAATCGATAAATTGCGACTTTAATGTACACGTTATTTTTGGAATGCAACAAATAAAAAAATTTATTAGCCGGCAAAATGCAACGGCTCTTAGAATTCAAGTAATTATTCGTCGCTTGATTCAATTATAAATGTTAATCCAAGCCTTGAGTTTGTTCCATTCACATCGTCACTGTAAAAGGAGAAACACAAGCCTTTCATTTAACGCCTTAATGAACTGCATCGCATTAAACAACGGGCCTGTTGAAGTCATTTACCGCTTAATTACAGACTCCCCGCTGAAATTTTTGTTGAAAGTTTAAAAAGAGTCTTTATTCCCGCCTGCCAGAGTGGAATCGTTTTTCCCGTATCTGGTTCAACTTTTGTGGAAAGTAAATAAAAAGTCGTCCATCCTAAAGTTTGTACGCCCTGCCCAACGAAATAAAAGGCTTTCCCCAGAATCACAAAGTGAAGCCGCAGAAACACATATTTCAAGCGCGGCCATTTTTCCAAGCGATCCAATTTCCACGATCTGCGCGAAATGAAATTTTTAGCGTTCATCAAAATTGAATTCAATTTCCTTTTTCGCTTGCCGCGTAATAAAACAACGAGCGAGGATGATGCGCATTTCGTGCCGCAGATTTATTTGTCTTTCACCTGCTGCGAAAGGTCGTCGGTGGCTGTGCTCGCCGCGAGTGCTCTCATTACTTTTCCTGACAGCACTGCACACTCTGCACACACGGGTAGGAAACGGCAACGCGGATGCAAATTGTGTAAAGGAAAGCACATCAAACCAAGAGTGCAGCAAACTGGGGAAATGTAATAACGCAAAGTCGAGTTCCGATATTGCCTGCGCGTCTTTCGCTCCCACTCCTTTCAGCCGGAGATGAGCGAAACGCATAAAAACTGGATGCCGCACCGCAGATATTCGACGCCGCACGTCGAATTAGTTAATTAATTAGCTAGCCGGTGCTCGCGGTCAAACCAAACCTCAGGTGTGCGGCGAATATTTATTGCGAGAGATTTGATTTGTAACTCTACAGGCAAACTGAATGTTTTATGGGGAATTGATGCTCGTTCGTTATTGGCTCTCTGCTCATCGATAAAAACTCAAAAGATACGTGTAAAAAATTGCGCACAGAAAAACTAACTTACGCGCACAAATGGAGAGTCTTTCCGGCTTTGATAGATAATTGGATATTGGATCCGTTGTTTTTATTTGTTGATCAACTTTTCCAATTAGGCTCAAATTAAATGACTGTGAAGCAAACTAATTATTTGATTTTAGCTTCATTTCAACCGTAGCCAAAAATATATTCAGTAAAGCAAAGTCCAATAAAATTAGTGGCTTCGGAAAATTCAAAATCGAGGGGATTAGTTTAGGCAACTCAATTCCACAATATTGAAACACGAATTCAGTTGGTTTCAGGACATGCATCGCATGCTTACAAATGTTTTGCCTCTAATGCATTTAAATTATGCCCTACCCGGCTGATTGCGGTGCAGATATAGGCATTCTCTCTGGTATGCAGAGGCGAACATGATTTTAGCGAGCGGCATACACAATGGAATTCGGCAGGTTCGCATAGTGCTGGGCGAAATGCAGATTGGGCTGCGGTTTCCCACCTACCATAGCTTACTCCCGTTCATCAACGGCATTTAGTGGCACACGCCAGGCAGCCTCTCTGTCAAATCATCTGATAAAACAATATTCCAAAGCACCCCCCCTGTCACATTCACTTGCTGCCTCAGATCATTGAGTTGCTCCCCTCTTGAACAGCTAATTGCATTCTTGTCTTTCTCAACAATCTCTGATTTTCAGAGTAGGATAGTACGCGTGGAAAATGCTTGAATGTGAAATGGAATGAAAGACTGGGTGGTGGTATTATTTCAAGATCCAATCTTTTTACTCTCCATTCTAAATGCAAAAATTAATTATATAATCACTTCCTTGCCTGACAATGAAACATAATCATTAATAGGATTTGGAACTGTTCCGCAAAAACACAATACAAGAAAGTTTGTTACATTTTCATTTGGTATAATGATTGCAATTTCTGGCTCACTCTGTGAAATAAATCAGTTTTTCACCAACAATCCAATGAGCACGTTTGATCATACTATAGAGGGAATTTAAGACGGCGTTTTGGACGAAAGGGAAAATTATTTGTAGACTGCTTTTAAGCTAATTAAGACTGTTTTTGCTCGTTGGGCTGTACAATTTTCTCATCACGTTACCAGTTACCAGGTGTTCCAAATCGTTCTCGTTCTCTTTGCTTCAATATAAAAACTTTTGCAGGAAACTTTCGGCAAAAAAAACTTCTTAATCCAATGATTTTTTTCCTCAAGCTGAGATGAAGTAAAAGTGCGTCACAAAATTAATTGTTTCAAATCTTCTGTGCCCGAATAAAATAGTTCCTAAAAATAATTGTAAGCCAAGACATTGACGTGGAAAAATATAAAGTTTAAATTTTAAAAATCAGCATCACCTCGTTTTATGATTTATGATTGAGACACGCGGAGGGATCCGAGTGTCTGTGTCGCTCAACAACTGTGAGGTGGATGTGACCAACATGCAGAGCACCAGGGTGCGCGAAAACCTGGAGCCTTTGGTCAAGGAGCACACCGAGGGCGTGCGTGCAGTGCGCTGGACCTGCGCCTCCCGCGCCATCCTCGAGTACGACAACCACCGGGCCACCGTCATGCCTTGTAGGAAGCTGCTGGCCATCCTTCCTGACCAGTGCGGACGAGAGGTGCGCGCCCAGCTTGTCCGCCGAGACCGGCCCAGCAATGTTCCCAGGCAGAGACTGCAGATGCCTCCTCTTGTCTCTTTCAACAGAGCTCCGCCGCAGGTAATGCATGAAATAAATGTCATTTTAAATTTATTTATTTATTTGGTTTAAAATGATTTTATTATGCAGTTTTAGATGCTCATTTAAATTGTTTTGTTTGCTTTGGTAAAATATTTTTCTTACATTATACACCCCTACATAAATCATTTCTATTTTTTTATGTGGTCACAGAATAAGGCACCTCAACCAACTGAGAGTGCTGAGGAGTATTGGGCTCGGAAAAGAACTCTAATGGCAGCAGCAGGAGTTCCACCCCAGCAGAGAAGTCCGTGGCCGTTGGTGCCTGTTGCTTCGCCATCCTTTGGCTTCCAGCCTCTCTTTTTGCCACCGCAGATGTAACAAATTTTAAGTTTCTTCGCCTATGGATTCTGTATCTATGTATGTATGAAAGGTGTGTGAGATAACAGCCATGTATTTATTTGTAGGAAATGCTGACAAATCTGAATAAATAAAGTATAAAAATAAAATTTGTTAACTTAATATGCTACCTAAAATCAAGTGACAGGTCAATATGGCCTGAGGAAGGTAGGTCAAAATTTGACAGACAAGGGTGTTTTTCGAATTTGTGTCCTGGACCAGAAATATGAGCGGTGAAATTCGTTAAAAATTTTAAATTTTCGAAAATTGGGCAGTAAAAAATTTGTTAAAATTCGAAAAATGATCCGATTTTTGGAACACTGAACACGGGCGAGTGCACCTGACCAAGGAGCGTCATTGATGACAGAATCGGTGCCGTCCGGCCCATAGGGCTCCATCCGGCCACCGAAAACCACAGTTGGCAGGTGTCACAAATTGCATTTTTCGATTTTAATAATTAATAACTCAGCTCCTGTGAGTTGTAAAGTAAAACATCTAAGTTCATCAGACTCGCTGTAAAATTTTGCATCTTTTAGGCCTAATTTCCACCGCCGCAGCCAACGCCCCCAAAATCTGCGTTATAAATATATCTGAAAGTTTTTGGGATTTTTTTTTTAAATTTACCAAAGGGCCGGATTCGGTTTCTGACTTGAAAATTCGCCTCCCATCGACAAAATGTGTCAATTGCTCGGGGTTTCCGTCCCAATTCGCAACTATTCCAATTTTTTACAAGGGAAGATAGGGAACGGGTTCTAAATCATTAGCAAAATTTGAAATTTAACTGCTCCTCTCGGTCCTTGAATTGATTATTGCAAATTACTTCATGTCACAAACAATAAATGTTATTAATTATTGGCCTCTGTTAAAAGCTCAAGGAATTCGATTGACAGTCTTTAAAGTAGCTTTCGAGATTAACGTAGATCAAAAGATTATAATCTAATTAATTAAGATATTAAAAAAATTGTTCCTGGATTATGTCATTTATAATTTAGTCATTATTTTCGTTACAACTGGGATGAAGAAGCATTTATTTGTTGATATACACTTGCCCAAGGGCGAGACACTGATTGTTCTGAAAATAATGTCATTTCCTCGGGCCCCATCATCTTGTGCGCGGCACTCGCATCACATTCGCACAAATCGCATAGCGTGTGCGTCTCATTCATTTTCTTGCTGATGCTGCTGAGAGGTCGCGTCTGATGGAAATCGAGACGAGCTCGCCGTCGCACGTGGTGAGAACCTAAAGAGCAAATACATATACTCTTTATTGATCTGCTGCTGCTGCTGTTCTTTGGAGGGAGAAGAAGCACAAGATGCGGATTTATTAGAAGCACAAGCTAAACAAACGAAAACAAGAGCGTGTCAGCGACACTCGGCGCACGCGAAATTTCTCATATATCGTTGCTCGATATTACTCGCGCTCTCCCTCGTTTCATCTTTAAATGCCGCATCGCATACATTCCGCTCAGAGCTCGTTACCCGCGGAAGGAAACGGGCACAAATAAAAAGCAGTTGTGGACTGATCGACCGTTCCAGGCAAAGATTTTATCGTGCTCAAAATTCGTCTCGAGATGTGAACCGTGATAACAAAAGGAAAACTTTTTTCATGTGATTTCTTACTGTTTTCTGCTGCGTGAAGAGATCGTGAAAAAATCGGAAGCGGAATGGAGAAAAAGTGTCGCAGGCGCTACTGCGAGAAAAATAGAGAGCAGCTTATCTCATTTTTTACGCTCGCAATCCCCTGACTCTGCCTCTAGCTGACGTCCATCAGCTCGAAATACACTGCTTTTTGACCGAAAGTGCGATCAAAGGGAAAAATCAATGTTCCGCGCAAGACGATGGAATCGCGCGCTACAATGGCCGCAAGATAAACACAATTGTATATTTCTTACATTGGCGGGAAAGACTTTCCCTCTGCTGGAAACGCACCTGCTTTGAAGAATACAAAAGCTCAAGAACATAGCAAACAAGGGGGAAATTGGATCGAAGAATGACATCAAACTCTCGAAATAGCTGATATCGCTGTAACTGGACCTGCCTTTGATGCTCTTGATGGGATTTTAAATTTATACAATTAGACCTTGAAACCTCAAGCATGTTTTCGTAAATGAAATAAATACAAACACACTTTCTCGTAATTTGAAACTAAAGGAAAGTATTTTCATGACGGTCCTCACCACATTGTCAGTAGAAATGGATGCCGTCACTTGATCGACTTTGCTGTGGAGTTGACAGGAGGCCAGGTGGGTGGCTGTCTGCTCACCGGTTACCGTTGGAGGACTCCAAAGAGATAGACGTGTTCGGTCGGCGTGCAAAAGAAGAAGACCGCTGCTGGCCCAAGAGAGGATGGCTGCGTGAGCTGCCAGTCGCCAGAGAGGCCGAGAGTGCTTTGCATCGAAAACAGAGACGTCTCCAAATCCGTCCAATACCTGCAGAGGAAATTGGAAACTTGATATTTAATGGCTCGTTTTTCACCAGACCAAATTGCTTTTTCCATTTTGAGCCATTTGCCGGAAGGGTGGCTGCGTTTAAACTTACAGCGAATGTATTTTTCAATCGAGGATTGATCGCCAACATAGTCTCTCCTAAAATTGGACCTCTCGTTGGTGGGTACTTTTTTATTCTTCCAACAGATGACAGCGGGGAAAAGGCAACGACCAGGGCCGTGTCGAAAGCTACAAGTAGTCTTTCAGCTGATGAAACCACATCAGTCACTTCGGCTGACTCGCTACAAGATAAATTTTAAACAAATTAAATTTCAATAATAACAAAAAATAATGAGTTTTAAATAATAAATAGCACCAGTAAAACCAAGGACAATTTTTTTAACTCGAATGCCTGATCCAAATCACTGTTTAGTAATTGATCCCAAACCTACCGTGAAATGAAAAAATTATAAAAAAGGAATGTTATGAGCACAACACAGACATGAGATGCAAAAATCTGACTAAAAAGCATTCCCATCTAAGTTAAGAGAAGCAATTTAAATTTTTCGATTAAGCATTGCTTGCGCCAGAAACATTAACATATAAATATACTGTTAAAATATTTTAATGCGGATAAAGGAATAACTAACCCGTCCGCCAGTTCAGCGCGCAAATTTCTCTGGGCTCCACGCACGAGGTGACATCCGCGTTCAACACTGTCAGGGTGGCCTCCAGACGCCCATACCACCGACCATACGGCCATTTCACCCTCTTGATCCACGCTGGCCACCTGCTCACCTCCGGCCACGCTGCACAGACCGCGCACCGCAAACACATGAGAGCTCTTGAGCAAGGCTGCAGTAGAAATTCGCAAATTTAAACTTCGTCAAATATTTTATTTATCATATTAACACCATTTTTAGAGGTCGAACAAAAGTTTGTCAGCAAAAGTTTAACATATCGAAGCTGGCCACGCACAACCTCTTTGTGGTGGTGCGCCAAAAGTGCCTCTAGTCTCTTGAAAAAATGAATCATTCATCAAATTTGATATTTAAAGGGCGGCCGTTAAATAATTTAGCTTTTTTCACTACCGCATGCTTCTGCTTCCATTGCAAACATGTCTGTAGAAGGTAAACAAGTGCTATACCGTGTGTACTTTATGAAATGAATAATCTGCTTCAATTTCCGCTTTAATATCGACCCTTTCATGGACATTTTAATGAAAATTTGTTTGTTTTTTAACAGAAAAAAATGGGAGAAGAGAGAAAAGAACGCGCACCAGTTTCCCCTGCTTAAATAAGGAAAAATTGTGCACGATACTCAAAAATGGGTGTGACGTCAAGCCGTTTTGTTCCCTGATTTATGTAAAATGATAACAGCAGGGAAGAATAGGCATGACGTCACATCGATCGTTGCAGCGCGCGAACATGGTTTGCTATCCTCCTTCATCATTTGATAAGCCAATTTGCACTTTTCTGCACATTTGCGTAGTTAGTATAAACTCTCTCTTAATTAAAGAAGTTTTTAACATCGTTGAGAAATCTAGAAAAAATGCTTCAGGAAAAATACCCCTCTAATTTCATCTGTAACAAGTTTGCCTGGCCTATATTAATTATGCTATTTTAGCTCCCATCAAATGTTAAAAAAGTACTAATTTATACTCTATTTACACCTTTCGTTAAAGGGGGCTTTTTTAACTGCGTCAATAATTGCATCTGCATAATAAACGGGTAAAATATATCAAAGCAAAATATTTCTATGTAGAGTGTGCCGTGCGGTGACGGTGAGCCTGGTCAACTCCAAAGAGGTGTCCGTTGTTTGAACTTTTCGCGATTTTTATACGGCTAAACAGGATACGGTGGACTGATCAAAAAATTAATGCAAACACAAACACACACGCGCTTTAAAATGAAAATAAAACGACGTGCCTGGGCCTCGTTAGCGCTGCAGCCGTTCCAAAAGGGAGACGAGCTTCCATTTGCACACGCGGCAGTGGCCAACTTTTAACGAGCATAACGAAAAATATGCGCATCGTGATTAAACTGAGCAGGGTGCTGGCGGAATGAAAGAGCTGAGCAGCCATAAAAAGAACGAGCAAGAAAGGCGGGCCTGACAGAAGGAATGCGGTCCAGATGAAAAGGGCTCTTTTATCTAAATACGGCAGTTGAGGCGAATGGAGACGTGCGTGCGTTTTCTGAATTCGCGCCGTTTAAGTGCCGCTCATTTCCGTTCTTATCGCGATGTGCGTGTGTAAAATGACCGCATTTAGATCTTTCTGCTCCTTACATTGTGCGGAAAAGCTAAAAAAGGTGATAGCGAAGCACAACTTTGTTTCGGATGCATTAACCGCAGAAAACCTAGCTGGTCTTTATCTGTGATGCGTGATTAATTATCTTCGATTCAACAAATCCCTTTTTATTCCACAGTGGACATGTTGATCTCAAACGTGAGGGACAAAACCTCTAGCAAGAATGACAGATTTTCGTGGGATTTGTTGATATTTGAACAACGTTGCGACCCTCTCTGTGGTTGCTGATTGATTGAACGAAGCTCTTTACGTGTGATTACCTGTGGTGAATGCGGATGAGCGCACAACAAGTGTCTGCGAGCCGAGCAGCATCGTCGAGTGATTGGATGCTGGCTCTTGTAAATCCCACAAGCAAACTGTGCTGCATATTAAAAATTAAAAATGAATAATATTAAAGTATATTGCTTTTCAGAAAAAAATTTTTAGAAACAGGGAGACAGCAAGACATTGTGGATGAAATATCACTCCAGCGAGAATGTTTATGAAAAAATGTATATTAAAGCACATCAACGAACATGAAGACGACGGCATACTAAAAAAAAGGCGAAGAGACTTACCCATCTTGTGTTCCAGCAAGCACAAGGGATGGTGCTGTGGATGGTACACATATACACGTTACCCGTCCTCTGCATCCAAGCACGTAAAAGGGGTGTTCGGTATCCGCAAGGATCGTCCAGACGAACAACAGCTCCCCCGCTGATTCGTCGCCCTCCTAAAACACATCAAAGTAGTTCTAAAATTGAAATTATTTCAAATCAATATGAAATTGTAGTACTTGGAAAAACAACTTGCATATGGCATATCACCGCAGCTTTTGTTTCAATCAAATTTTGAGAATTCCATCAATTTGTAGTTAATAAACCAATTATACAGCTGGCTCTACTCTATGATGATCAACAAAAAGAAAATTTGAAGAGAAAAGATTCCTAAAATGTATTTATGTTTCAAACCTTCGAGGCAGTAATTTTAACAGAAAAGTCCGTGAAAACAGAGGATTTTGATTCACCGACTGTTAAAAACGATTGACTATATACTCATTGCTGAGTACAATTGAAAAGAGACGAGCACCAACTATTCACTAGTCCGAATATCAATTCATTTTATTAAAAAAAATTCAAGAGGGTGCTTTTTGCTCACCATGCAACAAAATTCGCAGAGAAAAACATTTTGATACAAATATATAAAGTTTTGTTGTTCCTCAGAGAAGACTTATATCTGCTTTAGAAGATTATTTTTTTGGCAAAATGCCATGAAAAAACTTTTCTTATTTGTGGAGTAGTGTTTGAAACATGAAAAATGACACACATGCATGAAAGTAACTAAATGAATTTTAAAAAATGGCTCCCTCCCTTTTGATCAATGATTTCTTGCAAAACCTTGACGTTGGACTGGTGTATATAAGACACTTTTGGATATCATATATTTCTTGGGCAGCCAGTTTTGTCGCACAATCATCTTCCCTCGACACATAAACCGAAACGTCAGCAAGAGTTGCGAACAGTAAACACCAATCTTGCGAAGTGGAGCAATACAAAATGCGAACCACATCTGCAGACGCACCTGCCACGCGTGCACGGAAATGAGCCTCGCTGGCTCAGCAAAGTGCAGCATTTTGGGCGGGCGGCTGTTGATTGCGCCGCTCCTCGCTGCGAACTTGATGCCCTCTTTGGCCAAGTTTCTGACCTCACCGCCGAGCCCAACGTTTTCCACTGCTCGCTCAAAGAAGTGAGACTTCTCCCTCAGTAACTCCGACAGCTCGACCTGCCAAATTATTCAGTTCGCGGTAAGTTTCTCAGAGTGCGAGTCGTGCAAATTGATTGCCTTGTCAGACGCGCGTTTCAGCGCGGCGGCCACCTTTTCCGACAGTTCCACCTGCTGCTCGGCCGCTGAGCTACTTCCGCCGCCGACCTGTTCGTTCGATAGCCCAATTAATTTCCCACTCGCGCTGCTCGTCTAAATTACAAACCTCTTCGTCGTTCTGCATGGCCGGGTGCTGAGTCCACTTTTCCTCGCTAGAGCTCTTCGTTTCTTCGGAAGCGCTCTTTGCCTGCAGGTTTTGATCAAATTACTTGGGCTCTGATAAATATATCGGTCGCCAATCCGATTCCAAATTTATTGCGCAGAAAATTGGATGCATATTTGGACCAATCGCGATCAAATTGTCCACTTCGCTTGACAGCAGTGACATTCGTGGCTGCGAATGTCATTCTTCGGTCGCATGTTTGCTAAGAGGGAGACCGCGATCGAAACCCTCCATATATTATGTCCACGCCAAATCGTTCCAAACATCATTAATTAATATTTATCTTAATCTATTTGATATGTTTGCAAACCAGGAAGTGAATAAAATTGTTATTATATAATTAATTACTAATGGGTCACATTAATTAACATCAAATTTTCACGCAGCCGACAATTTGCATTTTGAGCTATACTCTAATGAAGGGTATAGATATTATTTAAGAGATTTATATTTTTACTTACATTGTTTTGTTTTGTAGTTGCCAAAGTTGTGGGTGATATGTCAACTGCTCCACAGCTTACGACGTCTAGTCGCATCATCTTGAGCATTTTGATTTGTTGTGTTGCTAATGTGTGAATCGGTGCCTGTGCGAGAAATTCGACCTTTCATATTTACAGTGATTTTTTACCGTACGTAAAAAGCATTCAATGCAACGTTTTACATGAAAACAGGCGCGCTTTTTTAAAAGCATTTCTGATTAAAAGTTTTTCACTCCACCGTTCTTTTCATTTAAATACAGTCACGTTGCCTGTTGTTTGCTTGACAACATTTCGAATGAATAAATGGCAAAAAAATTAATTTAATCGTGCGCTTTCAATCTACATAATTTCAATTAATCTGCTCAAGAGCGCCTGCTATCGAGAGTTGAATGCAACCGGCACAACCTCGATGTCAAGCGTGTTGCATTCAAACTCACAATTATTATTGAGAGAGATTTAATGTTTAAATTCTAAATCCTGCACATAAAGGGGACGGAAGCAGTTGCTCTTGGTTATAGCTTGGATTCTCTTCCCGAGAAATTTATGAACTTAAAAAGAGAAAAAACTAAGGCAAGAGACAGAAATTAGATTAATAAAAGGCATGATTGTTCCCCCCTCTATCTATCTATCTATCTATCTAAACCCAAATGACCATTTAAAGGAATATTATGTCTTGATCTCGTTGAAAATGAATAAAATTGAAAACTGCATTGATCGAAATGCAAATTAAACATTTAAATGCTAATATATGGAAACCTAATTGGACCGTATATCAAGAGACAGGCTTAACTTGCTTGGAGGCAAATCAGTTTCAAATTCGGGACTGTGTAAAAAGCAAAAGCGTGTTGTCGTGCGATCTAAATTGGTAACGAAAGCTCGCCTGGTTATCCCTGTCCTCGGGCAGCGGAGCAGCACTGACGGCCGCCTGCTGCCCACTTTGCCCGGCATTATTATTTTCCTTTAGCTGCTGCTTCTGCTCTTGTTGCTGCTGGGGAAACGATTTGGAAAGTGCAGCCTTTTTGGCAATTGTTGCCTTTTCCCCTATGACGGGTGCGATCGCTTTCATTTCCGACGCCACGCCGTTCTCCTCTTCACCGGATCCCCGGGGCCGTGTTTCCTCGACTGGCGACTCGCCGCGGCTCTCCCGCCTGTGAATATTTTTTCAACCGTGAGTTAGCGGAAAGGTTCCATTAATATTAATAGCGACTGCGCCACCTCCAAAACTTTGTGCAAAAAATGAATGGAACAGGGATTGGAATATTTGCAAAAATTACGGCGTGAAATTTATAGAGCAAAAGGCAACTTCCGTGAGGCTAAATTATTATTTCCCACAGTATCGAAACTACTTGGATAGATTGAGAGAAATATTACCAAATTTAAAATTATTTCAAGCAGATGAAACTACCAAAATGGCTAAAAAACGAATCTTTCATTTGGGACTTATTTATGTAAATAAAAATTAGTATGAATTTTGTCTCATAATTTTATTTTGACTTTATAATGAGACCTTTTTGCTGCCATATATTCAGCAAGTTGTAAATTAAAAAACTTATTTGGTTCTGTCACAAGCAGCAAAATTTCAACTTTTTCGCTTCCATGCTTTCTAGATGTGTATTGGGAATTTTCCGCTCTCAAGTACGGATAGGGATTAAAATGGAAAACATTTTTATGGGAAATCAAGTATATGAAAATTAAATATCGTCAAAGGAAGTTGCTCATAAAAAGTGGATTTATACGTAATGAGTTTTCCGAGAAAACGCTCCATATATTTCATTTAAACCTTGCGACTTTGGTGCGCTTCTGATCATTACTCCTTGACAGCGCGGAAATAGGTTTGGCCGGCGGCTCGGGCAGGCTGACCATCTCTCTGGGCTTGTGCTCGCTTTGCTGCGGCTGCTGCTCGTCGTGCGTGGAGGACGCCCCGCTTGTCTCATCCTCCTCGTCCTCTTCGAAGTCCGACTCGTAATCCTGTCCATTAACTCCAATCATGGCACACACGCTCTGCCGCCTTTAATTCACAAGCAAACCTCAAAAGTTTCGTCTTCATAATCATCCTTCTCGTCCTTGGGCTCTTTTATTCGCAAGGATTTTGGGCTCGCCTGCTCCTGCTCTCTCGGGCTAATCGTCCTCGTCCGCATTCTCTCACGCACCAGAGGCTTCGCTCGGGATAAGCTGCGGCTCTAAGGCAAGGACGCTATTTTATTTTCCTATAGATTAATGCGCAGACCGCTAAACAAGGCGGCAAAAAATGCGCTTGTCGTCGCATATACTTTGCCTGTGCAAACATTCTTCCGAGCTTTTAGCATAAAAAGGAGAGATTTGCGCCACTTTTCTAGGCCGTGGAAATAATTTAGCAAAAAGGCAGTGAAAGCGTTCAGCAAGTTGTTTCCTTGTGACATGAAAATGGAGATGAAAAATCCGCCAGCGCTTTTCTAGTCTGGAGTAATACGACTTGTTCCTTATTTCTATATGAGATGTGTGAGGGAATGCTTCTAACGAGACAATCTGAACACGACATCAACATCATAAATTCATCGGTAGCGGAAAAATTGAGCTTAGCTCAAAAACGAAAGTCAAATTTCCTTATTGCTAAAAGGGCAACAATTAATTCGAGATTAAAATTTGAGTCCACAAGGACGAATGGAAATATCGTTGATAATTTAAAATGATAACAAGGGGGGTTTTCAACTTCAATAAGGGCCAACAAAAGTTCACCTTTAATGTAACGATTTTAAACACTTGGACAGATTAAAGAAGGCAAATTTTCTGTCACCTGTTCTTCTTCATATTTTATAAAATGCTTTAATTATATCGAGTTCAGAAAAGTGCATGTATTAATGTTTCGATTTGCCCTCGCTTTTACCTCGTGCTTTGCCTTTTTATCGTCCAACTCCTTTTCTCTTCTGCTGACCGTCTTCGTCCTGGTCCCCTTGCTACCTTCCTTGAGGCCACCTTGCGAAGCCATCAGGTTCTTGGGCGAGGCAACGGCCTGTCCAACCTTGACCTTGCTGCTGAGCCCTTTGGCCGCAGGCCGCGTCGCTGTATCCTTTGGAAATTTAGACAGCACAGGCTCTTTCCTTGGTGCTCCGCCAACGTCAGTTTGCTTCCTGCTGGCCCGGGGCTTGGCCGCCTGCTCTTGAGCTTTGCTGCTTGTTCCTTTGACCCGCTCCACAGACTCGACTCTTTTGGAATCTCCTGTCCTTTTCACACGAGTGGCCGCTACCTAGATATATTCAACAAAATTATATATTCTTCTCAAAGAGAGATAAGAGCATCTCATATATTGATTCTAAAATTATGGTAGTTAAAAATCAGGAAAACTTTTTGAACACTGATCACAAAAGCCTACTGTAAAGAATTCAATAGTAAAAAATTTATGTTGCATGGGCGTTTGCTCTCATTGTTAGGCAGTGTCAAGGCAACGCGTTTCTATCAAAGACCTCTCGGTGCGCCCAGTGCGGGGAGGCGAAAAGACAACCCTATTGGGTCCAAGCTCCTCAGCGGCCACTCGGACCCCATGTTATCTGCTCTGGGCGGTGTTATTGGGACTTGGTGAGCTCACAGCCCACTGGAAGGGCTGAGCAGAGGTTAAAAAATTATTCTAAATAGACAGTTTTTCACATTAAGGAGATAAAACTATAAAATATGCAAATTGTCATTAAAACTAATTATTATTCATTTTTAATTACTGTAAAAAACGGATTTTTGATAATTTTCAAATTATCTTAATCAAAAATTTTAATGAGGCTTATGTCATTTATTCGTAAATGTGAGAAAAATAATACATTTCTAAATAATTTCGTAAAAGATAATCAAAATAATTAATTTACCTTCTTGTCGGCCATTGCTAAAATCTTCTTATAATTTCTCCACGTCTCTTATATACTAGTTTCGTTCTTTTTACTGTTCTGAACGCCTAATTCAAGTCATGTATGCAAATTTCCGGAAATTGATAATATCAGCAAGTAGTGCATTTTTAGACACAAACCCAAAATGAGAAAGAATTTATCTTGAAATTTTCGCGCCTTATTAGGTTAGTTATCTATTTCCTCACTGGGGGCGCCATATGCCACGCAGTTCTCATTGGTTAGGTTGTCCGGCTTGCTTCTCCATTCCGCATCATAATATCTTTGCCCACGTGCGGAACGGAAAACGGAGATATTATTTAGCAAATTTTGAAAGGGGGTTTGTAGTGTGTTCGCCAATTTCCAAACTGAAATATGCTGGCAGAGCGGAGGTACAAAGCTCATTATGTTCTGAATCCGCGAAACCACTCCTGGACCGCAGGTACATATGTATTTATTTTATGAGTGATCCCACATGCCATCCAACTCCTTTTTTAAAAAAGAAAAATTCGCCCCTTTATACATAGCTCAAAAGTTGTCTAAAAATGAATCATTGCTTGAATTTTTTAGACACAGATAATGTCGGCAAAAAATTGATGGAGCGTATGGGCTGGAGTAAAGGCAAAGGGCTCGGTCGAGAGGAGCAGGGTACCACTGAGCACATCAGGGTAACCTATAAAAATGACAACAAAGGTACATACAATTGATTCAGCAATATTTTTCAACGGGTAACTTGAATCTTTCTATTTTCTTAATTTTAGGAATGGGTTACACCGGACCTGTTGATGATCCTGTTCTGCATCAGAACGCCTTCAATGAGCTCCTCTTGCAGCTGAATCAGGAAAAGGAACCTGTCCCCATCAAGCCAGAGAGTTTAAGCTCTCTAGAGAAACGTTCAGAGAGCACAAGACGCCGTGTGCAGTAAGTTTTACCGACACCTTAATTGCAAAAATTTATTCATAGTTGCTTTCTTTAGCTACAAAAAGTTCACCAGAGGAAAAGACTTGAGTCGATACTCTGCAAAGGATCTTGAGTGCATAGTCGGAAGTGGAATCAAGAAGAAGAAGAAAGAAGAGCCAGAGGCAAAGGAAGAGATTCCGAAAACAGAAGACGAAGGTCACAGTCATGGAGTAGAGACAATAACTGGAGGACTGATAGCCGATTATTTCCGCAAGAAAATGATAGAACGCGGTCTGGCTACGCCTAAGGTTGAGTATGAGAAGGACGAGAAGGATCAAGACTTTGGATTTGTCGGCTTTAAAATGAATGAAGAGGTTAAGCAGGAGGTTGAAGCAGAGTCGAAAAAGGAAAGCAAGAAAAAGAAGAAATCCAAGAAGCTCAGAGCTGAAGAAACTGATGCGCCAGAAAACCTAGGAAAGACCACGTTTGAAAAAGAGGAACCAAATTTCGCGTTTGTTGGATTCAAAATGAGTGAGGAGCAAGTTGATCAGCCTGAGTGTATTAATCTTAAAAAGAAGAAAAAGAAAAAGGCTAAAAGTGAAAATTTGGAAATACCTGAGCATGCGAAAAACGTAATTGAACCAGATACTTTGCAGAAAAAGGATAAAAGAAAAAAATTGAAAAGAAAAGCTGGTCAAGAATCCATCGATAATGTTTTGAACTCTGAGGCAGAGCTTCATATAACGAAGAAGAAAAAGAAAAACAGGAATAAAACTTGTCGATGACAATCTTCGTGTTAATATTATATATTATACATGTTATACAAAAAAATTGAACTGTAATAAAATTCTCCTGATCCTTACGAAAAATGAAACTCTTCAAAATCTTTTTTCACGATTACTGAAAGCAAATTAAAATCATGGTTCATTGTGAGCACAATTGGCTCCCAAGTTTTGATTGGGAATATTTAATTATGGTAGATATAAGGATACACGAACAGCTCTACCCTCAATGCCTTCCTGGATTTATTTATGTCTTGTCTGTGTCCTCAGTTCATTTATACAAATTCAAGAGTTTTTAACCTAATTAGGTAATTCGATCCAGTGTGTAAAAGTAGCAACTTGATCTGGAAGCAGTTGTTTGTTTACATGAGATAAAACAGCGTAATGGTGGTGACGGAGGAAGAGCGATCAAGAATGAGAACACTGGAAACTAGACCTTGGTCCCCTCGGTTCATAGCCAATTCCTTAACTGGAAATTCAATTATTATAATTTTAATATTTACATTTCTTTTTTTAAGTCCTCGTGAGGTAACAAAAAATGTTGTCTAGTATTCTTAGTTGTCTTGCTGGACGATTCCCAACTGCGATTTTGGTTTTCAAGCCCAAACTGATAAATATTTTCAAGGCAATTTGATCATTTAGGAAATTCAAACAACCATGTTAAGTGGATTATTTATATCTTTATTATTGATCTCTCCACTTATATGCGCGTTCTAATCATCATAGTCAAGTTCATATCGTGAACAATCATCACATAGCAAAATCATCATCTGCTTTCCCAAACTAAATCCTGCCTAATATACAACTAGATTGCAAATAAACGAGTCACCTTGTTTAAGTTTTATCGGGATTTTGGCCATTGCATGGTCCAAGTGCTGACAGCTGATATTATTTGTTTTCGAACAGGGAGAACAAGATCGGAGGGTTTAATTGTCTACTATCTAAGTATCAAAACTGAAATTTGAAATGCACATCAAGTGCTCATCTTTGCATTTAGCAGGTACACAAACAATATTTCGTCCTGGTGCTGGTATCATTGCTTAACAGCCATATTTTCACTATCAAATTGATTGTTGCCCTTTTCTTGCATTTGGTTGTTAAAAGTTTGGCAATTTTGCCACTACCAGGACGATTTAGTAGTCTCGATAATAGTAAAAAAATATTGTTAAACCAGTTAAAATAATTATTAGTAGGAAAATTAATGTAGCCATAAATAGAACGACAAATAAAGCAGGCAGCTGCAGGTCCGCTCAAGAAGCTGGTAACGGGGCTGTGCATGTAGCAAAGTGTCCAATTACATAATATACATATTTGGTAAGCTTAACGCAGTCAATTGTTTTGCCTGGAAACGAATTGAAGACACTTTTTGCCATGTCACTGCTTTGAACGGATCAGCAGCATTGTGAGGATCGTGGGAATAAGATCAGCCGAAAGACTCCTGCGAAGCGTAGACGACATACAGGAATCCGTCCGGGTCCCGCTCCGCCTGGTATAATTGCCGCATGGTGATGGTCAGCGATGCCAGACTCCTCTGGTTGACAAGCAAGAAGAACGACTGAGAGTCTCGCAAGTTCAAACGCCGTCTGAAATTGAACAAGAAAATGAAAATGGGTAAAAAATATTTGAATTGACAAATTCAATTCAAATGATTTAAATTTAACAATGGCTGCTCCCACCAGTGAAAAATTGCCCTTTTTCACTCAAGTAAAATTTCTCGCATTGGAAAGGATGGAATTTTTGGTTTAGTCGAATATTTTTAAGAGGAATTTCTATCACATAGAGATTTGAGATCGTTTCTCTTTTGTTTTCGCTCTAATCTGACAATGAGTGTAGGCGGACAGTGGACGTATTCATCGATCGCTTATTATTTTCTGATTCAAAATCCTCTTCAGCTCTTAATGTGGCTCTGAATTTTGTTTTGGAGGTTTACGGTACAAAAACGTGTGATAATATTTTTTCTTTTACAATTATGTCCAATTAAAAGCAATCCATGCCTAATAGTTTTTCGGTGGTAGAAGCCATTGTAGTATATTTTTAATTACATGTTTTCTCTTTTTGCTAATTTTTTCCTCAGCTCTGTACTACATCACCAATTTTGAAACAAAATATTGCGTTTTTGACTGAATTGCCCAAATTCAGGCAACAAAACACAGTAATAATATGCTTTTAAACACTAATTTCTCCTCAAGCAGACAGTATTATCGCTCTAACAAATTTTCAATATTGGACAAATTTATTTTTTGTCCCAGATATGTTTAGAAACCCTTGGAAAAATAGCATTTTTATCAGGAGTCTAGCAAATTTAAAGTAAAACATGACTGTGACAAAAATTCATGTTTTAAACTGTTAGCTGAATTTTTATAAAGAAAATTTTCTAAATATCGAAATCTCTAAAGTCTTATAAAATTCAACCTGTTATCTCCAAAAATATATTGGTTGCAAACCAGTCCTAAATTACAACTATATTATCAAATTAATTTTACAAAAATCACTTCTAAGGTGGATAAAATACGTTGGCAGGAAAAACCAACTTCTATTTCCAAGCCAATGAAGTGTGATTATGAATTTATAGGGTTTTAATTTGGCGCAAATTAAAAACATTCACAGGTGTAACAAAAATTTTGGTTCTGACCTGGCCTTGAAAATTATCTGAATTAAAAACTACTACACTTGCTGTTTATGAGCGATACTAAATAAATTTAACCAACTTAAAACAATGTATAGAATGGAGTGAGCGTGACCTTAAGCACAATCTTAAAAAATCACGTAATAATTGGGTTGTGAGGAGAATGCTCACCTAATGATGCTACCCAAGTCAGCAACAGTCAAATACTCAGGGACCAGAAACTTGGTTCTGTCCAGGAAGGGCAGCTGCTTTTCTCCTTTCCACCTCTCGATGATGATGGGGATTTTGTTCGGGTGTTGCTCGCGGATTTGCTCAACATCGCGCACACGCTGAGCTGCGAAGCAAAATGCCAAAATTAATGCGCATTCCCGCGACGATGGTTTGCTTTGCACCAGACCAGGCAAGCAAGACCTTGATAACAATGCACGCTTGTGAACGCACTAGGAAATCAGGAATTTGAGCAGCAGCTCAATTGAGATACCATTCATGCCATGACGCAAAATAGTTGAAAGCCTTACACCTTAAAAAACACTTTTAGCACGAAACACAAAACCCCCAAATCAGAACTAGAAGTGCTTTTATCCGATATGATACATATCATTGTTATGACGAAAGGTGAGTAACAGCACCGATGGCAAATAGCGAGCGAAATCAGGAATCGAAACGTACCATACGTCCTCCTCTCTTTGAAACTCTTAGGGTTGCTCCCGTCCGCCATAATTAGATGTCCTTTTCTCGTAACCTCGACTTCAAAGCGGCTCTCAGCGTGGGCCTTTCGAGTTGTCAAGTGCAGCTCTCGGTCTTGGAACGTCAAATTCTGATTGTAGATACGTGCCTTCTGCGTCGCAATATAAATATGGAGTGGTGTGACACAGTGTGTATTTTGTTGTGTCCGAAACGAATGCGCACGACTGCTGCGTTTGTTTATCTCGGCCAAGTGATTTGGATTGGTTCATTTATGGGTGCTGGATTGACCTGTAAAATTTGAATGCAAAAGCGCGGCAAAAACACGTGGCTAACAAGGTAGACAAAACAGTACGTCGTGGTAGTGCTGAAATTGCGCATCGCTTAACAAACAACCAAATTTGCATTGTCAAATGGATTGTTGCCCTTTTCTAGCAACAAGGAAGTTCTCGTTTGGTTTTGTTGAGATATTATACGCAATTTTTCAGCTACCTATAGTAGTAACGTGCGTAATGCGTAACGTATCATAAATAGGTCATAATTAAGAGGTTTTAACAGATTTGAAGGATTTAAAGTAACATTATTTAACACCTTATTCAGTATGTCAATTAAACAAAAAGTGTTTTAACCCGGACTTTTTTCTTTCCGTTATTTTTTGTCAGCAACGGGTTTTGTTGCCCCCATGTTTTAGATCCACATAAATATTTGCAAAAATTAAAAAAAGGAATAGTTAACGAGTTTTCTTCCTTAACGTGGATCATTTAAATTATAATTTTAGTTCATTATTCTTTTCTATGTGATTGTGACGCAAATTGACAACGCGGAAAATAGTACAAGAATAAATCGTCCTGGTCCCGGCAAAATTGCGCAACGTTAAACAAACACCCAAATTTTCGTTGTCGAATTGATTGTTGACCTTTTCTTGCAACAAGGAAATTCGCGTTTGGTTGTTGAAAGTTACGCAATTTTGCCGGGACCAGGACGAAATAATGTATTGACGTTAATGGTAGTAATAATATTATTACACAATTTTGAGAAGGGATTGTTAAAAACTATGTAACTCACTCAAACGGTCAATTTAGTATGTTGAAACATTTTGTTATCCTTCTTTACACACACTTCAACAAACAAACATATACATATTTGTTATTAAATATGTATAATGATAAAATTTAATTCATATTGTTATATCCTCCCATACGTATTGAGAGAGTTCTCTTGATATGAACTAAGAAAGCGACAATAGCGAAATTATCATTTCTGAAACGTATATATGAATTTAATTAAAGTATAATTGAAGTTAAATGAATAAAAATAACTGCATGACAACTCAAATTCAAATGATTGCATGCAAAATATCCTGATGGGAATCATTTTATATCGACTTTCCTTGTCCAATAAGACCATCATCTCCACTTGATTATTGTTTGTGTTTTAAAGAGTCACGTGACCCTGCCATCATCTCCGCGATGACCGCTGTTTGTGGTTCACCTTCGATGCCTCATCCAAACGTATTCAATGAAATTCTACAATATATAGAGATTACGAAACTGGATTTCCCCCCTCCCGATCGCTCCTTGCTGAGCTTCCTGCCAATACGACCGCAAAAACTTTTAAATAATCCGTGATTTCGGCTTTTCATCGAGTCAATTTTGAAATTTTCTATCCACAATAATTGTATTTCTTGGGGCAAGGAAAAAGGCTCGGAAAAGCCCAAGGGCGCTTCCTTTATATATCCGTGATGATGTGGCCTCTCTGCGGTCTCTGCTGACTAAAATGCTAAAAAGCACGCCAACGCGTTGTGGCTCTTATAAATTGACGCGGATTCATAAAAAGCAGACTCACTCTGCCTTTGGCATCCGGCGGGACTGGATCACGAAAGTAGGCTCTCAAGCATCTGGCAAAGTGGCTCCATTAAGATGTTCGTCTCCAAACGTATGTTCAATTACGATATTTTACTGCACTAATAATACACAAATGCAAAATTATGATATTTGAATTGCGTAGGTGTCTTGGATGTTTGTTTTACACTATATCGTGCTCAATTAATCTGATTTTTTCTTTGAAAATAAGAAATATATATCTTGAGAAAAAGCAAAGCAGCATAGAATTTTTCATTTTAAATATTTAAAAATTTACAAATATTATCGGTTTGAAACCTTAAAATTATGTAAAACTATAGTTCCCTTATAGCTCTTATCTTATCTATTCATATTTGAAAATGAGCAGCATGCATCAATAGAGCAGTTTTTAAAATCATTATCTAACATACTTTTCTTATTGTTTATTTTATTAGTCAGCGAAAATAAATAGATTTTTTTTAAAAAATGTTCATTTTTTATTGCACCGTCCAATTCTTTTTTGAAAATGAATTGCCATTTCAATTAAATGTTTCAATATATTAATTAGCCTTTATTTTAAGATATTCATTTATAATAACTGACAATTGTTTCAATGTAGCATTAATTAAGCTCATCGCGACCGGACTTACACTGGGAATGTGCAAACCGCTTGGTGATGACTATTTCGACAACAGCGAATCCTATGAAGATTTGAGCGCATCAGACGACACCTCACAATACAGACCTTCAAGGCAATGGGTAATTTACCTGATATTTTCTGAATCCACATATTCAATTTCTTATTCATCTGAAACTTTTAAGTTGGAAATTAGCCTTGAGATGAAGGCCTTAAACCTTTTTTCATCCCAGCCTTATTTACACTGAAGCATGCTTTGCTACATTGCCCATTGTGTGTCATAAAGAAAATGGGTTTCCGCTAAAAATGAGTGTTGCGTTGCAGTGCAGATCGCAAATAATTACAATAGATCTCGTGAAAAAAAAACTTTCTCTTTTTTCGTTTTAACCTGTATATACTTTAGACCTTTTTGCTTTTCTTTGCGTGCTTTTGACAGCCTGCAAGACCAGCTTCTGCGTCTCAGCCCGACAATATTTTCTTCCCGCGACCAGTTGACTCGTCGAATAACCCTTTGACCTCACAGCCCTTCAATGTCGGAAACAACCCCGATTTTAGTGACATTTTCGGAAACGGTGGAAATGGCAATCCTGGATTTCCTCCTCAGAATCGACCAACACCACCACCACAAACAGGCATGTCAACTTTTAACTTGAGTTTTTCACCAAATTCATGCGAATTTCAACTTTGCTAGGCGGTGGCTCCTCCGGTTGCAGCTGCGTTTCGACTGAAGAGTATAACCCCGTTTGTGGCTCAGACAATGTCACTTACTCAAATCCCAGTAAATTGACCTGCGCTCTTCGTTGTGGACAACGTAAGTGTTACCAGGGTTTCACCAACCCGACCACAATATTTATTTTGTTTGATGTGCGCTGTGCATGAATATTTTGGTGATGGTTGCATTGAAATTAATTTATTTAAATTTCCAGAAACATCGCATGCTTATTATGGCACGTGCCGCCAGGTGGTGTCATCAAGAGGATAAAAAATATCATTTTCTATATCGTCCTATCAGAATTAACGTCAAGCAAAATTATTGGTCAGAGCTTTAATATTAAAAAACACCCCTTATAATTTACAAAGATATGGCTCAACTTTAGTATTTTGAGTAATCTCATTGCAGAGATTTCTCCTGAAAAATCCATATATGTGCATGTCATTTTCAAAATGTATTTAATTCGATTTCTTGGTGTGTGTCTAACTGTTTAAAATTTAGCAATAACAACTTTACTGTATGTAGCTTACCTCTAATTTATCACAGGATTTGAAATTTATAAATCACTTTTAAGATGCCTTTTAGGATGAAATAATAAGGGTAACTTTTTTGGCAGAACACACTAACAAAATCGTACTGCTAATGGAAGGGTAAAAAAGGAGTTGGTGGTTAGACTAAGATTTTGATAAGCACATTCTGTTTCATAAGTGAAGTGTTAAAAACGCAAGTCGTAGCTATGTGGAAAAATTCTTTTAAATTATAAATTCCAGGGATTTCACAACAGTATTACGGTGTGTGCCGCACGGAAGTTGCAGCAAGCGGATGATGGTCAACTCTATTCCCCATGCAGTGAGTGGATTAAATTCTTGTTCTTTGTTGCAATTAGCTGCAAAACTTCTCAGAAATTATAAAAATAGTTAAATGTACAGTAAAAGCATAAATATATCATTGTATTTTTAAATTAATTGGAACACAAATAAATGTTATCAAAAATCTAATTAAAAATTCCAAACAATCTTTGACTTTTGTGATACCCATTGAGTTGGAGAAAACCGTGAAAAAATTTTCAGCGAGGATATTATAAAAGCCATCGGTTCTTCAAATTACTTTTTCAGACCCTTTAGCTGCTAGGGACGTAAAATGGTGCGTTTAATCAGTCGCAACTCGTACAATCGGAACGAAACTGGTCGTGCATGTTGGCTCTTTTCGGCGTCTTTCTGCACCTTGACGATTCCGAGGTTAATAATTTACTTTATGGGTGTTAGTTGTATAAGTTAATTGGCTGAAGTCTAGAATGAACTTTATTCAAAGAGAGGATAATAATGGTTATTTTAATTACGAGACGTGACAGCCAAAAGCGTTTGCGGCGCGTTGGAAAAATAAAACTTTCGTTCTTTATCATGCGCGCGCCGTGAATTTTGTCGCAATTTGTGCACTTTCACCTCACCACGCAAGGTTTTTCGCAAGTCCAACAGAATTATCCTCTCTTTGAATAAATTACGTGTTAATTCTAGTCTTCAGCCAATTAACTTATACAATGTTACATGGGAATTACGAGCAGGTAAAAGATAATTAAGCGTTATTAGATGCTCCATGATGTTATAACCCAGTGTGTCAAGTTGATGCAATAAAGCCAAAAATTCAGTCGCACGCGTCCTCAAGGGCATCTGCTGCTTCGGTTCCAGTGAGTTCGCCAAGCACGAATGGTGCTGTTGTTGAGAAAGGGAGATATTTTGAGTTTTGAGTGTTTATTTGCATTATATTTGTATCTTTAAAATCCAAACCGGTATAAAGAGGTGCGCTTTCTCGATTTTGATATGGAACATAATTATATGAAAACGTTTTAAAAACTTCGTCTCTACCCTTAATTCATTGGAAAATAGTCAAAATAACTGCATTTCATCCAAAATTACGCAAGTGTTAAGTGTTGCAACGCTTGAGAAAGCGCATTATAAAAATAAATCCGCACGCATTTGGCGCCGGCACCGCGTATTTGCGCGTCCGACTCGCTTTATTTAGCATCTGGAGTGGCGAAAAATGACACTTTTGATCCGTGTCCAAGAATTCCCCATTTTGCCTCTGGACCAGTTAGCATCTCTACGAACGAGCAGGTCATTCGCTTTTGCTCCGGCGTTACAATCGGAATGAAACTGCTTGTGTTGGCTCTTTTCGGCTTCTTCTGGGCCGTCTTTGGGGGTGCGGTGTCCGCGCCTGACGACTCGGAGGCCACCATCCTGCCACCTTCCCTCCTGGTGTGTATATTTCCTTCTATAATTATCATGTTTGCGGATGCTTTTATTTTCCCTTTGTGCGGTAAGTACGCGCGAGGAAGTGGTGGCAGAAGCAACGGAAGTGGAGCGTCGGATGCTCAGTGCGACAACCCCATGTGTCAAGTTGACGCTGAAGATTTGGTCAACACGGCCAAGAATGCGGTCGCGCGCGTCCTCAAGAGTATCTGCTGCGGTTCCAGTGAGTTTGTCAAGCACACTAATTTTCTTTTAAACGACTGGTGTTGTTGTGGGGAAATAATGAACGTTGATATGCGTATTTATATCTGGCAAGCCGGAAAAGGTGTGCTCTTCCTCAGTAGAACAGGAAACATGATGCAATTGTGTTCAATTTAACTAAAAAAAATATTGGTGCTCATCCTCAGTTAGTCAAGAGTGCATTGTTGATTGCCGAAAAATACGAAATGACGCGTCTGAAAGGGTTAGGAGCCCAGACTCTAGTAAAATTAAAAAATTTAAATCCACACTTTGTACAATGCTGCTTTTTACAAACGCCTTGCAGAGGAAGGGAAATTGCCGCCAAGTAGTCTTTCAGTGCGGGTGGCATATCGTTCCCTTTTTCACGACATGAAAGTCAATCCATTTTCTAAGAACAAAAGAGATCCGTTTATTCCTGCTGGGCCACAACTGAGGAAAAGACTTTCATTGCTGAGTCGGCTGCGAAATAAAATATATAGCACTTTGAACTTACACAAAATTCCTTTTTCTTCTTGAAAATATAATAAAACTTATCAACAACGTGTTCTCTATTATACCAGCAGAATTTATTTATGGTATTTATTATACCAGCAGCAAAGTTTTTCAAGATTATTTTTAATTTTATTTTCTCGACTTTTGACTCCAGTTTGGCCTAACTAATTAACCTTTTTTTATTAATTGCTTGAAAGGATTATTATTTGCAGAGGAGCCTTTACAGAACAGCCTCGATGACCGTATCTTCAATCTGGAGTCCCAGTTTGCAGATCAAATAAACGTTATCAAAACAATTCTTTTAAACATGGAGGAACGAATTGGCGAAGTGGACAGCAGTGTAAAAAAACTCAGATCTGGTAGGTTGCAAAACGTTCTTTAAGCAAAAAGAGCACTTGTCAATTAAAAATATGAAATTAGAGAAAGGTCACATTGATTTTTCAAATGAATGATATACGCACAATTAAATTCAGATCTGAGGAATGAAACTCCACGCATCACACTCAACGGAGTGGTGTTGTCTGGCGTTACCAACAATGACGAGCTGAAGAGGTCCGCGTCAGAGACGCGCGAGTCTGAAGTGCAACTGTACAACAGCAGCATTTACATGTCACCAACACCAATCGATTTGAAGAACAAGACCTCAGAGCAGCAAGTGCGCATCTTCACTTACTTCTGGCGCATCAGGGACATGAGCAACAAACTGAGGAATTGGGAGCCCCGTCGCTCCATCAGGAGTCCAAGCTTCTTCATTGCTCCCTCGAGCTACAAGATGTACATGCGGATGTTCCCGAGGCACAATAATGGCAAAAATGTTTATCTGCACGTCGGCCTAACCAAAGGTTGATTAATTTTTATGAAATGATTCCCACACATTGATTTTATATCCGTATTAACCCCCTACGGGCCAATTTTAGCAAAATTTCAGCCCTGAAAATTATTTCGAGATAGAACTTCATAGAAAAATATAAAGTATACTGTTTAAATTACTTTCCATATCTGACGTATTTTAAAATCTACAGGTGAATTTGACGACACACTTAGCTGGCCATTCAAACTAAAGATGCGCCTATCTGTGCTGGACCAGCGCACTGTGAGCGAGCAGGACATCAACTCGCGCGTCTGGGACCCCACCCTTTTGTGCAGCGAGTTTAACTGGCGCCGACCGACTGGCAACGGGGACAACCACGAGTGCGTCGGCCTGGGATTTCCTCAAGAGGTGCTTACAACCAGAGATTACCTAACCAAGAACGCTATGATCGTTAAATTAACTGTTTATCTCGACCTCTGAATTTGAGAGGGCCTTATTGTTAGTTAACTATTAACTAACAAACTAACTCTGAGATTTTGTGTTGATGTCACCATAATATATGCCAATGTTCAAACCGAAGAAAAACTGTAATTCTCTATAAATGGCATGTTTATTCAAAGTCTTTACAATTTCTGTCGATATTATGTGAATATTATTTATTAAAAATATAATACACTAGGTCTTTGTTCGATTTCTTACTACAGTAAAGAATAAAAATATCGTTTGCTTAATTATTACGGAAATTGATTGAATATGAATAAAGAGAAGCGCTTCTTGCGTTATTTAAAATCACGTTTGCTAGACAACCGTATCGAACTGCACCACAAAGTTTGCAGAAACATTTTATCACAATAAATAATGGCACCCACTTTGGAAAACTTGCCTGCTTTTGTTGCAGATAAGCTTGACGAGTGTCAATGTAATCCTATTACTGGTTCACGTAACCGGATTTTCCATATTTTCTGATGAGATGGTAGAAACATTCTCGTCATCAATTAGGCACACAGTATCAGCGGGTTTTGGGACTTTGCTCCAGCGGCCCCAAATGGTCATGTAGATGCCACTAATAAAGATAACTAGTCCAATGAAAACAAAAACTCCAGCCACAATGAACCCAATCATCTTGAGGTCCAATACGATTCGCATCAGGTACGCCAGATGTGGAGTCAGTTTTGCCGACTGTTTGAAGTAAAACATTGGAATCAGCACTCGTGGTACTTTCTTGAATATTCTGTAAATTCAAACAAAATTTATTAATACTCGACAAATTTGAAAACTTCGCATCGAAAATATCTAGTTGTAAAAATAAGTTTGAAGTTGGCTTGGCAAATTTTATTTCGTGTCGTTTATTACTAATTTTTGAGGTACCAGCCAGCAGCGTGAGCCGCCGATCAAAAAGTGCGAAAGAATTAATGATAAGTGTATGGAGATAAAAAAACGGCCTTCAAGCCATTAAGCACTATCAAGCTTCGTTTTTAAAAATTTTGTCAGCCACACTAGCCACGGGCTGAAATACGGTTAAAGCTGTGCAGCCAGCCGCCGCCTCAAAATTACGCAGCGGAGGAATTATATTATTTATTCCTCAAATTGTGTGGAAAACTAAACGCATTGATACCAGCAACTGCTGCTTTACATTGAAATATTGCGTTGTCGGAATTCTAATCCCATCTGCATAAAACTCACTTAAAAAATCTATTTGCAATTTTCACAGGTTCAAAATCAGAAAGTAAACGTCACTTCACTCTCGACATATGGGTAAAATTGATGAATTAAGCAAAAGAAAATTTAAAGCCTAATTAGAAAAACAGATAATATTGAATCATGAGCATAATAAGCAATAAAGAATTATAGTTAAAAATCACTTTAGAATGAAAACTCACCCAATCTGCTTATAAGGCTGCATGAGCAAATTGATCTGCAATTTTGCCTCTACTTCCATTGGAACGCCAGTGTTCTGAAAATGCCAAAATAATCAATGAATACAGACTGAAAAACAGACCATCAACTTACTGGTTCAACAACAATAAATAATTCATCAGTCTCTTCGTTTGGGGGAGGCATGTCCACTTTCTCCAGATAAATAGGATCGGCTTTGTGGAAATGCGGCAATGAGACAAACGCTGGAGCGCCAAATTTGCATTTGGAAACGTTCATTGCTCCCGCGGGCATGCAGCTCTCTTCCGAGTCAGGGCCGCCACAAAAGCACTTGTTTTCGGGAAATTGCTGCCCATTATCCAATGATCGATTGCCCGCTAAGTACAAGTTGCCCTCGATGCCTTGTTTGTTCACCTTTCCAGAGTACTCCATCTTCAAAGTCCTAAAAATGGGAAAGATCTCCAGTTATATTTTTGCTGATCATTCAAATATTGATTATTTTATAATTAATTCTTCAATTTTGTTGCTAAACCATTTCCAAATTAATTTAAAAATTACAATTTATATAATTGAACCTTTTTCTACTTATTTAAATTTGAATAAAATATTATTTTCAAATCCACAGATTTGCATGATAAATTCATACATATATGTATCAAGTTTTCCCAAGCTATAAAAGGATTTGAAAACTGACTTCATTTAAAATTATCATTAAATATAATATGCTACAGAAAATAATCTTGAAATGTTGGAATCGGCTAAATAAACTTCAGTAAATCTTCTAGTTGTGATAAAATTACCGACATAGAATAAGTGTTTTAACGACACTCAAGGTTATTATTGTTTAGTGTTGTTAAGCTCAAATTTTTAGTATTTTAAAATTGTAAACTAAATATGATAACACTTAAAAATATCACTTTCTTTTTCAAGAACTAGACTTCTTTCAAAATTGTTATTTATGTTTCACAATCCCTTAGAAAAAAATATGAATTGTTCATTTAAAAAGGTAAACAAAGATAATTCATGCAAGTCAAATAGCATGATTGCCTGTTAAAAGAGGCAGAACTTGATAAAACTACTGTTTTATGCACTTGATCTCAGGGTTCGCGCAAACCTGCATTTTTCAGGAAATACCCACTGCATTGCAAAAAACTGTTTTTTTCGCGGGGTTTTCTGCAATTCCGAAACACAAACATGCATTTTTATTGAAAAACAAAATTTCTCATGATGGATGACCACAAATAGCGAATTTAACAAATCAGTAAAAATGCCTCTGGTTTCACCAAAAGACCAAAAATCCTAAGACGAATCGTAATTTTCCAAAATTGAAGATTTGTTGGTGCGAAATGTGACCTTTTCGTGGTTAAATTCGGTAAAATGCGGAAAAACCCAAAACTGTTTGGTTTTTTCAGCCGGTTTTTTGCGCGAAAAATCCAGTGGTGTATTTTTGCGCAATGCAAAATTGGCGAACCCTGCTTCATCTAGTTAGTTAAAGGTAAAATTTTCTACCTGCAGAGATCAGTAACAAACAAATCAACATCATCCGTGTTGCTGAGAGGCGGCCAGACCTCACCAGTGGTGCCGTTGACCATCGCGCACTCGCCAAAGTTTTCTTGAGTGCGGTTACTATCGTTCCATTCCGTCAAGACTCCCAATTTTGTCAGTTTGTCTTTTCCCGTGTACATGTCGAATTTGCCATCATACTGCCACGAGTTGTTTCTCTAAGAACAAAACTTAAGCTGCTGAACAATATCTTGGAATGAGGGTTTCAAGGAGAAACATATTTCGCTTTGGGTTTTTCTATAAAACTTACGTTGTAAAACCACCCAAACTTGTCGAATGGAATGTTGAACTCTGGGTTGTGGATTGAGTTGACTAAATCCAGCAAGGTGTCGTTGTAACCTTCAAACAGGAATTGGTTGACAGTTTTGGAAATTGAGCGCTCAGTCTTTGCCACGTCCATCACTAGGTTCAAACCAAATAGCAAAGCAGGGTTTTTGCGAACCACATAAGGTGCAGCCTAGATGAAAATTGAAATATTGGAGACTATTTTAAATATATATTATATTTAAACTTGCTAAAGCAACAGGATCAGCGGTTGTGATGATGTCATCGAGTGAGCCGTTCGAAAGTTCTTTATCAAAATGGTAGGTTCGAATCTGATGGAACTCCACTGTGTCATTGTTGTCTTTCCAGGAAACATTCACTCTTTGATGATGTTCTCTGTATCATTCCACATAAAATATGCTATTTTTAGTAGCGGCATCAATGTAGAAAAGTAAGACTCAAGCAACACATTATCATGTTTTGGCACATATTGTGTGGATTTATCTCTTGAATAAATAAACATAGACAAACTGGGTCAGACATACTTAACGATTTTGAGTCTAAAGTTCACCAGCTATCACACTGAATTTGCAAGCGAGACCCAATGTTTAATATATGTTGGTTTAAAATAACATATTATTATGTGTACTCTTTTACGTCTCAGCTAAATAAAACTTGATCCATAACACATATTTCTTCTGACAATGAATAGAACATTACCAGTCATCCTATTATTATAAAAATTACGAGTTGAAGAAAAACTTGACTAACACGCTTCTAGTGAAAAGAACTCGAAAAGAGGCTTTAGCAAATCATTCAAATCACCTGAAAACGTAAGGCCCATGCTCAGTAAAATGTGGCTTCTTGTTTTCGTCTAAGATCTCCTCTGGATTGGTCCAGTTGAACATGTAAAACTCCATGAAAATGTTAATTGGCGTCTCTTTCCACACTCCATATTGCACGGAACCCGGAGTCAGCATCAACTCCTGGAATAAATAACATGATTGCTAAAATTGCTGTTAAAGAAAAGAAAATGTGTTTTTCTTTCTGATAGCCTTGTTAGTCGTCTTAGCAATTGAACAGTATGCACATAAAATATTCTTGTTGTTTTTGCGCATTGAGTATAATGGATACCTGAGAGTTATCATTATTTTTATGTATATTAATAATTAGATGCTGGAGTGACCAAGATAAGCGAAAAGCATTAAATTTCCGCGAGATTTTTTATCATATGATAACTGATAACTTACAAGCTGTATTATAATCAGACTGAACAATCTAAAGAGCTAGAAATTCTTCAAAAATAGTCAGTGATAAATACAAAATTGACATTAACGCTTTAAAGTAAATAAATATGTTAAATTACCTACTTGGAAAAGTGAGTGATAATCAAAGGAATGCGAGGCATTTAAATTTTTTTAAATACAGACATGTAGAATTGTTATGTAACTGTGGGAGTTAAGTTTAGTAAGATTTCTTATCAATTCGTCTCGTTTAGCTTGTTGGCTACAGTTTGAGCTTAAAATTTCAATTACTAATTACATGTTGCAATGAGAGATAGTGTCAGACTACTTGAACATAATAATTTGGGTCTGAGTTGAGCTATAGCTGTAGACTTTGAGACATAATTTTGGAAATCCCCTAGACACACATGTTAGTCCACGTGCGACAGACGTACTCCTCAGACAGACAAGCGATCGCTGAGACTAGCAAAAAAACGGACAGTCATGTTTAGCATATTGTTATTGAAGCTTGATAGAGTAGATTAAAATCAAAATCAATCGCAAATATTTCGTGTTATACGCTTTACTCTGTTACGCAATTAGAAGCTAACATGTGCAAAATTTTGTTTAATTAAACAGCGAAACCCATTGATTAATTATGCGACGCGATCAGAGAAAACTAGATTTTATATTTTGAAAGATTCCGACAGCACTACTAGAACTATATGTATTTGAATTGTCCAAAAATAGTAATTTACATTTGTGAGCACAAGGTCGACAATTGCAGGCCAGAGGACGAGCATGAAACCTCCCAGGGTCACCAGGGCGGTGCTGCCCACGAAGGTGCTACATTTTGCGATGTTGGGCATGTCGCTTCCTTATTCCTCTTGCTGCTGACAGTCAGTGAAGCTGCCTGGAAATATAGAATAATACTGACTGTTTAAGCCGTCAGTGTACTGGGTCTCTGTGATAAAAAAGAAGACTAACAAGTGAACTCACGATAGAATTACGTGAGTCATTGTCTGTTGACGTCGTCACATGACAAAATAAAAGGGAGGAATCATTTGTTACACAGCACTCTTGGTATTTTTGTTAAGATTCATTTACATTATTTGTACTCACTAATTTGTTTCTCGATTACTACGGCTGGGATTCATGCGTCATAAGTGAATGCAGATCAGCCTGTCCATTCAAGTTGCGAAGTCACAGACGCGATGATCTGGTTAAGGGAAAACGAGTTAAGAACTAGAGTGCCGTGTCCGTCGACTTCTCGCTGCTTTTTATAATGTGAACCCGAACCCACCACGGCCACCACCTGATCGAGATAAACAAAGGAATTGGATCAGTTTGCTGCACCGCCAACAGAGAGCTCTGCTCTCACTGCACTTGGCGCGTGGTGCTTTTTCGGGATTACTCGTGAACTATAGTTTTTTGCTTTTTAGTACTTAATCAGTGACAATAAAGAGCATAAAATTGATTTAATAATTCATTCTGCAATAAATTTGTGATCAAATATTTCCTTATCACTGAGAAAATCCATAATTTTTGTTTATGTTCTGTTACATATCTAAATGAGCCAAAATTTCACCAAACTATTCTCATTTTTTTATTTTCCATATTTTCTAATCTAAATGCGTGCTGGGCTCATTATGTAATATATTTGATATATTTGTTCTCTTCTTGACGTGATTTAAGTCATTTTGCTATGCTAAAAATTTGCAAATTCAAATTACCCTTAAACTATACAATTGTAAAAAATGATAAAACATATAAAAATAAAAAGGTGCGTGGAAAGCGGGTGTAACTGGGACAGTGGGAATATGAGGGTCAGCCCAAACTCGCCCCTTTGCGCGCCCAAGAAAAGTACTAATAATAATTATGTAAAATGGTCCAGCGCCAGTCGGCAAGGAGAGTATACCCCCAGCTCTCCAGGCAGACATGATGACATTATCCCACCGAGAAAAATGTCAACCAAAAGGTGCCCATTGGGTGCCCGCGTTCGGTCACCCGGCTACCCCCCGTGGGCACCCAGATGGGCACCCATTGGTTATACCGCATGTCCAACCCTTCGGGCACCCGCGAGTGGTCATGCCCAGAATTCGGTCACCAAATGGGCACCCATTAAATGACCTTTCATAGAATCTCCTTATATTTACATTTAAAGTATACCTGAATTCAGGGAGCGTAATAAATGAGAGGCCGAGAATGTTCGTTGACCAAAAGCTAACCATCGGGTGCCCGGCTGAGGTTACCACCAGTGGGCAGCCAATGGTTACCTTTTGGCCACCTTTTATCTAGGGCTGTCAGGTGGCACTGGTGGCAGGTCACTTGACTTTGTCCATTAAAAAAGATAAATTTCAGCATAGCGCAAAATGACAGCCCGAGGTAAGAGGTAGCCAAAAGGTAACCATTGGGTGCCCGCTTGGGGTTACCCTCAGTGGGCAGCCAGATGGGCAGCACTTTTATTTGTTATTTCAATACAGCAAAGTAAAAATCACAAAATTAAACATTTTATAAATCAATGACCATCCATTCCCTAATATTACAATTTCTTAAAAATCCCCGGAACATGAATTCAGAAATTGAAAGGCGAAGTGTAACTCTTGACTGCGTTGTGGTATCACCTTGAAATATTTACTGTCCAACCTTGTTTTCGATCCTGAACAAATTTTCAGTTTTCAAAACATTTGCAGGTTGTAGGTCAAGGTCACCTTTCGCGACCTTTTTCGAAAATTCAAAATTAAGGGATGATAGAACCCTTAGATTTTTTGGGGTTCATGGCTGAAATGTAGCCCTTGAAATTCTGCTCAAGCTCACCAAGTTTCAAAGGTGCAATTTTAATTGAAGTTTAATAACCAGCTCGAGGCCGCTCGATCGAGTACGGCCTTTAGTCTTCGAGTTCGCCTATCATTCGTCAAGACTATTTTTACATTTTCCATTAGATTAGACACAACAAGAGGGCCCAGGGTAGACATATTAAGGTTGAAATCGACCTTCAGGGTCTGTACCTGACGAGACCCTGAGATAAAAATTTAAAAAAACTCAATTTCATCAAACTTAGTGTCTTTCTATAGGCTCTGCAGCTCTAATATAAAGCCAAAACTGCTGATTTTCAATTTTAACAACATTTAACATCACGTCAGGATTAATGGCTTCCACAATTATTTCAAGAACCGGTTTCAGGATTGTCATTCGGCAGTTTAGGCTCTATATTTGAGCTGTGCAGCGGCGAAAACCTATTAAAAGACACCATTCTTGATGAAATTGGACATTTTCTAAATTATTATCTCAGGGTCTCGTCAGGGTCAGACCCTGAAGGTCGATTTTGACCTTACTATGTCAAATCTTGGTCCTCTTGTTGTGCCTAATCAAATGGAATGGGTAAAAATATTATCGACAAATGATAGGCGAACTCGCCGACTAACGAGCATGCTCGATCGAGCGGCATCAAGCCTAAATTAAACTTTCTTTAACAAATTATAGCAAACTATTTTTGCACTTCTGAAACTTGGTGTGCTTGTTCAGATTTTCACGGGCTACATTTCAGGCTTGAACCCTGAAAAAATCTAAGGAGGCCACCATCCCTTAAGGTCGAGAAAGGTGACCTTGACCTTCAAATTGCAAATTTATGGAAAAATAAGTTTTTCAGTATCGAAATCTGGGTTTGGCAGCGAAAATTCCAAGGTGATACCTCAATACAGTTAAGTTACATTCCACCTTTCAATAACACAATAAGCAAAAACAAATAAATAATAAATAATGTAAACAAAAATTTTTCAAACCCATAGAATCGCGTACAATAGACTTTGAAGAACTGCACACTTAAAAGTTAATAAAACCTAATAATTTAAACTATAATAACACATTAATTTATGAGGTGATGCAGCAACAAAGCAAAAATAATGTTGGATGATTATATAAATTGTACGAGTTCACCAGAAGTTGTGAATTCCCCTTGGCTGCCAGCTGTTACTTTTGATTTTAATAAGATTCCTGATGCTGCGCATTCAACCCTTAAAATAATTCTATTTGATGTGCTGGAAACCAAAACCGTCCATCGTCTAAACCTGATTGTATATATATTTTCAATCTGCTGATGGTTCTAGGGTAATTGGTTGAACTGGTTATGGTTCTCAGCACATTAAAATTAATGATTTTTAGTCAAGAAGGCACGGTAACAGTATTTAAAAAAACCACAGTGCAATTAAAATCAGTATGTGGTGGCTCATCTGTTGTTTTTGATTTCAAAACTTTAAGGCTTTTGCAATTTTTAACTTTAAACCCACGATGATTATCTGACAATAAGTAATTGATTTTAAAATTTAGTTGCCACAATAGTTAACTGTCTTGGAAATTATACTAAAATCTACTTCAAGAGGAAGCCAACTTGAACTAAAAAATATGCCGCAATTCCAAACTAAATCACAAAACACAAAAATAGTTATGGGATAATATTATAGTTGTTACAAACATAACAATAGAAAATTGAAGTATTTAAGCAGCAAATTGAACTTTGTAAAAATTAATTTTCAAGGTATAAACACAAAATTTATCATCAAAAATAGCCATTAAACATACAAAGATTACCACAAATTAACCCTCTACCCATGTCGTCCAGCGCGCTTCCTGCCAAAACATGTGGGTTCGTTGCTTTTCATCTCTGCAGGAGTTCATAGTCCCAGCGCATTCCACGTCGGTAGCAAAAGCAAATCGAACCAACAGCACACAACTCTACAAAATAAAATAAAAAGTAACAATTTTCTACTCATTAATTTTGCCATGTATTCAACTACATACCTGGATAATATGCGGGCGATGTTTAGTTAAGTTTTCCAGGCTTATAACCGGATGGCCATCGTGTACAGGCAGCTATTCCCAACAAGGACATCAGGGCGGGATGCGGTAGAAGCCTGCTGACACACAGGATTGATTAAAAAGCAATTTAAAATGAATATTTTGAAGTCAGTGTCCGCTCGCGTATTTTTGTAGCCCCCAACCTAAGTAAATTCAATGATACCCTTACCTTTCGGAATATCAGGAACATCGACCATCCGTCCAAGTATCTGTTGATGTTGTCGATTTGCCGAAATGCAACCGAAATCAGGGCGAAATAATCGGCTAACAATGATGATGCAATCGCAGCGCGTCTCAACCGTCATGCTTGTTTACAGTCAGTCAGTAACTGAGCCAGATCAGCCAGATCAGCCATAGGCAGCCGGCAGCAGCAGCTGGTGCTGCTGCCGACAGTGGCGCCACACGCGCGGTTGACGAGTGTTACATAGAAACGCGCGCGATAATGCTGAGCATGAATAAGTGCTCAAAACGAGTTAATTTAAAGAGTTTGAAATGCTAATTAGTGTTATAACCAAATAAATTTCTAAAAAATAATTTCTACGAAACATGAACTCAAGAATTTACGGTGGTTATTTTAGGTTGCTCATTGGTTGCCCATTGGTTAACCCATTTTGGTTATCAAAGTTTTTTTATTTATTTGTGTAATTTTACTACTTTTACAAAAATATTTTCCAAAATAAGTTAAAACTTTTGTGGTGACGAAAAACTGACAAAATTTGAGGGTAAAAAAGCAAGTAAAGGAAAAAAGTGCCCGCGCATTGGTTAACCATTGGGTAACCAAAAGTTGCCCCTTTTAAGCAATCATATATTAAAATGCATAAAAAATTTATTTTTCATTCCTAACAATAACCAAAACAATATTTTTTTTCTGTGCCCAAAATTTTACGAACACAGTTCATGATCCGGTCACACCGCAGTTATCCGATCCGAGCTACCCGAAAGCTGCCCGATGGTTGCCCACGACTGGGCACTGGCAATTTTAGGTGATCCCAGCCAAATATAAAAAATTCCAACGAAGCCAGGTTCAGGGTCATGCCTGAAATGCAAAACCACTCTTAGTTTAATTTTTTGGTGACCGCAAGTGACCATGGTTAACCGCCTGCCCACTCCGAGTATCCGAAAGGTGCCCGATGGGTGCCCAAGACTGGGCACGGGCAATTTCGGTGATCCGAGCCAAATTTCGAAAAAAATCCGATGAAACATGATTCAGGATCATGCCTGAAATGCAAAATCACCCTTAATTTTAATTTTGTTAGGTGACCGCAAGTAACCCCCTGCCCGCTCCAGGTAACCGAAAGGTGCCCATCGGGTGCCCAAGACTGGGCACTCAAAATTTGCATGATCCAAGCCAAATTTAAAAAAAATCCAATGAAACATGAATCAGGATCATGCCTGAAATGCAAAATCACTCTTAGTTTTAATTTTGTTAGGTGACCGCAAGTAACCCCCTGCCCACTCCGAGTATCCGAAAGGTGCCCGATGGGTGCCCAAGACTGGGCAGTGGCAATTTCGGTGATCCAAGCCAAATTTAGACAAAAATTTAATGAATCATGATTCAGGATCATGCCTGAAATGCAAAATCACCCTTAGTTTTAATTTTGTTAGGTGACCGCAAGTGACCCCCTGCCCGCTCCGGGTAACCGAAAGGTGCCCATCGGGTGCCCAAGACTGGGCACTCAAAATTTGCATGATCCAAGCAAAATTTCAAAAAAATTCCAATGAAACATGAATCAGGATCATGCCTGAAACACAAAACCACACTTTGCTCAACTTTCGTCAGGTGACCGAAAAGTGACCGCGGTTACCCCTCTGCTCGCTGGGATGATGGTCCTTCCTGTCATCAGGTGAGGGGGGGGGGCACCTCTTACGGGGCGGTCGCGAATAATTCCATCACTCAAACTCATGAAGGTAACTGTACATTTGTATACCATTCTAGATTTTCGCGAATTTTATAAAAATAAAAATCCGTAGATAAATGTTATCAGTTGCCAGCAATAGCGCTTTTAAGAAAAAAAAACGAATACTTTCCCCGATCTTAACAATAAACTCTTTAGCTTACTGGGTGCACGATTTAACTTAGGTAGCATCATTTTAATCTCTGCATATTTGCACTCTTCTGTTTTTCCTTCATGAAAGAATGATAAAAATATAAATTATAATTTCGATTATAATGGCTTTCTTTCTTCCCCAATAACCTTTCCGTGAAAGACAAGATATATCTTGCGTTTCTTACTTTCTCTTCTACGAAACTGATAAAAATCAGCCGCCACAACAAGTGTCTGTTATCACTATGACTGCTCTGATTGAATAAAAAGGTACACCCAAAATCAAGACCATCATCGATAATAAAAATCTGCTTCATCAAGTGTTGTACCCACCATCGAGTCCAACATGAAACTCTAATTTATCACTCGCAGACAGATTGGATATTTATGTGCGTTGACACACAGGGTTAGATAATAATGTATCAAAATAAAAACAAGTGGCCACCATGTTAACCAAAGGATCACGACATAAATAAATATATAGACTTGGAATTTTTAGTCGTTTTTCCTGGCCAAAAGTCGACTTTTTATCTATATAGGTTTATAGGAAAAAAGTCGATTGTGAGTTTTCAAACGGAGTTTCCGCCTGAAATAGTCATTTCCAAAATATAAAAATTTTAAGATTCATTTTAAGGGATAAATCATTGTTGCGAGAAAATTCAGCTATAAAATGTGAAATATGCAGTTTTGCGTGATTTTTGCTAAACGTAATAAAAATATGAAATTCATGCAGCCATTTCCAAGACAACAAACTAACATAGAGAGATAAAATTCAATTGATGCGAGTAAAATATTTTTGCTAGAACAAAATATTTAAAGCTGATCAAAACTAAAGATAATATAATCGATTTTGTCCTCATTTTGACAATTTGGTTGGTTTAGGCCAAAATGTGTTGACGTTTGAGTTGATTTCACTATGCAGCAGGTAATTAATTTCAAGCAGTTCTGACTGAAACAACTTGATGGAATATTTTTAAAAATATAGATCTAATTTTCTTTTAGCATAAATTAATTTACTTGCATCAAGGAAGATTTTGTAATAAAGTTAAAAGATAAAAACTAAGACTGATGGAGACGAGTCTAGCCCACTGTAGTGCGGCTGTTGCCTGTGTAGCGAAATTTAACTCAAAACAAAAGACAACCATCTGAAAACCTCAAAGCACTCACGATAGGAAAACCCAGAAAAACGTACTCCTCCTCTTATAGTCATGGATTATAGCGACTGATCACTGTGTATCATGAGCCCTATCGTCCTTTTCCAAAGGTGTCAGCGTCGGTGCTGCCGCAGACAGACTTCGAAATGCGAGAGCGAGAATCATTCAGGAGCGCGCCTTTCGTGGTGACAGCGCAGTCCACCCCCGCCTCCCCCAGCGAGAACCGCTTTCGGCTGAAATAGTGCCATTACAAACAGGGATTTCAAACCCTGGAACGACCTGACACCGTTTTTGGAAGACTGTGACGCACCAAAATTCCCCTCCCTGCGTGAGCAGCTCTTGTGTCGCAGTTAATTGTAATTAATTGATTAACTTTATCTACGGCACGTCAAAAAACGTCGATTACATATTTTTTGCTCGTGTATGCAGCTCCTGCTTTTCGTATTTTGCTTTTTCGTGTATTTTAATTCTAATATTTTGAATCATTGAGGACAATAAATATTAATAAAAAATGCGTCTTCTTGGTTGTCGCGTGCGGGCGAATGGAACCCCTTAATTTTTACGGGTATGCAACCGTCTCAACGGCAGTGCTACGCAGATTGCATAAGCGACGCAACCTAGAAATTCTTCTCCAGCGTAATTATAATTATACAGAGTGGTCACGTGATTATCTCGAAACCTGTCCCTCTCGCTCGGCTCCTGACCGACCTGGGGAAGGGGCACCTTTTTATTTTTCACCTGTTTCAAGAGGAGGATAGTGCAGTAGTTAAGCCCAACATTCTGCTGAGAGAGGCTGATTTCTGTTTGCTTGGTGGCAACGACTCTCATCCCCGGCCGTTGTGGGCAAGAGGAAAGAGATAAAATTAATACTCCTCTCCGCAGCGCAAGTGAACCTCTTATGACCTTTGGCTAAGTCAGCTAGAGGAACTGCAAATCATAAATAGGCTCGCAAAAAGGCCAAGGCTCGCCAAAGGCTTCACACTATCCAGTCGCGATTACACCATCGCCGAGATGCTGATACTGCTGGTGAGTGTGCACAAATAAAAAAATATATAATGTCTTGTTATTTTAACTCTTAGCTCTATATTATTCATGGATGTTTCCCCCTTAATTTCCAGTTTATCCAGTAATTCAAATTATTCTACGAATGCAGAAATAAAACATGTTTGTTGGAGGAAAATTCATAAAGTTGAACTTAAATGAATGTGCAATAACCGATTTCTTAAAAATTCTGAGGGGACAAACCACATAATATCTTTATCAGCTATTTTATACAAACAAATAAATTAACAATTTTTACACACACATCACAATTTTTATGAATTCAAGTTGTCAAGAGGCTTAATTTTAAAGTGTAAATTAATTGAAGAGATTTTTCTCTATATGCGTAGTATGAATTTTTACCATTTTATTAAAATTAAGAAACTCAAATTATTAATATCCCACTATTGTAGATACCGATCCTGTTGCTTTCCACGTTTGTAAACGGTCAGCAGAGTCTTCAACCATGCACTCAATTGATATCCTCAAGCTCTCACCAGAACAATATATTTCGTGCAAAACTAAGTGTCCCTTCGATTCGTAACGAAAACCGATGGCAAGCGACAATCAAGTTCACCAGACCGGTCGCTGAGTTTTCGGTATTAATCAAGGAGTACTACAATTACGAGATATATAATAATTTTGTATTTAAACAGGTCAAAAATGCGACATTCTCTTCTGCCGATATGCGATCTTTTGTTCTCAGAGGAGGACCCCTAGCAGCCAATTCAGTACTGGTTTTGAACTTCCAGACCAGGTACACTGGCCCCTCTAGCACTCTTTCCATCGAGAGTGTCCACTTTGACGGCAAACTTGTATGCAAAGGTACCAGTTTTCATTAATTCATTATATTTTTACTCGTACGAAAAACATATTTCGCAATAAATAGTTTGCAGATCGATTTCGGTTACTTTCAGCTTATTTTCCATAATTTTGTTTTTAAGTTGATTTTTCTAAAGGTTTTATTAAGGTTAACTAATAAATCTAGTTGTAATTAATTAAGGAAACTAATATTTGTTAGTTGAGAATAAAGCTTTCTTGAACGAATGTATAAATTAAATAATTTTTTATCTTTTATTATAGAAACAATTGAAGTAACACCAACGAACCCGCGGATCCAAACGCCGCAGCGAAAGCAGTTGAAATACGATTACAAAACCGTAATTCACAATTCACTGCTCTTTTATGAAGCCCAAAGGTCAGGACTTCTGCCTGAAGACAACAGAATAAGGTGGAGAAACGATTCCTGCGTTAGGGACAGAGGAAACGGATTTGAGAGCCTCATCGGCGGATATTACACGAGTTAGTGAGACTCGCAAACGCTTTTGTCGATTAATCAGCCAATCTCGTCTTGTCTGTCCAGATGGCAGAACTCTGAAATTCACGTTCCCAACGGCCGCTACAATGACTGTGCTAGCTTGGGGTATATTGAATAATGAAGACGGATATGCGCGAGGTAAGAAAAAAACTTTCGATCATTCCAAGAATCATATGATTGCATGCACTATAAATTAGTCAAATAAACTGCAAGGGAACAACTATTACTGAGAGTAATGAAAATATCATTTTCAGCTGATGAGCTAGCTCTTGCGAAGGACGCATTGCACTGGGGAACTTTGTACCTAGAAAAATGTCACACGAAGCCCGAAGAAATATATGCACTCGTGGGTGACGTTGACAAGGAAATTCGTGAATGGTGGGGACGACCTGAGGACATAAATTTCCACCGTCCAGCCTACTCAGTCACCCCTAACAATCCAGGTATGACAAACTAATTCGAGACGTGGTTATAAAGTAGAGGCGTAAAATTAATTATTTTTAGGATCTGAACTGGCAGCTGAAGCTGCCGCCGCCTTAGCGGCCAGTTCTATTCTGTTGGGCGAAGATCCAGCGAGGAAAAATAGCCACATGAGACACGCCAAGGAATTATACAGTTTTGCTACTAACTACAGGGGTGACTACAGCAAAGCCGTTCCATTAGTCGCGGAGTTTTACAGGTAATATTCTCCAGCTTGGAAAAATTTATTTAATGCGTTTCTTGTAAAATGCAGATCTTGGTCTGGAGACGAGGATGAACTGGTGTGGGCCTCACTGTGGCTTTACAGAGCTACCGGTGACAGGACGTATCTGGACAATGCCACGAGGATGTACCACAATTTCCGCTTGTCCACGAAACAAGTCTCAGAGTTTTCTTGGGACGACAAAACACTAGGAGCTAGAGTATGAGTGCGATACGGTTTTAGCAATAAATCTTGTAATCTTTAATGTCTTTGCGGTCGACAGATTCTTTTAGCCTTGTTCACTTTAGACGAGCAGTACGCGAGGGAAGCAGAGGCTGTGTGTGACAATGTAGCAAGAAACTCGTCTCTCAGGAATCCTCAGGGTTTGTACCACATCAACCAGGCCGTCGGAGCAATCAGGTACGCGGCCAACATCGCGTACGCTTGCTATGAGGTACCAATTTAACAATTTAAAATCAACGGCTCAATTTTGATTTTATTTTAACGTTTTTAGCTTGGAGAAGTTTTGATTACCATCCGCGATATTCCCACAAACCCATACATCCAATTCGCAATTCAACAAGTCAACTTTATCCTTGGTGACAGTGGCCGAAGTTTTATGGTGGGCTTTGGCAACAACTACCCTAGGAAAATCCAACACTCGGCGAGGTATAGGTTCA